>NC_137042.1:1478395-1480895 GCF_032717465.1 Coenobita brevimanus
AAAAAGAGAGGTCGATGGTGGTGGTGGTGCGGCATGGGATGGAAGGAGGGATGGAAGGAAGATTAGAAGAGGGGATGAGGGAGAATGAATAGAGACAGATAGAAATAGACAGATAGACAATAGACAGAAAGGTAGATAATGGCAAACAGACAGATGGACAGATAGATAGAGATAGACTGATCGATGGAAGGAAGGAAGGAAGGAAGGTCAGCAGAAGGGAATAGGGATAATGTATGGAACAGAGAGTAACAATGGAGATAGACAGAAATTAACTGATAAAGAGCGATAGATAGATGAATAGATAGGTAGATAGAAAGATAGACTGATAGATGGATGGAAGGAAGGATGAAAGGAAAGTCAGCAGAAGGGGAGACGGATAATGAATGGAGTTAAAAGTTGCAGTACGAATAAACAGCTAGATAGATGAATAGATAGACGGATAGATAGATAGACAGTTTATATACCAAATCAGATACATTGTCCTTTTCAATATAACTTCAAAGGAATATTATTATTAAAAACATGTGCAGAACTGATAAATAGATTAACAGATAAACAGATAGAAAGAGACAGGCAAATAGATAGCAAGGTAGACACAGATATTTAGGCAGACTGATAGAAAGACAGACAGACAGGTAGGTAGATAAGTAGACAGAGACAGGAAGATGGATAGATAGAAAGGTAGACACAAATAGTTTGACAGAAAGAGACAGGTAGATAGATAAACAGATAGATAAATACACAGGCAGCATTTTAACTCCAGTAAATATATTGTTCCATAAAGTACAATACCAAAATGCAATATAAGACAACAATACTTTAAAAAATCATAAAACTCTTCCATCACTACATATTGTGTAAATTCAGGTCTATACTCAGAAGAAATACACTCCATACGAAAAACAGTATAGGAAATATCTGGTTTCGTCAATATTCACACACACACACACACACACACACACACACACACACACACACAGCAAACAACAACTAATAAAGACAAAAGGGGAAGCAAACAAACCATCCTGAAAAATACAACTGATAACAAGAAAAGAAAAAATTGTGTGAAAAAAATCGCCAAAGGTTAGGGAATACGCAGAGAGAGAGAGAGAGAGAGAGAGAGAGAGAGAGAGAGAGAGAGAGAGAGAGATTAAATTACCAGTTTTACAAGCGTTGGGGTGGGGGTGACAGGACAGGGAAGAGAAAACTAGAGAAGGTCAGAGAAAGACAAGGTAGGGGAGGTAAGATATAGGAGGTATGGTAAGGAAAGGACGGTAGGGAAGGAAGTGGCAAGGTAGGACATGGTAGGGATGAATATAGTAGGGGAGGGCATTGTGGGTAAAGAAAATGGTGGATGTAGTAGGGGAAGTATGGTAGGGAAGGAAATGGCAAGGTAGGAGGTGGTAGGGAAGGGTATTGTAAGGGAGGACATGGTGGGTAAAGAAAATGGTGGATGTAGCAGGGGAAGTATGGTAGGGAAGGAAATGGTAAGGTAGGACATGGTAGGGAAGGGTATGGTAAGGGAGGACATGGTGGGTAAAGAAAATGGTGGATGTAGCAGGGGAAGTATGGTAGGGACTGAAATGGCAGGTTAGGGAAGGGTATGGTAAAGGGAGGAAATGGTGGGTAAAAAAATGGTGGATAGCAGGGGAAGTATGATATGAGGATGAGAAGGTATGGTAGGGTATGGTAGGGAAGGATATGGTAAAGGAAGGCATGGTAGGGTAAGGTTTGGGTCAGAGTGGTAGTGGAGTACAGGGGTGCGGTTAGGAACGGAACAAGGTAAGAGAAGGATGGGGAGGTTAAATAGTGAAGGAAATGGACTAGGGTAGGGTAAGGGAGGTGGGTGAGGGAGGCAGGGAAGTGCACAGCAGGGCAGGGAAGGTCACGGGAGATAAAGGCTCGGCAGGTGAATGCACGAGGAGTATAAGCAGAGGGGTGGAAATGTAGGGGAATGTGGAAGAGGGTACTGCAGAGGGGGGTAGGGCATGGATGGGTAGGATTAGGGAAGGGAGGTAGCTGGGACACGATAGAGGGAGGCACGGCAGGGAGGAACACGTAAAGGCAGGGAGAATGGGTACAGAACAAAGGGGAAAGGAAGGCAGGGCAGAAAGGGAGAGTTGGGTGGGAAGGGAGAGGGGATGACAACAGCACTGAGTTTATTGTTGTGGTGGCGGAACAGTGGCTTCCGTGTTGGCCTCTGAATAATAGCCAATTGTTGTGTGTTGGTAGCCAGCCTGTGCAGTGCCGCCTGACTCTACTGGCTCTATACTCCGCTCACTTTGACTTGACCTAAAATTGCCATCTCTCCATCTTGGATGTTGAACTGGGGCAAGAGATTAGTGATAGATTATGATGCTAGTCTAAAGGAAATGTTGCAGAAAGGATGTAGAGGTGTAGTATTGCCTTTTTCTGCCAGCAAGCTACGGGAAATAAGCTAATATAGGAAGAAAACCTGGGCCAAGTTGAAGTGAATAAACTACAGTAATTTGGATTTAAT
>NC_137042.1:1483395-1678395 GCF_032717465.1 Coenobita brevimanus
CTTTCGATAGGTGGAGGCGCCCAACATCCACTCACTGAATGTAGTGCTTCCTTCAGGTGACTCTGCACCGAATGATAGGCCAAAGAGTTTCGTGCCACCCTTGAAACTATATACTGCATTGACTAATACCATAAAACCGAATGCATATACAGCCAGTTATGTCAGTGCCACCACGTGAAGGCGACCCTCTCCAGCTCGCATCCTACGTCTTGTACCTACTGAAGAAGTAAATAAACGTTAGGATATTTTTGTCCCTACTTCTATATTCTTTTCACTCTAACTTGTCCTAAAAATGCCATCTCTCTATCTCGACTGCTGAGTTGTGAGAGGAGATATACACAATATTATGATGCTAGTCACGAAGAAGTGCTATGGAAAGAATGTAGAGCCATAGTATTTTCTGCCACTGAGCTACGTGAAATAAGCTCCAAAGGACGAAAACTTGAGCCTAGTTAGAGATAGATAGATAGATAGATAGATAGATAGATAAAGAGAGAGAGAGACAGACAGACAGACAGACAGACAGACAGACGGACACGGACAGACAGACGGACGGACAGACGGACAGACGGACGGACGGACGGACGGACGGACGGACAGACGGACAGACGGACAGACGGACAGACGGACAGACGGACAGACGGACGGACAGACAGACGGACGGACGGACGGACGGACGGACGGACGGACGGACAGACAGAGAGACGGACAGACAGGGACAGACAGACAGGGACAGACAGACGGACAGACAGAGACGGACAGACGGACAGACAGAGACGGACAGACGGACAGACAGAGACGGACAGACGGACAGACAGAGACGGACAGACGGACAGACACAGACGGACAGACACAGACACAGACACAGGCGGACAGACACAGACACAGACACAGGCGGACAGACACAGAGACACAGACAGAGACAGACACAGAGACACAGACAGAGACAGACACAGAGACACAGACAGAGACAGACACAGACAGACACAGACACAGACAGACACAGACACAGACAGACACAGACAGACACAGACAGACACAGAGACACAGACAGACACAGACAGACAGACACAGACAGACACAGACAGACAGACAGACACAGACAGACAGACAGACACAGACAGACACAGACAGACACAGACAGACACAGACAGACAGACAGACAGAGAGACAGACAGACACAGACAGACAGACAGACAGACAGACACAGACAGACACAGGCACAGACAGACACAGACACAGACAGACACAGACACAGACAGACAGACAGACACAGACAGACACAGGCACAGACAGACACAGACACAGACAGACAGACACAGACACAGACAGACAGACACAGACACAGACAGACAGACAGGCACAGACAGACAGACAGACAGACAGACAGACAGACACAGGCACAGACAGACAGACAGACACAGACAGACAGACAGGCACAGACAGACAGACAGACAGACAGACAGACACAGGCACAGACAGACAGACAGACACAGACAGACAGACAGACAGACAGACAGACAGACAGACACAGACAGACAGACAGACAGACAGACACAGACAGACAGAGAGACACAGATAGACAGACAGACAGACACAGATAGACAGACAGACAGACAGACAGACAGACAGACAGACAGACAGACAGACAGACAGACAGACACAGACAGACAGACACAGACAGACAGACAGACAGACACAGACACAGACAGACAGACAGACACAGACACAGACAGATGGATGGATGCAGAGAGTGAGAGAGAGGAAGAAAGGGAGGGAGGGAAGGAGAGTGGGAAGGAGAGGGGACAGGACAAGTGGGAGGAGAGAGAGAGAGAGAGAGAGAGAGAGAGAGAGAGAGAGAGAGAGAGAGAGAGAGAGAGAGAGAGGTGGCCAAAACTTTGACAGACCTGAGCCTCTTATTGTCGGTTCTTGAACCCCTAGAGCGGTCTTTCTCTGTCGGCTCCACTATATAGGGTCTTTCTCTCTGTCTGTCTGTCTGTCTGTCTGTCTGTCTGTCTCTCTCTCTCTCTCTCTCTCTCTCTCTCTCTCTCTCTCTCTCTCTCTCTCTCTCTCTCTCTCTCTCTCTCTCTCTCTCTCTCTCTCTCCCTCCCTCCCTTCGAATCAAGCACCTCCTTTCCGGCCTCCTTTTCCTACTATATCCTGCCAAAGCAATTACCCTGGTCCATTTTAGGGCTTCACAACTCTCATCCCCTCTCCTTTACTCTCTCTCTCTCTCTCTCTCTCTCTCTCTCCCTACTCAGTTTGCAGAAATAAAAATTATCATAATTCCTAAACCAACGCAGATAATTGAGATTTTTTAATTTTCTTTTAATCCCATGGGAACGTTATAATCTATACCAAATCTGAAAAACTGCTGAGGAAAAAGCCTCGAAAATTATATTTATATGAATGAAGGGAAACATGCGTTTTTTATCTATACATGTCTCAGCTGATTGTTAATATTTTTGGGACTGTTTTTATTCTGTTTATAGGGCAATATCATGAAGACGAGGTTGCTTGCAGTAAAAAAAGACAGCTCGTTACTTTATTAATGTAATAATCTTACAGTCAATACTGCTTCATTATATCTCTATACTGTACACTGTATTTCCATCAGATGACTTGTTTTCAAAATTTGTTCCTGATATTTACTGATATTTTTGTTCAAATTAATATCAGATTGTTTTTTTTTAATCAAGGAAGAAGGAATCAAAGGGCAGAAGCTCGCAAAACTGTAACCTCAAAAAAAATAAATAAATAAATAATATAAAGAATAACAGAGCCAAATTCCTGAGCCATTCATATGGAGATGCCTGGACTCGCTGCGTTTGAAAGACTGGAGATCAGAGGCAGTAGGAAATATAGACAATGGGAGACAGTTCCAGAGTTGACCTTTTGCATACATGAAGGACTGGAAGCAACGATTAACTCTTGCATTAGAGAGTTGGACAGAAAATGATTTAACGACGGAATTACCTGATGAAGTGTACTTCTAGATATAACAGTCAAAGAAGCAATATTTTTCCCATTTCTGTCTGAAGAATATTTACAACTAGCGAAATACAGTGAAAACCCAATCTTTATTAGGCCGTGTTTCAGATGGTTCGTTTTTTCCCCTATGTATTCGTCACACTTTTAGAAAAACACGTGTCACTGTACCTGTCTTAGTGGGTAATAATCACAAGACGGATTCACGTTTCTCTGTGTTTTCTTTGGTATGTATTATCGTCGGTCAAGGGAGCTCCCTAACACCTTCTCCTAAGCGATTTGTTTAGTTTATTACACCTTATTGTCCACTTCTGTGTTGCATAAATCCTTCCAATATCGCCATACTCTGCATACCTAACGTACAAAAGGATACTGAACAGCCATATCTAAAAATAAATCACTAAGGAAGAGGTGTTAGGGAGCTTCCTTACCAGATGAGAATACGGGCGTGACTCTAAGGTCCGTATTCTCGTCGGGTAAGGAAGCTCCCTATCATCTCTTCCCGAGCGATTTATTATTGGATAAGGGTGGTTAAAATAATTTTGTACGTTATTTATGCAAAGAATGGTGATACTGGAAAGATTTATACAGCACAGAAGAGGACAGTAAGGTGTAATAAACAAATCAAATCGCTTGGGAAAAGATGTTAGGGACTTTCTTCAACCAGTGACAATACGGATCTGACTCCCTAAGCGTGCCTGTATCAAGGAGGTGAGTGTGAGGGAGGGAGTCATGTCTCCTGCAGAAACACGAGGGAGGTCAGGCTACTACTCACATACCCCAGGAATCACGTATTCGGAATAGGGAATGAGGGTTAGGGTCTCTGCCCCCCCCCCTCTCACACACACACACACACACACACACACACACCGTGCAAAACACAACATCCGTCACAGTACATTATGTATTGTACATGTGAGACAAACACAGCCTTGCCACATTGATCAAAGCATGAAGCCTGTCTGTAAACTGTCTGTCTGTCTCAAGAAGGAGTCAGCGTTTAACTGCTATATTCCTAGGAGCCTGTTTTCGTCGGTTAATGAAGCCTCCTAATGCGTTTTCCTAAACGAATGACTTTGCTTATTACACTTTACTGTCCTACTCTATGTAAGGTAACGTACAAAAGGATAATCGTCAACCATATTCAGAAATAAATGGCTAAGGAAGATGTGTTAGGAAGCATCTCTACATGAGAATAAGGACCTGAGCGTCTTATATCCCATACGCCATCTACTGTATATATTATTCTCACCTAATGTTTAGAAATGGAAAGCCGCCTGGTAGCTGAGTCCTTCATGAATGCTAAATACTACCTCCCTCGCTCGCTCCCTCCCTCTCTCTCTCTCTCTCTCTCTCTCTCTCTCTCTCTCTCGCCAAAGCTTTTAGTTATCTTAAGTGCTTTTCAAATACCATCCCATCTCTCTCTCTCTCTCTCTCTCCTAGTAAATCCTGCCAAATCAATTACCCTGCTCCATCTTAGGGCTTCACAACCTCCAATCCCTTTCCTTTACTCCCCGTCCCCTCTCTCTTTCTCTCACTCTCTCTCTCTCTCTCTCTCTCTACTCAGTTTGCAGAGATAAAAACTGTCATAAAAACTAAACCAATGCAGACAATTGAGTCTTTTTATTGTTTTCATTGCCATGGGAGAGTAAAAATCTATATTGGATCTTAAAAGTTACTGGGAGAAATGCTTCGAAAATTTAGTTATATTGACAAGAATGGAGGGAAAAACATGCATCCCCCCCCCCTAAGTATCTCAGTTGATTATTTATATTTTTGGGATTATTTTTCTGTCTATATGCCACTATCATGAAGGCGATGTTGCTTGCCGTATAAAAACAATATCATTTATTTGTTAATGCAATAGTTATACTTATAATCAATAATACTTCTTTATAAATTTCCATCAGATGATGTGTTTTCAAAATTTGTTCTTATAATTATTAATAATTTTGTTCAGATTGATATTAGATTTTTTTAAATGCAAGGAAGAACGAACCAAATGCTCGGAGTCTGCAAAATTATTCCTTCCAAGAAAAAAAAAAAAAAATTAAGATAACAGCTAAATTCAACATCCGATCAATTCGAGATGCCTGGACACACTGCGTCTGAAAGACTGGAGATCATAGGAAGTAGGAAATATGGACAGTGGGAGACAGTTCCAAGTTGCCATGTTGCATACATGAAGGACTAGGATTAAGGGTTAACTCTTGCATTAGAGAGTTGGACAGAAAATCGTTTAATGACTGAATTATCTGATGAAGATTAGTTCGAGATAAACCAAAGATGCAATACTTTTCCCATTTTTGTCTGAAGAAAATTTACAACTAGCGAAATACATTGAAAACACTGTCTTTACTAATGCGTGTTTCAGATGGTTCGATTTCTGCGCTATGTATTCGTCACACTTACAGTATAGAAAAAACATTTGTCACTGTACTTCGCTTAGGGGCATATTAATCACAGCACAGATTAACATTTCTCTGTCTTTCCTTTGGTCTGTATTGTCGTCGGTTATGGAAGCTCTCTAACACCTTTCCTTAAGCGATTTATTTAGTTTATTACACCTTAATGTTCACCTCTGTGTTGCACAAATCCTTCTACTATCGCTATACTCTGCATAACTAACGTGCAAAAGGATATTGAACAGCCATATCCAAAAATAAATCACCAAGGAAGAGGTGTTAGGGAGCTTCCTTACCCGAAGAGAACGGCTGTCTAAGGCCCGTATTCTCGTCGGTTATAGAAACACCCTAACACCTATTTCTTAACGATTCATTTTTTGACATGGCTAGTTAATATAAGTTTGCATGTTATTTTTGCAGAGTATGGCGATATTGGAAGGATTTATACAGCACAGATGAGGACAGTAACGTGTAATAAACAAAATAAATCGCTTAGGAAGAGGTGTTGGGGAGCTTCCTTACTCTACAAGAACAGGGGCCTGACTCACTAATCGTGCCTGCATCAAGGAGGTGAGTGTGAGGGAGTCATGTCTCTTGCAGAAACACGAGCGAGGTCAGGTCATCAGTTTCACATACCTCAGGGATCACGTATACGGAATAGGGAATGAGGGTTAGGGGGTCTCTCTCTCTCTCTCTCTCTCTGTCAGGTTTCGGTAAAGTACATTGATATAGCAGTTATTAGTGCATGTCATCCAGTATTGTATATCCAAAGGTTGCTAATAAGAGAACGGGATATGCTTTTTCACCATCACAAAATGCAACACGAATTTCAATGCAAAGTATATTTTAAATATGACATTTTATTAGGATATATTGTATTGAAAAATATATCTTCTTTTTAAACCATGATGATGATGATGATGATGATGATGATTATTATTATTATTATTATTATTGTTGTTGTTGTTGATGGTTTGTCTTCTTCATCTTATTATTATTATTATTATTATTGTTATTATTATTATTTTACTCTAACTTGACCTAGATTTTCGTCCATTTGCTGTTCATTTCTCGTAGCTCAGTGTCAAAAAAGAACAGTGCTACGGCTCTATATCTTTCCCACAGCATTTCTTCGTGACTGGCATCATACTCTAGTGTTTATTGTTACAACTCGGCATTCTAGGTGAAGAGACAGAAACTATAGGCCAAGTTTGAGTGACAAGGGCATAGTAACAATAGGGGAGGCGGTGGTACATTGGTTAACTCATTCATCCAGCAACCAAAAGAGCCCCAGTGCGATTGCTGGGCCGATTGGACTCAAGGATAAAGTTCGATTCCCTCTTACAATCCTGTCCCTGCCGTAGAGACCCGTATCCATCTTAGGAAGAGGCTTTGACTGGTGGTTTGAGTAAAGGACACCGCCAGCTTCACAACAGTACTAGGTGGAATTGCTAGAATCATAGCATAAGTGAGAAAATGGCGGTTTTCAACATGTCTGCCACTGGGGTCTTTCAGGATATAAAGGCTTACAATTTCTAATAGAAATGTAGTACCTGGAAGACTATTATGGTGTTTTCAGGCACGGCCGACACGATGGTGCCTATAGGAAATCAATATGACCTTGCGTAGTACCCGAAATCCAAGATGGCCACCATCCGGACCCTCCCCAAACAACAAAGTCGTGTATCTTTTGAAAGAAGCACGTTGACTATGGATTATTATTATGTTAATTATGAGGTTTTCAGGCACTGCCGACGCCATAGTGCCTTTAGTGATTCGATATCATCACATCTGATACTCAAAATTCAAGATGGTCACAAATAAGTATTGAAAATATAAGCATAGAAAAGTATTTATCCAGACATTTCCCAGTCATACAAATATCAATACCATGTGAAGCTGATATCACGAACATATGACTTAATCATGAATGAAAGATGGTATTTTCACTTATTTTGACAAACTGACTCCTGTTTATGACAAAAAATTACACATTTGACACCCTCCTTTTTGCACAAACATCGCATCGTGCCACACTTGCCTGTGCACTTACAAACGACTAGCATTCTTTGGGGTAATGGATTCAGGCACTTTTAAGAGAGTAGTGTGTCATTGTCTTTCACCCATCCGTATTTGGTAGCGTCTTTGGCAGGGTAGGGAACATCAAGAGGGCATAGAACTTTACGGACAGAGTAAAATGGTCTCCAGATGTGGCCACGAACTGCGCTTGAAGTTGGTGGCAGGGCTTGCAACGATTTTTTTGTCGAAACTCGCAGCTGGACTTCCACCCGGAGGTGGTCGAATGTTCGCGATTCGGGTTTGCTCTATGCGCCAGCCCGTACCATTTTTTTTTTTTTTTTTTTTTTTTTTTTTTTTTTAATGTACTCGACTCTGGGCATAGGCTTCACAGCCTGCTACCAAGGCCCAGTAGTCCTCCTACATACCATACACCTCTACATGTCACCACTTCGGCGCTAACACCCACCGTCCATATTGAATACATGCTAGGGCTGTCTCATGCAGGACTGGTGTATTGCTATTAGCGGGGGTATTTTTACGACATGTCGGTGGGTCTTCTGGTAGATCAGAAAAGTCTGCTTTTTATGAAATTCAAATCCTTAAACTGTTCCCTGCCCCAGCGGGGATTCGAACCTGGGTCCGGTAGGACTGCAGGCCACTTCTCTACCAACTGAGCTATCGCCTCACCCCTGAACGAGATTCTCCTTAGCTTTCATCAAGATCTCGTCAGTGAGAGTGTCAGACTGCAAAATTAACCAAGTAATGCTCTGGATCACATGGCAGAGAGGCGTGTTTGGTACCTATCTTGCTCACTGCATCATCTCCAGTCAATATATGTGCCTTCACGATGACTTTATATAGTCCTACTCTCAGCTTATGTACAAGAGTGTGTAGTGGTATATGACGCCGTCGCTCACCGTGCCGAACTCTACCCACAATTCTTGGGGGTCTCGCTTTCGAAAATACTGAACTTAATGAAGCAGATGTGCTACTGTGTCTGTGTCACTGGAAACTACTAGCAACCGGCTACTTCCCCGATCCACCTCCCATGCACAGTGCAACACTATGTGATCAGAGGCTTCTTCCACATCACATGTCAGCATGTCAATAGGTTCTGTAGTTTCAGAGGGCGGTTGGGTGGACGGCCTTCCAGAGCGGAGAAACTCTGCTGACAACACCATCATCTGTGACACATCCAAGCACAACATTCAACTTCACCACCTCAGGACTCGAGACGAGATCGTGAACGTGATGCTGTAGCATAGTTTTGTTGACCGAGGAGGTCTGCAACTTGTTCATTTGTTGAGGTACTGGGCACCCGCAGTAAGCTCAGTGAGGTCAACGGATTCAACTCCACCGGCGGGACGTAGCCTTTCTCCACCCTTAACAGATGACTCTAAGTTGTTGTCAAACATGATATAGAGGCTAGACCTGGAACAAATAGAGTGGCCTGCTGATAGCACACAATTTATTGCACTTTCAATTGTTCCAAATGAAGCCATGTTTAGAAAGGAATTTATTTTCGACATGAGGCCCAATATAACGTACGCATCTAAAGGAAGGAAAGTGGAACTCGTTGCCTGTTAAGCTCTTCTCCAAGTCTTCAAGGAGCGCACTTTTGTCAGTCTTGGAAGGAAGATCACCTTCAAATAGAGATGAAACAGGCAGGATATCATGGCCATAGGTAGATTCAAGTTCCATGCCTTGCTCTTTCACAATTTTGATGTCGCATTGAGCCGCTGCTATCATTTGCTATGTCACAGCAGAAGTTGCACTCACATCAGGGCATGGTTTGCTGTCAAGTTGAGGTAATTTAGTCTTCGATATAGTGGTAGAGAATTTTTTGGTTTTGTCAACAAAATCTCTCCGGTATTCTCCTACCAGTTGATCCCCATTCACCTGCATTTGGAGCAGCCAGATGGCCAATTCATTCAGTGCCAGCTGCGTATTGATTAGACTGTGCAATTTGATGGCAGGAGCCTTGATGATGTAAGGGTTACACCATTCTCGCACAAAATCCAGGAACTTTGAAACGTTTTCATTCAGCTGATGAGCTTTGCGTCCAGTAAGTTCATGATGAACCTCGCCAATTCACTATGTTTCATCGACACATCATTCATAATATTCCTGAAGTTGTTTGAAATGAGGAGAAATTTGTGGAAAATGAGTTGACACTCGATCACGACCCTCAGACTTCTTGTTTGGCAGACATGTCACCAGCACTTTCTGATGCCCTGTGGATGGATTGTTCTAGCTTCATATCTGGTGCAACAGCACTGAAGTACAATACCTTTCAACTCGATCCTTCACGGCAAACTGACCATGCATGAACCACTGAAAAATATCCGGATGAGTTACTTCTAAGGCTTTCGTGGATTCAAGATAGAACATACCATTGTGAAAGTAATTGATGCAGTCGCTCTCTCAGAGGATTGGGAGAGAAGCTTCCACGGAAACTATGTGTTGAGGGAAATTTCCTTCTCGATCTGATGCAACCGCATGCTTGACAGTAGCAGCCATCTGTTGAAACACTTGCAGGTACTGACACATCTCAGATTTTGCACAGCATTCTTCCAAAAAAACACTCAAATTGTTCGTGGAGTTTTGATGACTGGTCAAATAGTTCTGCGAACTTCTAAGTGGGTCTTTCCTTTGCACATAGAGCTCTCTGTACTTCGTGTGCACGTTCTATGAATTCATCATCGATACTACGATCATTCTGCACCAACCACTCCCAGAATACCTCTCATGCCAAGGAGTTGAGAAGTTCTGACACCATTATGATTCCATGGAAGGAACGAATGTAATGGCTTCCTTCCAAAACTGAGTTCAAGCAGATGTTTACAAAAAAAAAAAAAAAAAAAAAAACTGAAATAGTAATATCCAGAGAATACTGCTACATTCCAGCTATCTCGAAAATTTGACAACTTTCTTGTTAGCTACCGATTTTGGAAGACGGCCATTTTGAATTTTGAGTATCAGATGTGATGATATCGAATCACTAAAGGCACTATGGCGTCGGCAGTGCCTGAAAACCTCATAATTAACATAATAATAATCCATAGTCAACGTGCTTCTTTCAAAAGATACACGACTTTGTTGTTTGGGGAGAGTCCGGATGGTGGCCATCTTGGATTTCGGGTACTACGCAAGGTCATATTGATTTCCTATAGGCACCATCTTGTCGGCCGTGCCTGAAAACACCATAATAGTCTTCTAGGTACTACATTTCTATTAGAAATTGTAAGCCTTTATATCCTGAAAGACCCCAGTGGCAGCCATGTTGAAAACCGCCATTTTCTCACTTATGCTATGATTCTAGCAATTCCACCTAGTACTGTTGTGAAGCTGGCGGTGTCCTTTACTCAAACCACCAGTCAAAGCCTCTTCCTAAGACGTATACGGGTCTCTACGGCAGGGACTGGACTATTAGTCCCTGCTCACGAGCATCACATTTGGGGACCTGGATGGAATTTCGTCAGTTGCATGTCTAACCGAGGGAAATATGTCTTAGTAATATCTGATTGTATTTCCATAATGATTTTCCTGCAGTTGGTGTGCATTCATCCCCGTGTGTGTGTGTGTGTGTGTGTGTGTGTGTGTGTGTGTGTGTGTGTGTGTGTGTGTGTGTATGTGTGTGTGTGTGTGTCTCTCTCTCTCTCTCTCTCAATTTAGGAATATCAGTTAGCAAGGGAAGGCGAAAAGAAGTGAAAACTAGGCGAAATTATTAGCGTTGATATGAAGTGCGTGGCCACACCTCACCCCCATCACCAATTACATTTTGGAAAGGTGGAGGGGGAAAGTTGGGTCTGGGCAGGAGGTGGGAGTTACGGCCGTCGTTGGGCTTAATGAACGGGCTGGCCTCACCGCCCTAAGTGGCTGTCAGTGATTCAGTGCACCAGCAAGGACGGCACCGGGCTGAAGGGGCACTTAAAGGCGCGGCTGACACAAACTCTTCAACATATTATTTTTTCTGTTTTTTTCCGGCTATCTCCACACACACACACACACACACACACACACACACACACACACACACACACACACACACAGAAGGGATGACCTTTTATTACCTTCTTCATCATGTCACTAATCTCATCATCTCATTAAATTAATTAGTACTAACAACAGACTGCTAGTTTGGGTGCTGCCACTCTGAGGTCTAGAAGATGAAGCCCCGCATGATCTTTGCCGTGAACAGTGGATTGTTAGTAATGCGCTGGTATCAGGTTTGTACTCATTCTGTTTGACAGTGTGAGCCTGTCTACGGGAGATAGTAGTGTGCATGTAAATCAGTTAACATAATTTTTCCCCATTCTTCCTTCCCTCTCCTCCCTCCATCCCTTCCTATCTGTCTTTCTTTCAGTCTGTCTGTCTGTCTGTCTCTATAGAAAATAAATCAAAAATATATATAGGTGGACAGAGGGAGGGCAGGACGGGGAATGAGGAGGCAGTTGCTGATTGGCTGGCTAGATGTGACGCACTTTTGACGTCACAGGATTCTTGAGAGGCATTTTTGTTTCCTTTGTGTGGTCAGTGTGGCTCTGAAGTTGACCTAAGCTTGTCGATCACTAGGAGCGGTAATCTGGTGCGGTTAGGAAGCTTATTGACCAGAAAAAACACACCTTCATTCTAGTGTCTCATTCTTGAGTAAATTCTTGATGACTTCACATGATTTTATTCTGCTTAGGATTGGTTCCCCGTTATTCCCGTTTATTAAAAAAACTTGGTATAAAATTGTCATTCTCTCTCTCTCTGCCAATTCTTTCCTTCCCCCACACTGCCTCTGTATTTATACTCTGGTCACTTTAACTAGGCGTGAAATTACCGTCTCTCTATCCGAGTGCTGAGCCGTAGGAACAGATTAACACTGGAATATGGTGCGAGTCACGAAGAAGTACCATGAAAAGGATAGGCTACTATACTCTCTTTATTCTAACTTGGGCAAGATTCTCGTCCCTTTACAGCTTATTGTTCACAGCATAGTAGAAAAATACAATACTACAGCTCTACATCCTTCCCACAGCACTTCTTCGTGAATGGCATCATACTTATGTTAATCCCTTGCTACAACTCAGAATTCAAGGTGGAGAGATGGCAATTTTCGGCCAAGTAAGAGTAATAAAGGTTTAGTCACAACGAAATACGACGGGATGGATGTCAGACCATAGTAGTGTGTGTGTGTGTGTGTGTGTGTGTGTGTGTGTGTGTGTGTGTGTGTGTGTGTGTGTGTGTGTGTGTGTGTGTGTGTGTGTGTGTGTGTGTGTGTGTGTGTGTGTGTGTGTGTGTGTGTGTGTGTGTGTGTGTGTGTGTGTGTGTGTGTGTGTGTGTGTGTGTGTGTGTGTGTGTGTGTGTGTGTGTGTGTGTGTGTGTGTGTGTGTGTGTGTGTGTGTGTGTGTGTGTGTGTGTGTGTGTGTGTGTGTGTGTGTGTGTGTGTGTGTGTGTGTGTGTGTGTGTGTGTGTGTGTGTGTGTGTGTGTGTGTGTGTGTGTGTGTGTGTGTGTGTGTGTGTGTGTGTGTGTGTGTGTGTGTGTGTGTGTGTGTGTGTGTGTGTGTGTGTGTGTGTGTGTGTGTGTGTGTGTGTGTGTGTGTGTGTGTGTGTGTGTGTTACTGAGCTAGGTGAAATAAGCTGCACAAGAACGAAAAGTTCAGTCCAAGTTAGAGTGGAAAAAGTGCACTGTGTGGGCTGAGGACGGCTGTATTTAATTCCTTCATCTTTCACTAATCCCTCCACTGCAAGGCTGCGTTATTAATACAAATCATGCGACAGCCAGTTGTCTTACTATACCATGAGGGACGTTGTTAGAGTGAGGATACTTTACTCGTAGACTCAAAGTGACTAACAAATTATTAGGTCTTCACTGTGGCTGCCCACGGTTATGGTACAGTGTGTGTGTGTGTGTGTGTGTGTGTGTGTTCTCATATGTACTGACTGTCCACTGTATACAAGACGACGAGGAAGAAAATCTACTTAATGGGAGGAATACTAAGAAATCAGTTCATGTTAATCTTGTCTTCTCATATACTAAAAGATATTAAGGCTAAACCTCTATGCTCAGAGCCCTGGCTAACATACGGAGGGGCGATGGACCTCATGAAGAGAGGAGGTTAGGGACGGGGGTGGAGGGGGAAAATATATGTGAAGGAAAGAGGCGGAAAATGGACTCGACTACGAGGCATTCCCAGTAGAAAAATCTGGAGCCATCCACGTGAGTAGTGAGGGGAGGGAGAGCCAGACTTAACCATCTGATTGTGTGAAAATAAAAATGTGCTGAATAAAATCGTCTGTACTTACCACAGTATGTCAGTCTTTTTCCTTTATTTATTTATTTATTTTTACATTCTTGATGACAGGATTATAAAGATTATTTTTAACTTCTTTATTGTGTAAGATTTCTCACTACTTAACTAGAACAAAGTAACAGGCCTTGTCACTGCAGCAGCAGCAGCAGCAGTAGTAGTAGTAGTAGTAGTAATAGTAGTAGTAGCAGTAGGAGTAGAAGTAGTTCTTGTGTAATGATTATTATTATTTTATTATTATTATTATTATTATTATTATTATTATTAGTAGTAGTAGTAGTAGTAGTAGTAGTACAGGTAGCAGTAACAGTAGTAGCAGCAATAGTAGTAGTTGTTATAGTAGTAGTAGTTACAGTCCCAGGCTAATCTAATTGTGAACCCAATGGACCGCAGGCTGAAGTTACCTTTTCCTGCAGACTACTGTCCTCCTTTTGGGAAGAAAGGGAGGGAGCTGAGGGACATCTGTATAGCCGGGCACCTCCATACCCCAGTTATATCGGTGCCACCACATGAAGGCGTCCCTCTCCAGCCCCATGCTTCAGCAGAGAAAGCGTTAATTACATACTACCGTATTATTTATCTTTTTTTTCTTCAAAGATAAATTTGTCATCAGTTAATTAGTTCTACCACCAAAGTGAATGAATTATAGGGATATTTTTTCGAGGTTGTTATTGCATAGAGATCCACTGCTAAAAGATATCTAATTTCAATATGATTAAATTTCGTTCATTTCAACAAGGCTTCGTTCTTTTCCAGATAATTTCCCGTAATTCAGAGGCTCAGTAAAGAAAATGCTGTGACTCAGGATCCTTCCCATTGCACTTCTTCGTGACTAGCATCATATTCCAATGTTAATCTACTCCTACAGCTCCGGAAGGAGTGATGGTAAGTTTACTCCAAGTTAAAGTTACCAGAGAAGAATATAAAATGAACATGATTGACGCAGGTTAAGTACAGAACTGATATGGGAGGACGAGAGAGAGAGAGAGAGAGAGAGAGAGAGAGAGAGAGAGAGAGAGAGAGAGAGAGAGAGAGAGAGAGAGAGAGAGAGAGAAAATTTGGTATGGAAGGACAAGATCATGAAGGAATGGAAAAACTCAGTTTTAGAGAATAGAATCAGAGAGAGAGAGAGAGAGAGAATTAAAAATCTGAAAGGGAGGAAGGGAAGGAATTGAGGTTGAAGGAAACAACTGCAGAGGAAAGAAAAAATGAAGCAAGGAGGAAAGAATCAGGGATGAAAGGAATCATAAAGGAAAACATTAGGGAAATTGTAAAGATAGGAAGAATTATGGAGGAAAGGAGGTAGGTGAATCAGAGAAGTTGTAGAGGCCGAAAGGAAAGAGAGAGAGAGAGAGAGAGAGAGAGAGAGAGAGAGAGAGAGAGAGAGAGAGAGAGAGAGAGAGAGAGAGAGAGAGAGAGAGAGAGAGAGAGAGGGAGAGAGAGAGAGAGATGGGGGGCTGGGAAGTACAGGGATCAACACACTGACGAAGGACGCAAAAAGGCTGGATAAATATGTATGGGATGCAAATGACGAGGGTGACGTGTATTTATCCACGGAATGACCTCACTTGCAGAGGCATTAGCAAACATTCTCTCTCTCTCTCTCTCTCTCTGCTTTGGATGGATCGCTTGTCCTTAGAAGTAAAGCCAACAATTTTGAACGTTTGAATGATTTGGAAGTGTATGTGTGGCTCATATCAGTATTTTTATCATATGACGCTATTATTATTATTATTATTATTATTATTATTACCGGTATTATTATTATTATTATTACTTTTATCATCATCATTAATATTATTACTGATACTACTACTATGTTACTACTACTACTACTACT
This sequence comes from Coenobita brevimanus, assembly GCF_032717465.1. NCBI lineage: Eukaryota > Metazoa > Arthropoda > Malacostraca > Decapoda > Coenobitidae > Coenobita > Coenobita brevimanus. The sequence goes on from NC_137042.1 coordinate 1,498,947, forward strand.
ACTACTACTACTACTGCTACTAGTACTACTGCTACTACTACTACTGCTATTATTATTATTATTATTATTATTATAAATTAGCTGGTACCAAACAGCACATCCATATAACAGCAATCCCAAGTACTGAAGGTGTTAGTGAAGGCCTCATCTGACCCATTAAGTTATGCTAAATATTTCTTATAGTAATTGAGAATACTGACTTCCTTGGATAAAACGGATGAATAGATATGTTATTTAATATAGTAAAAAACGATGATGAAGTGTAAAAGAAAGGAATGAAGGTTTGGGTGATTATTACTGTATATAATAATAAAACTGTAATCAGTAGAAAGCAGTCAGAGAGCGCATACCTCCGCCAATGCCATTGCCTTTAAAAAGGGTATGGATCCGGATCCGTGGATATAGGTTCGGATCTGGATCTGGATCCGTCCCCAAATTTAAGCAATTCTTTCTCGGACCATGTCCCACCTTTCCAAACAATTTCATTGCAGCTCATTGAGAACTTCTGGAGATACTGTCTGGGATACTCCAGACCTGGATCCGGAGCCACCCCAAATGTAATCATGTCTTCCTTGGCTCATGGCTCACCCTTCCACATAATTTCATCATAATCCGTTCATAACTTTTGAGTAATCCTGCTAACAGACAAACGAACAGACAAACCAACGCGGGCTAAAACATAACCTCCTTGGCGAGGGTAACAACAACAACAACAGCAACAACAACAACAACAACAACAACAACAACAACAACAACAATAATAATAATAATAATAATAATAACACGCAGAAATACAAGAGCGCAGTTTTGGTTGGCTAGTATCGTTATAAAGAACACATTGTGACTGGTCTTGGAGGATTCTTACGACCTGTTCCTTACTGACTGATTTTAACACATTGGCCTTCAGTATTGTATTAATATTATTGATGCAAATTATGTTCAGCTGAAACTAAAAGTGAAATACAGGACACAAGGGAAGGTCAGTTAATAATTTGGACAATAATAATAATAATAAAAACAACAACAACAACAACAATAATAATAATAATAATAATAATAATAATAATATAATAACGATAAGAACAATAATAAACAATAATAACAGTATTCGTAATTGTCATAATAATAATAATAATAATAATAATAACAATAATAATAGACAATAGTAACAGCTTTCGTAATTGTAATAATAATAATAATAAAAATAATAATAATAATAATATAATTATAATTTTAATAATAATAATAATAATAATAATAATAATAAAAATAATAAAATAATAATTAAAAAAAATAATAATAATATAATAATAATAATAATAATAATAATAATAACAGTTCCAAAAATATTGATAACATATAAGAATCACTAACATGTGCAAAGAAGCCTTCTGTGCCAACAATACTTGATAATAAGACCAAGACATCTTCAAACAATACTGATCAACTGAAAGGCGAATATTTGCCAGTACTTTGGAAAAGGTCAGTGTCGATATATTCAACTTCCTTGTAGGCCCAAATTCCCGAGTAAAAACGACCGTCAATATGGTGGTGTCAGCAGCAGCTGGCCCAGAGAGAGAGAGAGAGAGAGAGAGAGAGAGATGGGGGGGGGGCAGTGGGAGGGAGGAGCAGAGTACATTGGAGAGAAATGGAGGAAATCGTGTGAAGAGTCCTTGGATATAGGATTAAGATTTCGGTTCCTGTGGCGTAGTTTTAGCATAATTGGCCAGTGCTATACTTCGTTCACTATTACTTGGCCAGATTTTCGTCCATTTGCAGCTTATTTCACGTAGCTCAGGCAGAAGAAGCCAATGCTAAAGCTGTACAACCTTTCCGCAGCACTTCTTCGTGCATAGCACCATATTCTAGTTTTAATCAATTGTGACTACTCAGCATTAAAGGTTTAGAGATGACAATTTTAGGTCAGGTTATTGTGAAAAGAGTATATAGGTCTAGCTGGAATACAGTAACAGAATAGACTTGTCCCAAGCCTTTGATCCTGATGGTGGTATTTAAAGTTTATTCTTGCTGCTATCAGACAATTATATTCAAATTAGTCCGTATTTGAGAGCAAGAGAAAGAACACATCTGATAGCTGCACCCACCCCTGCCATACCGTAAAGGGAAAGAAGCAGTTATTTACAAGGACGTGGAAGGGCACACCCCGGGGGTCCCACCCTTCGTAAACTCTGGCGTGGCTGAGGTGAACTTCTATCAAAATACAAAATATCGTGGTCTAAGGTTTAAAACTGCCCGTACATAAAAGCTTAGTGCAGGAACCAACAGAGGGGGACCGCCCTCCACCTCCCGTGGAGGGTTGGCCTTAGGTATCTCACCCAGACTAAAAGGTGGCCACAAGAAAGATATACCATTGGGCAGTATTTCATGCTTTTTAGTTTGTTTGTTTTTTTAATCCATGTTAAGCTACTATATATATATATATATATATATATATATATATATATGGGACTGTGTCTGCTGAGGGAACCCTGCTTTCTACTCTTGCAGGAGAGGCGGGGGTCCAGAGGTCCCACTTTGCCTGAAACGTGGCCGTGTAAACGTCATCCAACATGCAATGTTTCGTGTTCTTAGATTAAACGCTATAGTCGTTCATAATAGCTTTCCCGGAGACCCACACCCCCTCTCTCCCTTGAAGAACAATCGTCGGAGGTCCCACCCAGCCTAAAACGTGGCCGGGGTGAACATCTATCAGTACGCCCAGTTTCCCGTCCTTCGGGTAAAAAATTTAGCCGAGCATACTGACTTTGAGACCCCGTTCTCCATCGCCCTGTAATGTGTGGTCATCGGGGATCCCACCCTGAGTGAAAAAAATCCTGTGACGTATTTTTTTTTTTTAGCTTAGTAGTAGTAGTAGTAGTAGTAGTAGTAGTAGTAGTAGTAGTGGTAGTAGCAGCAGTAACAGATGCAGTAGTAATAACAGTAGTAGCAGCAGTAACAGATGCAGTAGTAGTAACAGAAGTAGCAGCAGTAACAGATGCAGTAGTACTAACAGTAGTAGCAGCAGTAGTAATTACAACCCCAGGCTCATTTGAACGTGAACCCAGTGAACTATCGAGCTCAGTCTTCCGTTCAGTCCGTCATCCTCATTTCGGGGGATAGGGAGGGGACTGAGTGGCGTTTGTATAACCAGGCAGATTCACCGCCCGAGCATATCAGTGCCACCACGTGAAGGCGTCCCTCTCCTGCACCTTAGCTTATTATTGCTACTGCCAGACGAACTTTACTTAATCTGGCAATGATATGTGGTGGTCAAGGGTGTGTTGTGTGTGTGTGTGTGTGTGTGTGTGTGTGTGTGTGTGTGTGTGTGTGTGTGTGTGTGTGTGTGTGTGTGTGTGTGTGTGTGAGAGAGAGAGAGAGGTGTTAAGGGGTTAAGAAAATTAAAATATTGGTAAATATAAAATAAAAATTCTTGGCAAAGAATAACATATAAATAAATAAATAAATAAAACATAAAATATAATAAAATAAATATTCTTTGTACGGTAAGTCTGTACCAGGAGGCAGGATTCCAAGGGCTTGAATGGTGAGGAAATGAGTGTGTGGCCTATTTTATCGGCCATGCTGTTGATTGGGTCTGTCACTGTCATTTTTTTCCACTTTTCGTTGCTTCCTGAACTCTATCAAACATGCGAGTGGAATAGAGAGGTAGAATGATGGTGGTGGTGGTGATGATGATGATGATGATGATGATGATAATGATGATGATTTATATTATGCAAGGAAGAAGGAACCAAAGGCCAGAAGCCCGCAAACCGTTCCTTCCAGTACCCATCTGTTAAACATATTTTACTTTGCAGGAAAAATCGGATTTCCACTTTTCTGTTTTCTTCACTGCCTGTCTGTCTCGGAAATGCTTATAATAATTCACTTCTCGTACCTAATAACTTTTATATATCTGTCTTTTCATCCGTCCACCTGTCTACCTATCTATTATCTATCAGTGTATCTCCCTGTCATTCTATTTATCCATCTATCCATCCATCCATCTATCTATCTGCCTGTCTATCTATTTATCCATTCATTTATCTATCTATCTAACCGCCTTTCTATCTATTTATCCATCCATCTGTCTATCTGTCCAGCTATTTATCTGCCTGTCTGTTTGTTTATTTATATAATTTATTTGCAAAAAACGAGGCGTGGCTAAAGTCTACAATACTATTACCTAAAAAGAAAATCAAATTTACGGCAGGAAACTGATGGTTAGTCTGTAAATCCAAAAAGGAATTGAGTAAGTCTGTGAATCCAACAGGGAATTGACTGTACATGTGAAATCCAACAGGGAATTGATTGTAAGTCTGTCTGTGAATATTGTAAGTCTGATGTGGCAGAGAATTAACTGTGAATCTGTTTGTATACCCAACAGGGAATTGATTGTGTTTGTCAGTCGGACAGGGAATTGATTGTCTGTGTGAACTCAACCTTGTAAGTCTCTGTGAATCCCGGGCGAGGGACTGAGAGGGGCAGGGTACAGTTTGTGGGGCAGGGTACGCTGGGTGGGAATGGCAAGGCGATCGCGTGGACAGTGTTCGGATTTCGGATTAACACGGTTGAGAGGACGCGAGAGTGACTGTGTGTAGAGGCGTTTGTCGTGTGTGTGTGTGTGTGTGTGTGTGTGTGTGTGTGTGTGTGTGTGTGTGTGTGTGTGTGTGTGTGTGTGTGTGTGTGTGTGTGTGTGTGTGTGTGTGTGTGTGTGTGTGTGTGTGTGTGTGAATTGGAGGGTGTTTGTGGTGGTTGGGTTGATGTGATGGTTACTCCCCCTCCTCCTCCTACTGCTGCTACTGCTACTACTGCAACTACTACTACTACTACTACTACTACTACTACTGCTGCTGCTGCTGCTGCTGCTTCTAAGACGATTTTTGAGAACAGGGAGGGCTTTGCGTCCTTGAGGTGTTAGATATCTCCATAGATAAACTTTTTACTGTTGACCTAATCATCTAAGCTGAATGAAATCGTCTGGAGATTAAAAGAATTGAATGAAAATAACACCAGCTGAATAAAGAGCTTAGTAGTAGCAGTTATAATCCCAGGTTTACCTACAGTAAATGTGAACCCAGTGGACTGCAAGATGAAGCTGCGTCCACCTGCTGTCCACAATCTTTCTTTTGTGGGATAGGGAGGAAACTGAAGGACGCTTGTATAACGGGACATTAGAGCCACAGGGTTATATCAGTGCCACCACGTTAAGGCTCCCCTCTCACACCCCCATCTGTGGTCTCTCTCTCTCTAAGTAATAACGAGTTTGTAGCCCTGAAATGGAACAACTCTTAAGCTGTATATTACAAAGAAGCTGTTTTTCCTCTAACCTGGCCCAGACTTTGTCTTTTTGCTGCATATTTCACATAGTTTTGCGGCAGAAAAAGACAATACTACGGCTCTACATTCTTTCCTCAGCACTTCTTCATGACCAGCACAATATTCCGGTGCTAATCTATCGCTACAACTCAGTGTTCAAGAAGGAGAGTTGGCAATTTTAGGCCAGGTTAGCGTAAAAGTATAACAATGGATGTTTCTATAAAGCTGAGTGATTTATATGTGTTTCATTGTTAACACTTTGCACGGTATTCGTGTCGGTTAAGGAGCCCCCTTAACACCTTATCCTAAGCGATTTATTTTCCTTACTATACCTTACTGTCCTCTTCTGTGTTATACCGTATATATCATTCAAATATTGTCATACCTTGCATATTTGACAAGCAAAAGGCAATTAACCATTCATATCCAAAATTAAATCTCAAAGGAAGAGGTGTTAAGGCAATTCCAGCTAAAGCCAAAGGATATTACTCATCAGAAATTGAGCCATGGGAGCCTGAAAGCGGTGAGGAGAGGGAATCAACACGCAATCAGATCTCTCTCTCTCTCTCGTTGTGTAATTCACCGGGTCGGTCAGGATCACTTGATGGTCGTGATCGTCAGCTTTCACCTTCCCGGAAGGGAGCTGAAAGCTCATATAGTCCGATCTAAGGGCAAGGCTGTGACCTTCACACACGCACACACACGTCCCCTTGCTCCAGGGGGACAGTAACCACCCACTTCGTCAGTGAAACTTTTCGCAACCTGAGCGAGGAGCGAACTCCCGCCTACCAGATGGCAAGCGAGAACGCTACCACTGCGCCAGCGAGCGGTGTGTGTGTGTGTGTGTGTGTGTGTGTGTGTGTGTGTGTGTGTGTGAGTGTGTTTGTTTGTTAAGAAAGGTTGGTCAAATGTCAAAGTCACAATGCCAATGGATGGGTTGGGGATAAAGCAAAGATGAAAGGATTCGATTTTGACAGTCAGTCAAAGGTCAAAATTAGAAGAAAGGTCAAATGTACCTGTCAGGTAGATAAACATTAATCTACTCTTTATAGATGCATGGAAAAACATCAGGATTTTCGCGGACCGCAAAACTCAATCCAATTTTTTTCTCGCAAATATAATGCTGGGAATTGACACCATTATGTAGCCAGCACTGTCTGCAGGCCAGAATGTATCCAGGTGGGGTAGAAACTGATTTTATTATACTAATTCTAGTGGCAGGTGGTGGCAACTATCATCCTCTCACTTGATGTATTGCTGCCTACTTCTCCTTTCACCTTTATCGTTCTTTTTCAGTGTCTGCCCTCCTCTCTTTCTTTTTCTCCCATCTTTGTTGCGGCTTTTTATTACTCTTCTTTCCTTTTCAGGTGGCTTTGCATCAAGCGACATGCCTAATCGTTTCCTGTAAGCCAGGAAACCGTTTACAACGCTGGGTGGTAACCATATAACCAACCCATACTTGTTTCCTGTGTATCTTTAAGTGGGTTGATAAAATAACTAATACGAAGACAAACGGCCACCCTTACTGGATTATGGTGTCTGGCTGTAGATAGAATAACAGATTTTACTCTACCCTGGCCTAAAGTTGCAATCACTCCATCTTTACTGCTGTGTTGTAACAACAGAACAATAATAAAATGACATACTATACTGTCTCAGCTCTAACTTGGCCTGAAACTGTCATCTCTTCATCGTTACTGCTGACTTTAAAAATGGATTAACGCTAGAATAAGATGCTAGTTACGAAAAAGTGCTATGGAAAGGATGTAGAGCCATTGTATTGCCTTATTCTGCCACTGAGCTACATGAAATAAGATGCAAAACGAATATAAGCCAGGCCAAGTTAGAGCAAAAACAGCATAATCACGAAGGATTACTATGAGAAGTATGTCAAGCCGTAGTAATATCATTTCATCCACCGATCCATGCGAAAGAAGCTGCGAAAGGACAAAAATGTGGCCTAAACTATGGTGAGAAGGGTGCAGTTGGTGATCTTGTTAATGGTGGCAGCGTTAACATTGGCGATATTGATGATTATTCTTAACAACTGATTCTCATTGTCACCCAGACATCAAAAAGTCTCCAGTGACGTGTAATTTCGTCTGACGTAACATCGCCGGGCGTAATATCGCCTGGCATTGGTCATACTTAGAGTCGATCAAGAAATAGGAAACTGATCACGTTAAAGTGTTGATGGTTTGTTTTCGGTGTTCCGTGTGGTGTAGGGACTTACTAGGACTGTAGGTGAACCCCAGGCTGGTAAATGGGTACGCTGCTGAAATCCTTTGTTACACGTACACCACAATGGACCCAAACAATACAGAACTGAATTGGCTGAATGACATACTACGGTGATACAGTATGATACAACGCTTCCCCAGCAAGGTAAGCTTATCTATCCATCTATCTACCTTCTATTTATCCATCTACCTACCTACCTACTGTACCTGTCTATCTATCTACTGTATCTATCTATCCATCTATTTTATTGCCCTGGGAGAGCAAGCATTATCATTAGTTATGTTTTTACGTTTAAGGTAGTCCAAAGACACATTTTGCTTAATATTTTTCAGATATATGGACTTTTTCTTTTCTCTTTTATTTTTTTTCATTTTTTATTAACTGCCTTTTCATTTTTCTTTTTTTAATATATTTAAATTTGCTTGCAGCGTGTAAAAAAAAAAAAAAACTACCATTACTTCAGGGTGATATTTAAAAAAAAAAAAGGAAGGAAGGAAGGGAGGGAAGCAGGAAGGAAGGCAGGAAGGAAGAAGTAAGGAAGTCAGGACAGACGAAAGGAGAGAAGGAAAGACGGAAGGAAAGAAAGGAAGAGAGGAAGTAGGAAGGAAGGAGGAAAGAGAAGAGGGAGCAAGGAAGGAATGAAGGAGGGAGGGAAAGAAGGAAGGAAGGAAAAAGGATGGATGGAAGGAAGAAAGAAGAAGAGGAAGGAAATAAAGATGAATGGAACGAAAGAATGAGTAAAGGAAGGAAAGAGGCTGAAAGAAGGAAAGAGAGACGGAAGGAAGAAAGGTAGAAAGAAATGAAAGATTCAAACAAGGAAGGAATCCGTCCAAAGCCATAACACAATTGGTAAGAGGAGTGCCATAAAACACAACGGAAAAGATTCAAGTTTCCGTGTGAGTGTCCAGGTGTAATAAAATCTATGTAGGCCTACCTTGTAGCAAGAGACAAACTGTTAGGATGATATTGTGAGAACTGTGACTCGTGTACTTCTAGCTGACTTAATTTGCTGTTATTATTATCATCATTACCAGCCGCAATAGAGAAGTTGGCATTGTTTTCAGTGTGTGTGGGTGTGTGTGTGGGTGTGGGTGTGGGTGTGTGGGTGTGTGCGTGTGTGGGTGTGTATCACGATAGCTTGACAACCGCTCAAGATAAAACTTTACAGGTGTGTAGTAGGGATGAAAATCTCGGACGAGTTTGAAATTGGGGAAAGAAGGCCAAGGCCATATTCCGAGCCGCGCTAAATGTGTATCGGCTCACGGCTGGTGTGATTCACCCCTTGGGGAAGCCTCTAGTTATTTGTACTGTTATTTTTTACTGTTGTTGTTGTTGTTGGTGGTGGTGGTGGTGATATCAAAATATCCCTCTATTCACCGCAATTATTTCTGGTTAAATTGTTTTTTGCGGATTTCAAGCACATAAAACTTCCACAGCCTGTCAGCCTTTTTACCTTCTACCTAAACCCCGTTACCTTCTTTAAAACTTAACAATCTATCTATTTATTAATATACCTATAGCCAGACGCCGTAATCCCGTAAGAGGTGGTCAGTTGTCCTTTAGAGGGGCATTAACCCTCCCCCAACCCACTTGTTGACACGTAGGGAACACATATGGGTTGGTTATATGGTTACCACCTAGCGTTGCAAATGGTTTCCTGGCTTGCAGGAAACCATTAGGCTTGTCAATAAATGTAAAGCCACCTGAAAAGGAAAGAGGAGTAGTAGAAAGTGACAGGATATATAAAGGAAATAGGAAAAGAGGAGAACAAACACAGAAAAAGAATGATAAAGGCCAAGCAAGAAGTAGGCAGCACTACATCAAGTGAGTGGAAGATAGTCGCCACCACCAACAACCACTCCCTGAATAATCCCTTTGGTATATCACTGTGGCCATTCTCAGACAAATCACCAGGAAACTGTCTTGAGGAAGTAAAAAATATTCTGTTATTTATACAACTGTAGTGATAAAAACTCTCTCTCTCTCTCTCTCTCTCTCTCTCTCTCTCTCTCTCTCTCTCAGACCTCGGTTATTTCCCAGTAACTCTGACCTGAGTAAATCAAATAAAACTTCTCTCCAGGGTTTACAGCTTACATAAGAATAATCTCTTACGGCACCACTAATATTTGATCCTATTGTTTCATCCTTTACTGCCCTATGAGAGTAATGACCAGAGGCGAGAATACTGAGTCCACACATTGAGAGAGAGAGAGAGAGAGAGAGAGAGAGAGAGAGAGAGAGAGAGAGAGAGAGAGAGAGAAAGAGAGAGTAACCAGTTGCTCGCCGTTGAATTGTAGTAAGGAAACAGTAAACCTCAACCAACCCTCTGATGTAAACCCTTGTAGCCCACACCCAGTTGGAGCGCCTTAACCCCCTGAACCACCAGGCCTAATTCTTCTTCGTTTAACATTACCATCTTCCCATACTCCCAGTCCACTCTTTTATATCTTCTTCTCTTGTTTTCCTTACACCATTTTTGCTGCTACAAGTGTTTTAATGTGAGATAATTTTAGGCCCGTATTCTTGTCGGTTAAGGAAGCTCTCTAACGCCATTACCTAAGCGATTAATTTAGTTTATTGCACCTTACTATCGTAATCAATGTTATATAAATCCTCCCAGTATCGCCATACCCTGCATAAATAACGCACAACGGGGTACTAACGAGCTATGTCCAAAAATATACAGTCAAGAGTGAGGTGTTAGTTAGCTGCCTACATTAATCCCTTCATACTAGAGATTCTTCTCAAGTTTATAAAAATTAAGTAAAATATTATAAATGAGCATTTACCTATATATTATTGCCCGGGTAAGCCGTGGCTCAATCGGTAGAGAGGTGGCTTGCGGTCCTACCGGACCCAGGTTCAAATCCCGCTGGGGCAGGGAACAGTTTAAGGATTTGAATTTCATAAAAATCAGGCTTTACTGATCTACCAGAAGACCCGCCGACATGTCGTAAAAATACCCCCGCTAATACCAATACACCAGTCCTGTATGAGACAGCCCTAGCATGTATTCAGTATGGACGGTGGGTGTTAGCGCCGAAGTGGTGACATGCAGAGGTGTGCGGTACGTAGGAGGACTACTGGGCCTTGATAGCAGGCTGTGAAGCCTATGCCCAGAGTTGGTCACATAAAAAAAAAAAAAAAATATTAATACTCTTCCATGATAATAACTAGACCATTAATACAGTACTAACCTAATTATATTTATTGATAATAGATATAGGCTAAACTAGTGTTTAAGTGGAGAGTTGATTTACTGCCACGAGGTAACTAGAATTATACTGAATAAAAATTATATATATATGTAATTACTGCCCACTGATGTTTCTTGTTTCTGACTGGTGCTCCTGTAACTAAAATGAGGTGTGCAAAAATACTCAACAGCCGCCTATGGCTTTGAAGTGAGTACTGGAAAGGTATACTTGCCTTGTAATGAGGTAAAATTAAATTAATTAAAATGAATTAAGTTGAATAAAAGTGTTTGTAGGTGCACTGAGTGAAATGAAAAGCACATCAAGGGAGTTATTGACTTGGATATATTCTTTCAGACTTGAAGCATCTATTACTTCGCTTCATATCCAGGAACCTCTAAAGCTTTTCATGCTCGGCACAACTCTGGTATTCAGATGCAGATAAAACCAGATGAATTATTTTAAGAATACGTAGAATAAGCCTGAGAGTGTTAATACCATCCACATCAATTCTCTTATGGTCGGGATAGTTGTAACATTCTATTTCAGTTATCTCAACTATCTCCAGGCAACTGTACTAGGCTGAGTGTCAGTTATAGGAGCCTGAGAGTGTTGATACTGCCAGCTTAGTTGAGGCAGTAATGGTACCCTATTCCGTCTAACGCCAGGTGATTTTATTCAGCTGAGCAGGGTGTATGGCAGCCTGAGATTCATAATATTGTCACTTTTGGAAATATTGGGTGGGAGGGAGACACAGAATAGAGCTTGAATTCTTGATTTTCTTTAACGTTTCAGGATAAAAAAAAAAAAAGACTTTGAAGATGGGTGCTGTGTAGCCCGAAACGTGAGAGAGAGAGAGAGAGAGAGAGAGAGAGAGAGAGAGAGAGAGAGAGAGAGAGAGAGAGAGAGAGAGAGAGAGAGAGAGAGAGAGAGAGAGAGAGAGAGAGAGAGAGAGAGAGAAATAAAAATTATGCTCTAACCTGTCTCTCTCCCAGCCAGCATAATCCACTTGTCTCAGTGGATCACCTACATTGTCAATTTGACCTAATTAAGCAAGATCTCAGTTATTATGTGTAAGAGCCTGAGAGGAGTATATTACTGATATCGACCTCTCATGGTAGCATTTTATTCCAGATAAGTCCAAGCATTTTTGTTTCTTTTTCTGACCTGAGTATGAGCCGAATGAGCCTGAGAGTTAAGCTTCATGTTTACTCTCTCTCACCTGCTGCCGAAGGGATGCCTACACGTGGTGACATTGTGCAACTTGGATAGAGTAGTCGTGGCGTCCACCCGGGAGCCAAACTCCATATTTCCCTGCCCTTCGCCGTGAGAGAGACCATGGTTTGATCCTGGTGAGACGCTGACTACCACAAGGGGACACCGGATCTCTACACGGTATATATACTGTACTGTTCCTATAGGACGGTCCCACAGAAGTAGTTGCTTACCTGTGGTCGATGGGTCTACTCGGCCAGACAGACCAAGGTTAACGAACAACATCTCTTTTTCAACACTTCCTCTCTACACTGTACGCTTCCCAAACGTACTTGCACAAGGTTATCTATTATGAGAATCCTGTCACACGACATACGTTGGTACAAATGCTTTGGTCTGTGTTGCTGCTTTCTCTCTCTCTCTCTCTTTTAATAATTTTCCCAATATATCAGTACATTAACTTTCGAGCATTTCTATATTATATTCTTTCTCTAATTTTCTCTCTATTTCTCATAACTTCTCTCGTTCTGTCTCTTTATATTTCTCCCTCAATTCATCATTATTCTTTCTCACTTCCTCACAATGTTATCATGTTTATTCTCTCTCTCTCTCTCTCTGGATTGGTCACCACGTCTCTCGCCCCAATCACATTTTAATCCCTTGATATCCTGATTCATTCCCTTGCTCTCTCTCTCTCTCTCTCTCTCTTTGTTTGTATCATCCCGTTTCACACCCTAATGACTTTTTTTCTGTTTTTATTTGCTCACTCATTCACTTGCTCTCATTCTCACACTGTTTCCTACTGCCCCTCTCTCTCTCTCTCTCCTTTCTCTCTCTCTCTCCTCTCTCTCTCTTTTCCTTTCATGCAAACTTCTCCACCATGTCAGTCATCTGTCACATTCCATTCATTTTATAGCCAAACAACTCAGGCCTCTCTCTCTCTCTCTCTCTCTCTCTCATCATATTTCTTGCATTCTCTCCCTCTTTCTCACCCTGTAGCCCATCTTATTTCTCGCATTCTCACTATTTTTCACTCCGTATTTCTCTCTTTTTCACTCTTTCACCTCCAAACTGTTTTTCTTCTTTATTCTCTCTCTTTCTCACTCTCTCTCCTCACACACACTTATCCAATGCGTCAGTTTTCTGTCTCGTTACATATACTCCATATATGCTTGTTTTAGGCTTTTCTCGCTATCTCACACTATACCCCCCGCCAGGCAACTTGTCTTTTAAGTCACGCCCTCTCCTGGAGTCGTGGCCCCGCCCCTCCTCACCCACTCTACTGGAGGTGGTGAGGAGGGGCGGGGCTTAAGAGACAAGTTGCCTAGTTATGAGTATACCACGTTTTTTCCTTGATTCAGTGTCTCCCCTTCACCTTCCATATTCTATACTTTACTCTTCTTACTCTAACTTGGCTTCGAACTGGCATCTTTCCATCGTGAGCAGTGATTTATAACAATTACATCAACCCTGGCACATGGTACTAGTCAAGGAAGGATGAAGAGCCTTACCTTTGTCTCTTTCTGCTGCTGAGCTAGATGAAATTAGCTGCAAAGGGACGAATATGTGAACTAAGTGTAAAAGATCTCATATAGCTTAATATGTACTCTATTTTTAGTATCTTTGTCTTTCTAGTCTTAATCAGTGATTGTCGAGTGGTCAGAGAAGTTTGGTGGTTTTCAAAAGGATGTTAATTTGATCCCAGGCTGTGGATCTCTCTCTCTCTCTCTCTCTCTCTCTCTCTCTCTCTCTCTCTCTCTTTATCTATCTATCTATCTATCTATCTCAGTCTCATTTCAGTGCAGTGGGTGACTTAGTACAGGGGTTTCATTTGCCGATGAGCAGAGTACAACTTTCATGTGTTGGGGCAGGTCACCATATACAGCTCTTCTAAACAGGATGGAGTCACAGGGTAATTGTGTTATCAGCTCCCTTGTTATCGCTGACTCCTTTCAACCTCTTTCTTTGGTTGCAGTGTTGCATTGTTATCCCTCTATTATTGCTATTTCAATGATCACTGCACGTGGACAGTCTGCATGCATCCCTCCTCCATCTAGGCGGGCGCACAACACACATTTGGCAACACACTCTCATTTCATTTTCAGTCTGTCTAATGCGAGAGTTAAATGATATTCCAAGTCCTTCATGTATACGGCAGGTCAACTGTGGTACTGTCTTCCTCAGTATGTATTTCCTTCTGTCCACGCTCTCACAGCTTTCATTTGCAGTTCATGAAAGCGTCTCGAAATGAAAGCATCTTGTAATCGGCTCTCCCTTGTTTAATTTTCGTGGTTTCTAGCATCTGATTTATTTTCTTTTTGCCTTAAAAATGTCAATACACTTATGCCCTTCTAACTCACTCTTAGCTAAATAAAATCATCTGGTATAAGCTAGTAGGAAAGACTATCCTCTCTTTACTGTACTCTGTCTACGCCTAAATTTGTCATCTCCCCGTGATGCTGAGTTGTAATGATTAACACTAGAATATAGTGCTAGTCACGAAAAAGGATGTAGAACCAAACTGCTGCCTTTTTCCACCACTAAGCTACGTGAAAGAAGCCGCAAAAGGACCAAAAGCTGTGCTAGGATTGAATAAGAGGATCGTGTTATTGCAACCACGAGAGGGATACAAATACTGACATTAGACTCCCATACTTACTATCAGCTGAATATAATCGTCTTGCGGAAGTTGGAGTAGAAAGTTGGTTATTCCGATTATAAAAATGTGAACAATGATATGGTGTTTAATGAAGAAAAAAAAAATGAATACGAATCTTACTTTCGATTTTGTATTATACAGAAATATTCATCTCTGAGTCACCTTTACACACACAATTAGATATGAAAATTTCTCCCTTTAACCTGGACAACAAAGCGGTCCACAAAGAATGGCCACGAAAAGTGTATTGTTTGCATGAATACGCATTAGATAAGGAGTTGGAATATCATCAACATCGTCATCATCACCACTTCCATCCCCGCGACCATCCTACTCCTCCTCCTCCTCATCATCATCATCATCATCATCATCACCAGCACCACCAGCATCACCACAACCACCACCACCATCATCATCCCAATCCAAACTCCCACGTAAAAAAGGTTAGGGGAGGTAGGATTTACAAACGAAGTAGCATAAAACGCAAGAAAACTAATACTCTCAAGCAACATCCCATGTGATGTGAGTCAAACAATCATTCACATATCATCCAAGCTTCAGGAAATATTTACCACACACACACACACACACACACACACACACACACACACACACACACACACACACACACACACACACAAATATCATTATAGCCGGGTGTCAGAACAATACATTTCCAGTAATTCCCTTGTCAACCTTTGCTTTCTGGGTTGCTCCTTGTGTGTGTGTGTGTGTGTGTGTGTGTGTGTGTGTGTGTGTGTGTGTGTGTGTGTGTGTGTGTGTGTGTGTGTGTGTGTGTGTGTGTGTGTGTGTGTGTGTGTGTGTGTGTGTGTGTGTGTGTGTGTGTGTGTGTGTGTGTGTGTGTGTGTGTGTGTGTGTGTGTGTGTGTGTGTGTGTGTGTGTGTGTGTGTGTGTGTGTGTGTGTGTGTGTGTGTGTGTGTGGTGTGATGTTAGTATATATAAAATAGTTTTAATTATCACCTGACTACCTTTGTGGTTGTGCTACCGAGAAAATATTCATAAATTGCTCAATCAATAACACGTTCATTAAGATGTCTTATTCAGGTTCTTTATGCTTCCCCCGGACAATATTATTTGGGTGGGATGGAAGGACGGTCGCCTAGGAATGGCTGGGTTATTGATTGAGGGATATAACTCCTACGGGGAAAAAAAAATCTTAAGTTGAATGATCTGGAGACACTAAAAATTATCTCTCTATCTATTTATTTATCTATCAGTATGAGTGTTTGTGTCTATATGGCAACTGAATCGATTTACTGCATGAAAAATAAGAATTATAAAAAGGTTAAATATGCTAGCTATTTGTCAAAGAATAATTCACGGGCAGAAGGTCCTTACTCTGTAGTATGTCTGTCTATCTATTACCAGACGCCTCAATCCTATAAGGGGTAACCTACAAACAAATCGCCTCCATGTCGCCCTGTCCAATGCCACTTCACTGCCTTGCTCCCAGTTCACACCCTCCTCTCTCATATACCTCTCCACTCCATCCCTCCATCTCATCCTCGGCCTCCCCCTCCCTCTCCCCCTTTCCACCCAATTCGCATACACTCTCCTCGTTAGTCTCTCGCTCTCCATCCTCTCTATAGTCATAATTACATAATAAATATGGACACAGCAGACATAGAGTACATACCTCCGCCAACACCTATACCAGGCAACTCAGGTGATCATCAGAATTTAACTACAGTAGCTCTACCTTGGCCCATGACGCACATATTCACGATAGTTTATTGAAATTTATCACTAACCTTTTAAAGGTATCTTACAAACAGACAGACAGCGGTGAATACTTAACCTTCAACTTTCACTGGTAGAGGTAATCACTCGATATTCTGCTTAGTTTGAAGAAAGTCTAATATTGGCGATGAAAGATGAGAACCAGACCAGACAGACAGACAAAGTAGGCGACATTCAGTATATATCTATTCCATGGCATCGTTGGGTAAGTGCTGGATAATGCCCTGGGGTGCGGTGCGTGTCGGCGGCGGTAATGCTCCACACATTATCTTTACCACGTCAGGCGTGATCGTGACGTTATATCGGCTGCGGCACACTCGACTCGGATGTCAGAAAGCAATGCAGATGTCAACTGTACAAGCCGCATAACTGCCCTATATTTCCTCGGACTGGGAACATCTCGTGGCTCCTCTTCCTCAGCAATTAATTCTGTACGTGATGCTAAAATATTACACGATATTTACTCAGTCTATGTGGATATTCACTGCTACTAAGGTCGTATCTTCTCTAGTATTATAATGCATTTCGCTTCTATCTATTGTCAGATGCCCCTGTAAAGTGTGGTCGCAAACAAATCGCCTCCACGTCGCCCTGCCTTCTGCCATTTGGCTGCCCTCTTTCCAATTCACATCCCCTTCTTTCATATACCTCTCCACTCCATCCCTCTATCTCATCCTTGGTCTCTTCCTCCTCCTCACCCTCTCCAACTCACACACCCTCTCTCTCATATATCTCACTACTACATCCCTTCTCTTGAATCCTTAGTCTCCAGCTTCTCCCCCTCCAACTTCCACCCTCATCTCTCATATATTTCTCCATTCCATCCATCTATTTCATTCCTAGTCTCCCTCTGCTCCCTTCCCTTCAACTAACATTCCCCTCTTTCATCTCACCATCCCTCTATCTCATCCTTAGTCTCTGTCTCCTCTTCTAACTCAAACCCCGTGCCTCATATATCTCTCCACTCCATCCCTCCACTTCATCCTTGGTCTCCCCTTCTTCCTCTCCCTAACAACTCACAACCCGTCCCTCATATATGTGTTCATTCCATCCTTCCTTCTCATCCTTGGTCTCCCTCTCCTCCTCTCCCTCTCCAACTCACATCCCTTCTCTCACATATCTCTCCATCCCTTAATTTCGTCCTTAGTCTCCCTATCCTCCTGTCCCCCTCCAACTCACACCCGTTCCTATATATGAATATAACCAGAAAGTACTCAGACAACGCATACCATTGCCAGTAAAAAGGATCCGGATCAGGATTCGGATCAGCCCCCAAAATTAATTGATTTTTTCTTGGTCCATGGCCCGCCTTTCCACAAATTTCATTGAAAATCATTGGGGACTTTTGTACTTGTTCCGCGGGATATTATGAATCCGGATCCGGATCCGCCCCTAAATTTAATCATTTCTTCCTTGTCCCATGGCCCACCCTTCCACAAAATTTCATCAAAATACGTTCATAACTGTTTGGGTAAAGTTGCTAACAGACAAACAAACCGACAAACCAATGCCAGCAAAAACATAACCTCCTTGGCGGAGGTTATGTTTTATATATATATATATATATATATATATATATATATATATATATATATATATATATATATATATATATATATATATATATATATATATATATATTCGTTGGTTGAGGAAGCTCCCCAACACCTCTTCCTAAATGGTTTATTTTGTGTATTACACCTAACTGTACTATTGTGTTAAATAAATCCTTCCAGCATTCTTCCCTCTGGGGCTAAGATGTGAATGAATGTGTTTGAATGGATGAGTAAATGGGGAGTGTGTCGTCCTGTCTCGGCTACCTCCCTTTCCTTGGGGGAAGCAGCCTAGGTATATAGATAGAATATATATATATATATATATATATATATATATATATATATATATATATATATATATATATATATATATACTGGTATGTCCACTCCATCCATCCACCTCATCCTTGGTCTCCTCTTCCTTTCCCCGTACACCTCACACCCCGTTCCACATATCTCTCTCCTCCATCCAGCTCATCCTTGGTCTCCCTCTCCTTCTCCCCTCCTCCATCTCATATACACCAAACTACTTTATTTAGCCAAGAGAGAGTCATAGGAGATTGAGATAATAATTTTCTCATCATTAACTCTGTCATGGTCCAGACAACTCTAGTAATCAATGTCTAGTAAAGCCAGATTTATTTTTATCTTATGACCATATGCTTAAACAATGAGGAGCAAAGTGGACTGCAAACCCCTAATTACTGAAGGTCATTTAGGGAACACCTGTGGTTATTAGGTATGGTTAGCCTGCATCCCGTATACGAGAGTGCAGTTAGCAAGAATATAGGAAAGCTAAAGACATTCCGTCTGACTCATTCGGTAAGTATATTATCGTCAGAAATAGGGACCTTGCATTCCAGTTGGCGATTTAAATTTTATGCATATGACTCTCAGGCCTATATTTTCGTTGGTTAAGGAAGCTCCCCAACACCTTTTCCTAAATGATTTATTTTGTGTATTACACCTAACTGTACTATTGTGTTAAATAAATCCTTCCAGCATCTTCCTACCTGAGTGAAAAGTACGCAAAGGAATATTAACCAGACACATCCAGAAATAAATCGCTAAGGAAGAGGTGTTAGGGAGCTTACTCAACGGACGAGAATATGGGCCTTAATCTTTTTAGGCCGTATTCTCGTCGGGTAAGGAAGCTCCCTAGCACCTCTTCCTTAGCGATTTATTTCTGAGTATGTGGGGTCAATATCCTTTTTTACGCTATCCATGCACTGTATGGCGATATTAGAATGATTTATGTAACACAGAAGGATAAAGTGGTGTAATAAGTCGCTTAGGAAAAGGTGTTAGGGAGCTTCCTTTACGAGCGAGAATGTAAGCCTTCGTGTCATAAGTAGGCTACAGCAGTGTACAAAAGTTCTCTGCCACATATCTGCTGGCTGTGGCAAAGGAAGACGTTACATGAAGTATTTTTGTATGATAGCAATATAAAGTACACAACAAAAGTGTCAGGAAGTAGAATATTCATTTTTGTGGGTACGAATTAGAAATATACAAGGATATCAGGACAACTGCCCCCTAGACAACCACCCCCCGGACAACTGCCCCCCCGGACAATTGCCTCCCGCTAAACATTAGGTTAGGTTAGACACTGGCAGCCATCTGAGCAGTTAATCCGGTGATATTAATATGAGGCAATTGTCCAGGGGGCAGTTGTCCGGGGGGCGGCTGTCCTACAGGGGCGATTGTCCAGGGGACAGTTGTCGGGAGGCAATTGTCCGGGGGGCAGTTGTCCTAGGGAAGGGAGGACACAGTGCTGTCAGGGAACTCTCGACATACTTTTGCTTCTGGCTGTATCTGAGCGTTGAAACTACATATCGCCATGGAAAGCGTCATAATAATAATAATAATAATAATAATAATATTAATAATAATAATAATAATAATAATAATCCCAGGCCATTCAATCTAAGGTAAACGTAGGAGACTGCTTCATAAACCAGTGACACACACACACACACACACACACACACACACACACACACACACACACACACACAAGCTTATCACAAAGTACAATCGTGAGGTATAAGGTCATATTCTAAGTGGCTGTGTAGAATAGGTAGTACATTTTTCTTTGCATTTTATTATTTGTTCCTTATTACCCGTCCCCTCCTGGGAGGGGTATTGTTTTCACTCGGTTAGTCTGTTTGCTTGTTTGTGTGCTTGTTTGTGTCTGTCTTTCCGTTAACAACTTTACGCGAAAATCAGGTGCGATTTTGATAAAAATTACAGGGATGGACTATGGCCTTCTGATCACCTGCTATAATTTTGGGCCAGATTGGGCAAAGGACCAGGCTGTAGGGCCAAAAAATTTAGAAAAATAGGGACAGGTTAAAATCGTTCTTTCGCCAAAACTCCTTTCATAGTCGTCGTATCGACACGAAACCAAAACCTAAAGGTGCATCTTTCAAATCTGCATCCTACAACATGTCTCATTACATCACGGGGGTCACCCCCCAATTAGCGGTAGGGAGGTCGGGCCAAAAATTTGAAAAGGGCATAAAATCGTCAATTTTCACCCAATTTACACCATATTTGATATGTGACATCTCTGACTAGATATCCTGTTGTGTTTACACGTCAGCACTAAAATAACTGCCGGGGACGGGTTTGCTGTGCTTTGTCACTGCTTCTTGTTTATTTACTTATTTTTCGTTAAACTTCCATATCCTCTTGTATTTTATTGATGGAAGTCGTTCATAATTCTATCTACCTATCTATTGCCAGACGCCTTATTTCCGTAAGAGGTGGCCACAAACAAATAGTCTCCATGTCGCCCTGTCTTCTGCCATTTCACTGCCCTGCTCCCAGCTCACCCCCCCTCTCTCATATACCTCTTAACTCCATCCCTCCATCTCATCCTTGGCCTCCCCCTCCCTATCCCCCCCCTCCACTTCACTCACATACACTCTCCTCGTCAGTCTTTCACTCTCCATCCTCTCCACATGGCCAAACCACCTCAGTGTGTTTCTACAAACGCTTCCTATCACATCCACATCCACATCACAACGCTTCATCGTGTCCATAATTAATCTCTATAAAAAGCATTAAAAAATCTGAAGGGATAATATGCAAAATAATTCGGTAGAGAAGAGGTGCCATGAAGCCCCAAACAACACTCAGAATATAGAGTTATTTTCTATTCACCTTCTAACTGTACAACTGTCTGCATTTACTAGTAGCCAAGTTTTCACAGTGACTGAAGATCATGGTATTTATTTATAATGTATCTTGAGATGGAGGGATAGAATGGAGAGGTATATGAGAGAGGGTGTGTGTAAACTGGGGGGAGAGCAGCGTAATGGCAGAGGACAGGGCGACATGGAGGTGGTTTGTTTGTGGCCACCCCTTACGAGATTAAGGTGTCTGGCTATAGGTAGATACTAATTATTTCGATAAACAAGTCTGCCTAGCAGTTGATAATTACTTGGAATAATCTAGTTGTTCTTTTTTCTTTCGCCTCATGATGCACTCTGGTTTGGGTGGGAAATATCTGGCTGCTGCATGACTGCATATAATACTATAAACGAGGGTATTTAGACACACAGTAAGGTAAAGGCCTGTTTCTGATCTAACGTCGGCGATCTAATGTATCACTTATACTTCACTGGCACATTTTACTGATAAACAATTCTCGCTTCAGTACCTCTTTATTTTCCTTCTGGAGTAAATCACAATTTAAATAGGCATAATGTTGACAGTTCCACCATTCGTACATCATCCTTAATCTTTTTTTTTTCCTTCTTTTTCCTTCACCTGTCAGGAACGTCGAAGCCTCAGTCTAGAGATTTAAAGCAAAGGTGACCATCCTCAACCCGTCCCTGAGTCGCATCATGTCAGCAATGAACCCCAACCAGGCTTCCGATATAAACCCTTACAGGCTCAATCCGGTTTGAGTGCTTTAGTCCGCTAAACCACCAGGCGTCATTTGGTTATATGGTTACCACCGAACGTAACATATATATATATATATATATATATATATATATATATATATATATATATATATATATATATATATGATTTACAGAAAGCATTTTGGTTTGTTAGTCTATGGACACCCGAAAGGAGTACTTATCGGATGAGTGGATGGCGGACTCCTCATTTCATAATTTTTTTTTTTTTTTTTTTTTTTAGCCTACCTTACCTGATCCTCAGGCAGGAAAAAAGGGTAATGATGATGATGATGATAGTTCTCATCCCCTTTGTGCTCTGTTTTGCATCTTCATCCTACCACACCCCATCTCTTCGAAGGGAATTCGATGTGAGATGATGATAAAGATGATGACGATGATAAGTATGAGGATGATGATTATGATGATGTCGATGATAGCTATAAGGATGATCATTATGATGATAAATTTTCCCTTTCCGGCCTACTTTCAACACATCTTTACTATCCAGTTATCAAAACACTCCCCTTCCCATCCCATCACCTATCCTTCTCCACGCTCATTCACTGCCTTTATTCACCTACTTCATTACTACAATCTTTTTGCTTTGTCTCTTCCGTCCTTCTCCCTTACTTATTCATTTTTCTCTTCCCAAATTTACAGAAAGACAGCAAATATTTTTCGTATACCTTTTCGTTTCCTTGAAAGCAGTGATAAGAAACACAGAAGTGAGCATGGAAGTGAAAAAGTTACTACATGACAGTATTGTGACACCAACTCTAACGTATGGAAGTGAAGCTTATGCGTTGTTGGAGGGACACAAGAGTGAGAGCTGTGGAAATGAGTTATTTGAGAGGAGCATGTGGAGTCACATGGAGAGACAGATTGACAAATGAGGATGTGAAGGAGCGTTGTGGTGTGGATGTGGATGTGATAGGAAGCGTTAGGAAAAACACACTGAGGTGGTTTGGCCATGTGTAGAGGATGGAGAGTGAGAGACTGACGAGGAGAGTGTATATGAGTGAGGTGGAGGGGGACGAGGGGGAAGGGGAGGCCAAGGATGAGATGGATCGATGGAGTGGAGAGGTATATGAGAAAAGGGTGTGTGAGTTGGGAGCAGGGCAGTGAAATGGCGGGGGACAGGGCGACATGGAGGCGATTTGTTTGTGGCCACCCCGTATGGGATTAAGGCGTCTGGCAATAGATAGATAGATAGTTTCCTTCGGCATATCCTCTTAGTTTCATTTCTTCTCTTTCCCTCCTCCATACATTTTTTTTTTTTAGTCTCTCTCTCTTACCCTTGTTCTATATCTGTTCCTGTCTATATACACTGCTGTTCCTTTTTTCCCCTCTTCCACCCTCATTCCATTTTCTTTCCCCCTCCACACATACCAGTCTCTTAATTTCCTACGTGCGAGCATTTCTCTCTCCCTTTCCTCCCCTGCCTCACGTCCCATTTTCCTCCCTCCCTCTCACACAGCATAGCTTATCACGAACCACGGTAGTAGTTCATAGTAGGGATCATCCAGGAATTTGCTGAAAACCCTAATAGAACAGTCACCTGAAAAACATCTTAGAAGGCAAACTTAATCTTGAAACAACATCCAGTGGGTTCCTTTTCAATAGTTTAGGTCAGCCAAGCACTGATAATGTGGAAAAGAATGTTATAGGAAAGTTTGGTACATTCGAAATTTGCCAGTTTGTTCATATTATTATCCATATTGTTTCACAGGTCTACAAGAAAATTATTCGGTATTTCTTGATAAAAACTAACACAACAGCAGATTTTGATTCTATCTTGTAATCAATTTGAATATACAGCGTTTCAGATTTTACTCAAGGCAACATCTTAAAAATTATCTTTGTTTATTCAGTTTGCAAAATATAGAGATTCTGAAACAATCGATGTCAACTGTAAGAAGTCTGACAACTACAGCAAACACAATGAAGACCAGAATTAAAAATAACAACCAACAATCAGTGTGTGCAAAGCCACAACACCACAGCAATGAAAATTATTAGACAATGGCAAGTGTTTAGTGTCATAACATACAAGCTTTAAAAATTTCGATTGTTTAATTCATAAGTGGATCATAAAAAGAGTAACCAAACTAGGTAAATAAAAAATTAGTAATTTAAACATGGGGAATAAGGACCGCTAAAAAAAGTAAACAAGCAAGGAAGGATCGCTGGGCAGCATTCAAAACCAGCAAGGATTCAAGTAACGATGACAATGTAAACCCACAAATCCCTGTTTTGACTCTTTACAGCCTGTTAATACCAGAGTCAAAAGGGATTTGTGGATTTACACCGTCAGCGTTACTTGAACGCTTGCTGGTTTTGCATGCTCTCCAGGGATCCTTCCTTGTTTGTTTACTCGTTTTACGGATCCCTATTCCCCATTTTTAAATTACTAATTTCCTATTTACCTAGTTCATATCTTCCCCCATACATTTTCTCCATCTTTCTTTCCTTCCCTTCATCTTCCCCTTTTGTTTCTTGTTTTTCCCCACATGCACCCATTTTTTTTTTTTCATTTCCCTTCACATACCGGTACATTCCTTTTTTTCCCTCCCCTCTCCTCCTGTCTCCACACACACACACACACACACACACACACACACACACACACACACACACACACACACACACACACACACACACACACGACACAGGTTCACTTCATCATAAATTCTCTTTCCCTCCCATTTCACCCTTCTCTCAACCCCTCCTTCTCTCCTTCCCTCCTTGTTTAGACACTCCTTTCTCATTCTCCTCTCAATTCTTCTCCTTCAATCCTCTCTCCTCTCTAAATTTCCTCGTCCCTCCACACATACCTCTTTCTCTTTCTCCTCTCCATCCACTGTTCACCCACACCTTAATCCTCTCCACCTCTTTCTCCGTATATTCTTCTCTTCATCTCATCTCCTTTATCTTTTCATTTTCCTCCGCTTCTACACATACGCTCTCTGCACTGTACACGATTTACATGTTTTCCTTTTTTTCCTCTCCTCTCCTGTTGTTCCTTCTCTCCGTGCACACACACACACACACACACACACACACACACACACACACACACACACACACACACACACACACACACACACACACACACACACACACACACACACACACACACACACACACACACACACACACACACACACACACACACACACACACACACACACACACACACACACACACACACACACACACACACACACACACACACACACACACACACACACACACACACACACACACACACACACACACACACACACACACACACACACACACACACACACACACACACACACACACACACACACACACACACACACACACACACACACACACACACACACACACACACACACACACACACACACACACACACACACACACACACACACACACACACACACACACACACACACACACACACACACACACACACACACACACACACACACACACACACACACACACACACACACACACACACACACACACACACACACACACACACACACACACACACACACACACACACACACACACACACACACACACACACACACACACACACACACACACACACACACACACACACACACACACACACACACACACACACACACACACACACACACACTCTTTTTCTCCTTCAGCTTCATACAGTTCCCTTTTCTTCCTGGATTCTTCCTTCACCTAAACATTAATCCTTCCTCCTCTCCTTCCTTCCTCCTCTATAGGCTATATTTCTGTTCTCTTGTCCTCTCTTCCTTCCTTCACCATTCATTCCTCTTCATTTCCACTCCTTCTCCACTCATGACCATTATTCTCTCCTTTCTTCCCTCCTTCACCATCCGTTCCAGTGTCCTTTCTCTCTCCTTCCCCGCCTCGCCAAGCCTGCCACCACCGTGTTGTAGGTAGTCTGTGGGGCTAAATTAATCGAGGTGGCACAAAGGGCGGCTTATCCAAGAGCTCTGTGTCCCTACCTGAAGGCGTGCAGGACAGGAGACCACGCTGTGTATGTTGTGTACATATGACGGGTCTGTAGATTAAACTTTACGTAGTGTATGGTTGTTCCTCTTCATCATCTCCTATGAAATTTCCATGTCTGTTCTTTCTAACTTCCATGCCTGTTCTTTCTAACTTCCATGCCTGTTCTTTCTAACTTCCGTGCCTGTTCTTTCTAACTTCCGTGCCTGTTCTTTCTAACTTCCATGCCTGTTCCTTCTAACTTCCATGCCTGTTCTTTCTAACTTCATGCCTGTTCTTGCTGACAAGCATGGTGTTATTTTTTCCTATCTTTTTCCTGATGGTTTTCCCGGATGGTGTGGTGGGTGGGGAAGAGCCTTCCTCTTTTCTATCCTTTGCTCTTACAGGTTGGTTAGATCTTAGTTGAATTAGTTTTTTCCAATCAGGCAGCCTCATCATGGGTCAACATACCTCCTCTTATCTGTACTTCCTTCGTACTCTCTCTCTCTCTCTCTCTCTCTCTCTCTCTCTCTCTCTCTCTCTCTCTCTCAACCACCGGAGAGCCTGTCTGAAGTAGCAAGGTGAGTTACAGCTTTCATTTACCCCTTCACTACGAGAGGCCTGCCCAAAGCTTGATAAAGTCGTATAAAGGTAACATTAACAAACCAGCCAAACACAGCATTATAGTGAGGCATTTGTAGCGTCAGTGAGAAAGCTAATGTGATTAACACCCGTATTTTCGTGGGTTGTGGATTCTCCCTAACACCTCTTCCTCGGAGATTTGTTTTTGGATATGACTGGTTAATATCGTTTTGAGCTTTATTTATACAGAGTGCGGCGATGTTTTGAAGGCTTTACATGACGAAGAATACAGTAGGTCAGTAAGGTTTACTAAGCAAAGTAAATCGCATATGAAAAGGTGTTAGGGAGCTTCCTTAAGCTACGAGATTGCCGGCCATGTGTGGATACTTTTTTTTTTAACAGAACAGAAGAAGGAAAAACAAATGAATAAAAAGAAAAAAAAACAAATCCATGCACCAGATTACTGGTGTCTGCTGTTCATAAAATATCTGTAACAGTTAGACTTGAACAGCAGTAGGTTGAAGTCTGGAAGGAAACAGCTCTGGGGAAGCGAGTTCCAGAGAGATGCAGTTCGGGGAATGAAAGAATTCTGATAGGCAGAAGTTCTGCAATATGGCTGAGTGACATTCCAGTCATGAGCGCTGCCAGCTGCCCGTGTAGCACGAGGGAAGGCATGGAGAGGTGGCACCATGGACGCAACTTCGACTGAGCATTTGGTGTAGAAATATCTGTAAAATAACGCAAGGGAGGCAACATTCCTTCTTACTTGTAGGGGAGGTAGTTTATTAGTAATAGCAGGGTTATTAATAATTCTAACAGCCTTGTTCTGAATTTTGTCTACTTGTTTTAATGCAGCCTCTCCACATCCATTCCACAAGGGTGAACAGTATTCAAGCTGAGAGCGCATATGACTCTTATAAATGATAACTAACTGCTCGTCAGTGAAGAACTTACGGACTCTGTATAATAATCCAAGTTTCTTTGAGGCAGTTTTAGCAAGTGATCTGACATGAGAGGTCCAGCTGAGGGCATTGTTAAGCGAGACGCCGAGAATTTCAATTCTTTTGGAAATGGGAATATTTGTAGCAATGAAGGTAACATACGATTCTGGCAATACCTGCCTATTAGTAAATTGTATATATTTAGTTTTACTAGCATTAAATGAGACAAGGTTGTTTTGTCCCCATTCACTGATCGTGGATAACTCTTGATCTAAAGAGATGGCTGTACTGAGGTGAGAGTTAGAGATATTGGACTTTGCAAATGAATGTCTGAGTGTGAATGAACTATGAAGTGTTGAGTCATCTGCATATGAATGGATGGGATTGTGGGTGACAGATAAGAGATCATTAATATGAACGAGGAACAGGGTTGGTGCCAGAACTGATCCCTGCAGCACACCGGCGTTAACTGAGTGGAAAGTGGAATATACATCATCTACTTTTACTCTTATTTTTCTATTGCTGAGATATGAGGAAATCAAAGGAACAAAAGAGTTTAGTCCATAGCAAGGGAGTTTGGACAACAGGGAACGGTGCCACACTCTGTCGAAAGCTTTAGAAATATCCAGGGCTACTGCATGAGTTTCACCATGTACATCAACTGATTGATGGAGATTGAGTATGTCAATGGTGGATCTTTCTTGGCGAAAACCATATTGTCTATCACTAATTAAGTTGTTGGATTCAAGATGTTTAACTATGTGCTTATTAATTACAGTTTCAAAAACCTTACCAAGAGAAGATGTGACAGCTATTGGTCTGTAATCAGAGGGGTCAGAGGAACTTCCTTTCTTTGGAACTGGGTGGATATTGGCTTCTTTCCACGAATTAGAGAATGAAGAAGTACGTATGCATAGTCTGAATAATTTTAAAAGAACAGAGGCAAGTTCTGGGGACACTTTTTCAAAACAATTGGTGGAATTCCATCTGGGCCTGGAGCTTTGTTGGTAGGTAAATTGTCTAGGATGGATTTCACATACCTTGTCTGTATCTTAAGTGGAACAATGTCGGGAGAGGCAAGTTCTAGTGCTGGAACATTCTGGCTGGCTTCCTCTAAGGTAGAATTTCTGGCAAATGTACTGGCAAAGATATTTGCTTTCCCACGCGGGTCATTAGTAATGTTGCCATCTGGAGATTTTAGTGGGGGAATGGATGATGGCTTGTTAAAGTTATCATTGAAAGAATTGAGAGTTGAGCAGAATATTCTATTGTCATTAGGGTTGTTAAGTAGTTTTGATGCTTGGTTTTGAAGGAAGTTGATTTAGCATGATTTATTACAGCTTTTGCATGGTTTCTAGCAATTTTAAATTGAGACAGTGATTCAGATGTTTTTGATTTCAAGTAATAGTTATATGCTGAAGACTTTTGGGCTGTTGCTCTGGCACAGTTGCTATCAAACCATTTTGGAGAGTTTGATCTTTTAGTGAATTGTTGACTTGGTATGAATAAATCCATACCAGCTAGTATTAAATCGCATATGTGGAACTGGGTAGAACTGACATCGCAAGAGAAGAAAGACTGCCATTGAATGTCAGCAAGATAATTTCTAAATTCGTCCCAGTTTGCCCTATCAAAGTGCCATCGGGTCACCCTGACAGGTTCAGAATGGGGAGGTTTGGTGGGGCTTACTAATGAGGCTTTGATGAGATTGTGGTCATAGGATCCAAGTGGAGTCATTACCTCTATCCTGTACTGATCTGGATTATTTGTCAGGAACAGATCCAAAAGATGGGCATTATGGTCAGGATTATCTGGTATTCTGGTTGGTTGCTTTACCAGTTGTGTGAGATTAAACGATTCTGCAAACAGCTCGCACTCTAGACCAGCATCGTCAGTCCTGGCAGAATGCAACAACCATTCAACATTATGTATGTTAAAATCGCCCAAGATGGTAATTTCGGTGTTAAGGGCAAGATTAAGGTTACTCAACTGTATGGATATGGAATCAAATACACTGGGTTCAGAAGATGCATTGGGGGAGCGATAAACTACACAGATATACGAGGTATTTGGTGATATTTTGATAGTTTAGTTTATACAGCGAGTAATCAAAACTGCGTGAAGTGAAGTTTAAAATGGTGTCAACTGCATATTGGGATTTGATATAACAACAGGTGCCACCCTTATTAGGAAAGTTTGTAAGGAGATGGTAACCAGGAAAACAATATGGGGATATATCAGTAGACGGTGAGATTTGTGGTTCTGTGAGGAACAGGGTCAGAGAGGATATGGACTGTAGGAAAAAATGGACTGAATTTAAGTTGGTACTAAGCCCACGGATGTTGGTCAAGAATAAGGCGTCATTTTCACTTCTCCGCTGACGAGCATGGCAAAATGTAATAAACAAAATAATTCGCTCAGGAAAAGGGGTTAGGGAGCTTCGTTAACCGAACAGAATGCCGGCCATGGTCAGGTGGGTCCGTATTCTCGTCGGTTGAGGAAGCTCCCTGACACCTATTCTTAAGCGATTTACTTTGCTTAATTACACCTTAGTGTCCTCTTCTGTTACAGAAATCCTTCGAATATTGCCATACTCTGAATAAATATGGTTCAAAACGATATTGCCCAGCTGAATCCAAAAATAAATCGGTAAGGATGAGGTGTTACGGAGCTTCGTTAACCGCCAAGAAGAGCCGTGAACTAAGAGCTTTGTGTAATACTTCAAATATCGTCCCAGTACCTAACGATAAATAAAAGAAGAGTGAACGATAAGTTTTGAAACTCAGTGATCCGGTCTTCGGAACTCAGCAAAACTTTTCAGGGTAATGGCTAAGCGTTTCAGAATTGTTCGGCTAAAAAATGGTGCGATTTTCCTGAGCATGACTATTGCTGCCTCAGTGTGAAAGGAAGGGAGGCAAAGGTGTGTGTGTGTGTGTGTGTGTGTGTGTGTGTGTGTGTGTGTGTGTGTGTGTGTGTGTGTGTAAATAATGAGTCATTGGTATTATTATTAGTAGTAGTCAGACATGGGGTAATAGTAATATGTAATAGTAATAGTAATAGACTATTACAGGTTTTTCAAAGTAATAGTAATAGTAATAGTAATAGATCACAAGTTCCTGGCTATAATAGTACTTGTAGTAATAATAGATAATTGTATATTACTTTCCCATTACAGACACTTACCATAATCAATAAAAACAGCTTTCTCACCTTTTTTTCTTTTTTATGCGAGGAAGAAGGAACCAAAGGCTGAGCCCGCAAAACAGTTCCTTCAAAAAAAAAAAAAAAAAAAAAAAAGAGAAATTCAAGATCCGTTTATTTCGAGATGCCTGGACACTCTGTTGGCTGCTCTCCAAGCTGCAGGTACACCACAAGTGACCGTGCAGAATGGAGAGTGGTCAACAGGCCATCAGATGATCTAGACATACTTGCGCATTCCATGGAACAGTCTCCCAACGATAATGAAAATAAAAACCATTTCCAATTTAACAAATACCCTTATCGTAAATACTATACAGTATTAATAGTAATAATAATGCTAATATATGATCAAGTAATAGTAATAGTAATAGATGACCACTAAAGTAATTATAATAGTAATATAATAGAGACCAATTGAAATTAATAGTAATAATAATAGTGATGGAAACGAAGTAATAGACCCCATGTCTGGTAGTAGTAGTGGTAGTAGTATGCTAGTAGTTAATGGTGGTGGTAATATTGGTGGTGGTTATGGAGTTAATGGTGGTGGTAATGGTGGTGGTGTTATGGCGGTGGTGGTAGTAATGATGGTGGTGGTTATGGAGTTAATGGTGGTGGTAATGGTGGTGGTGTTATGGCGGTGGTGGTAGTAATGATGGTGGTGGTTATGGAGTTAATGGTGGTGGTAATGGTGGTGGTGGTTATTGAGTTAATGGTGATGGTAATGTTGGTGGTGGTTATTGAGTTAATGGTGGTGGTAATGTTGGTGGTGGTTATTGAGTTAATGGTGGTGGTAATGTTGGTGGTGGTTATTGAGTTAATGGTGGTGGTAATGGTGGTGGTGGTAATGATGGTGGTGTTATGGCGGTGGTGGTAGTAATGGTGGTGGTGTTATGTCAGTGGTGGTGGTAATGGTGGTGTTATGGCGGTGGTGGTAGTAATGGTGGTGGTGTTATGTCAGTGGTGGTGGTAATGATGGTGGTGTTATGGCGGTGGTGGTAATGGTGGTGGTAATGGTGGTGGTGGTAATGGTGGTGGTAATGGTGGTGGTGGTAATGGTGGTGGTGGTAATGGTGGTGGTGTTATGGCGGTGGTGGTAGTAGTCTGGCTTGGATTAATGACACTACTGAAGGTCAATTACAATTTCAGTTACAGTTACTAAAGTTTTAATTAGAAATACAACTACAATCACGTGGGTCAAAACATTCACAAATTACAATTTCACCTTCAAATACAAGAAGTTAATTACTGAAGCAATGTGTATTTAAACTGGTTCTTTTCATATTACTGTTTGTTTTCTTCTTAAGACATTAAATGTGATCGTAATGAGACGTGGTACGCTCTTCATTCGTGTGCATCAGCTGGTTGCTTATATTCCTGTCTATGTACGTATTTACATTGTTTAAAGTTTCTCCCTATCAGAATTAGCTATACATATTCATACACAGTGCAAGCTCACTTCATTTAAGCCCGTAATAACGCCAGAAAATTTATAAAAGTAATATTCCTCCCCACTAGCCCCACCTCCAACGTGTAAAGCTCCCACAGTGCTGTGTAGCGTTGCCAAAGCTACATATGAAGCTAAACCTGCTCTAAAGAACTATAATCTTGCTGTAAAAAGCGGTACACTCGTTAAATGCATAAACTTCTACCAAATCCACATGGGAAGTGATAATATTTCTAGACCAGTCTTTAAGATGCTCAGTAGCTTTTTATCATACCTCTTTCTTCCCGCTTGGCCTTTAGAAATTGATGCTAAAGTGCTGCTACTAGATCTAGCACGAGTAGTGCTGACTTTGGCAACTGTTTTGTTCTGTTTACGAGCCTAATATAATTGGTGTCAACAACAATTCCTTAAATAATAAATACTGTACTGCGCTTCAACTCTAACGTGTATGTTTTAATTTATTTGATACCGTAAAACAACGCTAAAGTTTTATGTGCTCACATGATCAACACCCAGGAAATACCCTATTAACTATTGGTAGGTGGTAGGTGGTGGCGACCATCATCCACTCACTTGATGTAGTGCTGCCTACTTCTTCCTTAGCCTTTATCATTCTTTTTCTGTGCCTGCCCTCCTCTTTTCCTATTTCTCCCATCTTTCCTGTCACTTCTTATTGCTTTTCTTTCCTTTACAGGTGGCTTTACATTGAGTGACAAGCCAAATGGTTTCCTGTAAGCCAAAAAACCATTTACAGCGCTGGGTGGCAACCATATTACCAAACCACGCGTGCTCCCTACGTGTCAACAAGTGGGTTGGTGGAGGGTTAGTGCCCCTCCCCGTAAAACCAATAACTCAAAGTCAAATGGCCACCCCTTGCGGGATTGTGGCGTCTGGCAATAGACAGATAGATAGATAGAACTATTGGTATTTACTATGTTGGACTGCCGGGCCTCAGGGAAGGGGGTTTGAATCCTATGGCTAAAGTCGGACACACACACACACAGACACACACACACACACACACACACACACACACACACACACACACACACACACACACACACACACACACACACACACACACACACACACACACACACACACACACACATAGTTCGTCGATGGCCTTTGTTATGTCATCCAGTTCAGTAAGTTTTTTTAATTACTGAGAAATTGTGAATGTGAGTGACAGTGAATGGGTGAGTTTGGGTGCGTGAGTGTGAGACAGTGAATGAATGAACGTATGAGTGACAAAAATATATAGTAATACGTTAAAAGATATTAGTATTACATTTTTAAAGAACTTACTTAAGGAAGCTCCATAACACCTCAACCTAAGCGACTTATTTTTGGAAATGGGCGGTTAATATACGTTTGTACGTTATTTATGCAGAGTATCGCGATATTGGAAGGATTTATAAAACGCAGAACAGAACAACAAGATGTAATAAGCAAAATAAATCATTTAGGAAAAGGTTCTAGGGAACTTCCGTAACCGACGCGAAAACAATTAGCAGAACACAGAATATTTAGTACATTCACGATATAACTACCAAACTCTATAATGTGAGAGAGAACAAAACAAATGGGCATGTGATTTATTGAGGAGATGCAACCATTTCAGCCTAACCTGGACCCTCTTCAGGTATTGGGAAGGAATAGAGATGGCTGAAATTATTGCCTCGTCTTCTAGCTGAAGGATTATAGGCAATGTGAAATTCAGGCAATGGGTCGCACTTGCTACTGGTAGCTTCACAGGACCATACCATACCATACTATACCTGGCCATATCACATCATACCATACCATACTACTGCCATATCATACTACACTATACAATGCCATATCATACATATACCATAACCATACCTGGTCATGCCATACCATACTATACCATTCTATACCTGATCATACTATACTATATCATACCATACCGTATCTGGCCATACCATACCCCACCATACCATATCTGGCCATACCATACCATACGAAATCATACCTGCCTTACCATACCATACCTGGCCATCCATACCATACCATATCATACCCTACACTACCTGGTCATCCATTCCATACCATACCATATACCTTACCGTACCCTAACCTACCTGACCCTACCCTACCATACCTAGCCATACCCTACCCTACCCGACCCTACCCTACCGTACCCTAACCTACCTGACCCTACCCTACCGTACCCTAACCTACCTGACCCTACCCTACCATACCTAGCCATACCCTACCCTACCCTACCCTACCCTACCCTACCCTACCATACTATACAATACCATACCACCCCTGGCCATACCATACCATACCTGGCCATCCATACCATACCTTACCATACCATATCATGCCATACCCTAACTGGTCATCCATTCCATACCATACCATACCGTATACCCGACCCTACCCTACCATACCTAGCCATACCATACAATACCATACCATACCATACCCTACCATCCCTGGCCATACCATACCCTACCATCCCTGGCCATACCATACCATACTATACCTGGATGTACCATATCATACCATACTATAACTAGCCACACCATACCTTATCATACCTGCCCATAGCATACCATGCCATACTATACCATACCATACCATACCATACCATACCTGGCCATACCGTATTAAACTAAACTATACCATACCATACCATACCTGGTCATACCATCTAATATACTATAGCAGTAGCAGTAGCAGTAGCAGTAGCAGTGTGTGTGTGTGTGTGTGTGTGTGTGTGTGTGTGTGTGTGTGTGTGTGTGTGTGTGTGTGTGTGTGTGTGTGTGTGTGTGTGTGTGTGTGTGTGTGTGTGTGTGTGTGTGTGTGTGTGTGTGTGTGTGTGTGTGTGTGTGTGTGTGTGTGTGTGTGTGTGTGTGTGTGTGTGTGTGTGTGTGTGTGTGTGTGTGTGTGTGTGTGTGTGTGTGTGTGTGTGTGTGTGTGTGTGTGTGTGTGTGTGTGTGTGTGTGTGTGTGTGTGTGTGTGTGTGTGTGTGTGTGTGTGTGTGTGTGTGTGTGTGTGTGTGTGTGTGTGTGTGTGTGTGTGTGTGTGTGTGTGTGTGTGTGTGTGTGTGTGTGTGTGTGTGTGTGTGTGTGTGTGTGTGTGTGTGTGTGTGTGTGTGTGTGTGTGTGTGTGTGTGTGTGTGTGTGTGTGTGTGTGTGTGTGTGTGTGTGTGTGTGTGTGTGTGTGTGTGTGTGTGTGTGTGTGTGTGTGTGTGTGTGTGTGTGTGTGTGTGTGTGTGTGTGTGTGTGTGTGTGTGTGTGTGTGTGTGTGTGTGTGTGTGTGTGTGTGTGTGTGTGTGTGTGTGTGTGTGTGTGTGTGTGTGTGTGTGTGTGTGTGTGTGTGTGTGTGTATTTTGGGCAGCCGAAACTACACATTCAAATAGCACCAAAATTGGCACAAAAATCACAAAAAAATTCGCTGATGTGGAAAAAACTTGGTCCCATCACAATTGAAAAACTTTTACTATATTTCATGAGGGATCACATTTTGACCAAAAAACGCTGCTCCAGGCGCCCGGCATAGGATCTCCGTAGAACTTTTTGCCCACAGGTGTAACTAAAATATATTATAGCAGCGCGAGAGCCCTCCGCTGGAGCAAGTCGGGCCCACGAGCACTTGTACTGTACTACCATACTATACCTGACAATACCACACCGTATCATACTATACCATACTGTACCATACCATACCGTATCATACCATACCATACTGTACCATACTATACCGTATCATATCATACCATACTGTACCATACCATACCGTATCATACCATACCATACTGTACCATACCATACCGTATCATACCATACCATACTGTACCATACCATACCGTATCATACCATACCATACTGTACCATACCATACCGTATCATATCATACCATACTGTACCATACCATACTGTATCATATCATACCATACTGTACCATACCATACCGTATCATACCATACCATACTGTACCATACCATACTGTACCATACCATACCATAATGTACCATACCATAATGTACCATACCATACTGTACCATACCATACCGTATCATACCATACCATACTGTACCATACCATACCGTATCATACCATACCATACTGTACCATACCATACCGTATCATACTATACCATACCGTATCATATCATACCATACTCTACCATACCATACCGTATCATACAATACCATACTGTACCATACCATACCATACCATACCTGGCAATACCAGACCATACCTTAAAAGGCCATACCATACCACACCATATCATACCTGGCTTATACCATACCTACCATACCTGGCCATACCCTAACATACCACACCATACCGATACTATTCCATACCTTACCCTACCATACCATACCAAGCTATACCATACCATACCAGGCTATACCATACCATAAGCTTGTATGATATTTATACCGTTTAGTATCTACGGTACATAATTTGCATGAATCACGTACAAAAGGAGATGGTGCCTTACTATACAGAGTAAATCGCTCATGGTTAGTTGCTACGTGAACATCAGCGTTAGAATACATCCTCATACCATAACATACTATTTTGTAATATTTTTCCCATTTTAATATCAGTATAATTTGCATGAATAATGTACAAGATGAAACTGGGGCTTTAATATGCAGAGAAGTCGCCAACATTACATCACAACCCTCATCCACCACAATGCCAGCACAACAGCCTCACCACATATCACCACCATCACCTCATCCCTTCAACATACACCACCAACACGCAGTCACAACACCACCGCACAAACACCACTACACCTGCTGCCTGATACTTGGAGGCAGTGAAGTGTAGTGTAGCAATGTTCGGCCACACATATGCCTCCATTGTGAGTATAACACAGCTTGGAGAAGTGTATTGCAGTAGAGTCCTTTAGCCAGTACACTCTTAGCGCCTGGGTGTGGCAAAACTAGTATAATCGTCGGTTAAGGAAGCTCCCTAACACCTCTTCCTTAGCAATTTATTTTACTTGTTACACCTTCCTGCCCTCTTCTGTGTTACTTAAATCATTCTAATAACACCATATCCTGCATAAATGAGGTGTTAAACGATATTAGCTAGCCGTATCCATAATATATAAACAGAGAGAGAGAGAGAGAGAGAGAGAGAGAGAGGTGGAAAGCCAGGGGAACAGGGCCCCTTGCTAGGTGGGGGAGGCAGTAGTATCTGGAGTCACATAAACCAGCAGACCATTGTGAGCGAACCCCAAGTTGGTACAGGGGGTTGTGCTGATAAAGGCTGAACAACGACTGCTGGCACACGACCACCTCTCCCCATGTACCACCACTACACCACCACCACCACTACTGCACTACCACCACACCACCACTGAGCCACACCACCACCACACTACTGACCTACACCACACCACATCAGACTAACCCATTCCCCACCACATCATACTACACCATTCTCATCCCTCAACATCATAACATTTAACCATACCACACCACCATCACAACTGCCAACAACAACATGATACCACACTATGCCACACAAGGCTACCAGCACCAGTCAATACTGCCACCTCACCAACCACCACCACCATACCACCACTATCACAACAACAACCTTGCCACCACCACCACCACCACATTCTCATCACCAAACAAACACCACTACACCACAACCACACAAACACCGCTACACCACACTCTGACAATCACCACACCACCACTTCTAGGACTTGGCAGTATTCTATATCACTGAACGAGGCTAGTTCAATATTATCTTTAGTCTGAGCACAATATTTCTCTATAAACAAGGTACGATGCTATGTTGGGGAGGAAAGAGAAAATGTATAAAACTTGGCTTAAAAGTCTTCCTTTATTAATATACGGTGACGGTGTTGTTTTGACGCAGGGTATTGTTTTGATGTAGGATATTGTTTTGATGCACGGTATTGTTTTGACACATGGCATTGTTTTGACGTCTGGTATCGTTTTGCTGCATAGTATTGTTGTAATGCAGTGTATTGTTTTGATGCAGGGTATTGTTTTGATGCAGGGTATTGTTGTGACGCATAGTATTCTTTTGACGCAAGATATTGTTTTGATGCAGGGTATTGTTTTGATGCACGATGTTGTTTTGATTTATAGTATTGTTTTGACACGTGGTATTGTTTTGACGCAAAGTTTACTTTGACGCATAGTATTGTTTTGACGCAGGGTATAGTCTGATGGCGCCTCAAATGGAATGTTACCTTGTAATGGGAAATTATTTGTATACTTGTGAATTGTAAAGCTATACATGTTAGGCAGACATGATGCTTACCAGCCAAGTGTATCAGTGATAGCTGCTCTCTCTCTCTCTCTCTCTCTGTTATCTATTTATGAATCTATATCTCTATATGAGTGTCTGTGTGTGTCTGTCTGTCAGTCTGTTTTTCTGTCTGTCTCTGTTACCTATTTATCTTCAGTATCTATATCTCTATATGTCTGTCCGTCTGTCTGTCTGTCTGTCTGTTCCCCCTCCCCTCTCTCTCTCTCTCTCTCTCTCAGTGTGCCAATATGACCCAATCACACACGTCAGCATGGTAGTAAATCCATCCACAGTCCAGCTGTTATTTTACACCATACCAGATGACCTTCCTGGAGCCATACTCTCGTAGGGTAAGGAGGCTCCCTAACACCTCTTCCTTAACGAGTTACTTTCCAAACCACCCATTAACATCCTCTTTTTTTGCTTCTTATATCTTTTTAATATCAACATAGATGCATGAATAACACACAAGGATATAGTAACAGAGCAGAATCAGAAATAAACCGCCAAGGAACAGGTGTTAGTGGTATCGACCGCTTGCCCCCTCGGTGGATGGCGTGTGTTTTAATGCCACACAACACGATGGCGGCAGGTGTTGAACTGGAAGAAATATTGTTAATGTTTACTAAGCCACTGAATCCATCCACGCCTTCTTGTTGTTGTTCTTTTTCTTTCCTCTTCTTGTTCTTGTTCTTCTCCTTCTTCTTCTGTCACCATCATCATTATCATTGTCTTCTTCTTCATTATTGTTATTATTATTATTATTATTATTATTATTATTATTATTATTATCATTATTATTTACAAGTCCATGGTTAGACCAATTTTAATTTACGGGCATGAGTCATGGCACAGTACAATTGCAACAGATCAGAAAGTATTAGGATTTGAGAATAAAGTACTGAGAAATATTCTTGGGGTAAAGTGGCAAGATAGAGTTACAAATGAAGGAGTAAGGGATATTACGAGACTGGAACCAGTTAATGAATATGTGAGACTGTCTAGCTGGAAGTGGCTGGGGCACATATACAGAAAAGAAGGTAGTTTAACACAGGATGTGCCAGAGTGGACTGCTAGAGGAAGAAGAGGTAGAGGTAGGCCGAGGGAAACCTGGTTGAGGACAATGAAAAAAGAAGCAGGAGAGGAGTGTTGGTGGGACCTGAAGGAGATGGCAAGAGACAAATATTGGTGGAGAGAGTTCATTGAGGCCCTATGCATCCCGTGTGGTGCCACAGGAAATGATTGATTGATTGATTGATCTTTATTATTATTATTATCATTATGGTTATTACCATTACTACTACCACTACTACTACTACTACTACTACCACCACCACCACCATCACCACCACCACCTCTACTACTACTTTATTATTATTATTATTATTATTATTATTATTATTATTATTATTATTATTGTTATTATTATTATTATTATTATTATTATTATTATTATTATTGTTATTATTATTATTATTATCATTATCTAATATTATTATTATTATTATTATTATTGTTATTATTATTATTATTATCATCATCATCATTATCTTCACACGATTTCATTCAGTAAGTGTATGGTATGCCCTGATGCCTGGCTGAATAACTGACACTGAACTAGTGTTGCAAATATCCCTGTTGTCTGATTGTTACTGCGTCTGTGTGCGATAGTCTGTGTTCAGGCTACGTTTGCGTCAAAGTCAACTACATATGCTCTGAATCCGGAGGAGTAAAAACGCAGTAGGTGTTTGCAATCTCTGTCGCTACCTAGGTTCGTCTTCTCGTTGGGTATGGAAGCTCCCTCGCACCTTTTTCAAAGCGATTTATTTTATGTATTACACCTTACTGTCCTATTCTGTGTCACATAAATCCTCCTAATATCGTCAAACTTTGCAAGAATGGCGTGCGAAAGTGTACCAACTAGTAATATTCAAAAATAATTCGTTAAGGAAAGGGTGTTAGGGAGTGTCGTTTACCTCCATCGGAACTCGGGTATAAAGAAAAAAACTGGTTGGAGTTAGCAGTGTCCTCCATATTTTATACAATAGGTGAGGGTTTACAGTATTACCTTCCTATTGTCTTTAAGTAGGTGAAGATCTACATTTTCTTACTACTCTTTTCTTGGAGCTGAAGGGGACCTGTTTTCTCTCCCGGCTCTTGTCTCACCCTGCTGTTGTCTTAAATTGCGTGAGAATCGAGAATATCATCCTGCTCTTGTCCTCATATCTGTCTATCTATTGAGAGTTCACAGCCCGTTCCCTGAGGCCCAGCAGTCCTCCTACATACTTCACCTCCACATGTCACCACTTCGGCGCTAAAACCCACAGTCCATACTGAATACATGCCAAGGTTGTCTCATGCAGGACTAGTGTATTGGAATTAGCAGGGGAGTTTTTACAACGTTTGCTTTAACAGAATTCAGACCCGTAAACTCTTCCCTGGCCCAGTCGGAGATTCGAACCTGGGTCCATTGGGATTGCAGGCCACGTCTCTACCAACTCGGCCACCGCCTTCCCCCAAAGTATTCGCCTCTTATTGTGGGTTTAAATTATGTGAAAATAGATATTCTTTTCCTTCTCTGGTCTGTAAGGGGTATACTCTTTCTGTCCACTCACAGGCGGGGGTGTGCACTCTTTGTCCACTTTGAGGGGAGGGTTTGCAGTCTTTGTCCACTCTAAGGCGGGGGTATGCACTTTCTATCCACTCTGTGGCGGGGCTATGCATTCTCTGTCCACTCTGAGGCGGGGGTATGCACTCTCTGCAGCCTCTTGCTTTCCAAATGGCATCACTTCTGTATCACTTTCTCCTCTGCAGTCAGGTCGATCCCCGGAGCTAAACTGAGAGTGGGAAAGTTTGCTGCCGAGTTACTGACGAGTGCGAGAGAGAGAGAGAGAGAGAGAGAGAGAGAGAGAGAGAGAGAGGGGGGGGGGGGTCGTGCGTGCCTGGCCCATATTTACAAAGGATCTCTAGCTTAAGCTGTGCACCCGTCTTCTATTTCTTTATTTATATTTACTTATTTGCCATATTTACACAAGACTTTGAGTTTAGATAAGCAATAGACCATTATTTTTGCCCTGACCCTGTACTTACAATAAATCTTTAGGCATGAAGTAGAGATTTATGAGAGAAGGGTGTGTGAGCTGGAGGGGGGGCAGTTAAATGCTCTGTCGTGGAGGCTATTTGTTTGTGGCCACTCCTTACAAGATTAAGATGTCTGGCAATAGAGAGACAAATAGACAGGCAGACAGACAGACAGACAGACAGACAGACAGACAGACAAATAGAAAGACAGGCAGACAGGCAGACAGACAGACAGGTAGATAGATAGATACAGTAGATAGATGTAACAGAACAAACTATAGTCATTTTTCTCTTTAGCTGTGAAACATATGGCGATGAAATAGGAGAAAAATGCTCCCATGACAGATTGATTGTTGAACTGATGGTTTAGCTGAGTTTTAATTAAAATGCTGTTTTTCACGCTGTGTTTGAGGCGGCGGTAAAAATATGTGTGTGTGCAAGTTTGTCCATTGTGTTGATATCAGAGAGCCAGTTGCACTTTTTAAAAATTTCACTTTATACTTTTTTGCAAGATAATTTTACTGATAATTTAAAAATCTTGTTTATCAAATCCACCCGTTCGTCATCATCCTTATCATAGTTTTCATATTGATACTGGATTATTATATTATTATTAGTATTATTTTCATTTCGCATAAAATCGCCACATTTCCACCTTGAATGTTGTGTTGTAATACTAGGCTAACAATAAAAGATGCTGCTAGCCACGTAGAAGTGTTCTGGAATGGATGTAGAGCAGAAATAGCCTTTTTCTGCCACTGAGCTTCGTAATACAAGCTGCAAATGGACGAAAATCTGGGCCAAGTTAAAATAAAGAGACGTTAGTTTTGTATAGGTTATGTATAATGCTTATTGATGCTGGAAACGGACACCTTCACGCGGTGGTACCAATATAACCAGGCCGCAGAGCTACCAGGCTATGCAAACGTCTCTCAGTTCCCTCCCTATTCTCTGGAAGGAGGATGGTGGGCTGTGGCAGAAAGGTTGCCTCAGCCTGCAGTCCACTGAGTTTACATTTCTGATGAACCTGGAGCTTCTTCTTCTTCTTCTTCTTCTTCTTCTACTGCTACTACTACTACTACTACTACTACTACTACTATTGCTACTACTACTACTGCTGCTACTACTTCTCCTTCTTCTTCCTCTGCTACTACCACTACTACTACTGCCACCACTACTGCTACTACTATACTACTGATATTACTGATATTACTACTACTGCGAGAAGGATCGGAACAAACGAATTATACAGTCTGGTGGTAGCAAGGGTATATGAAGCAGATGCTCGTAGTGAAGGGGTTAAGTCATTGTCAATACTCTGTAACATTTCAGTCACATCCACACCCAGGTATATCAGTTCAAGCATACTTCAGAAATTTAGAGTCCCTGACAGATTTTCAGACGACATAGCCTTTATTCAAACTAAGCTGGTTAATTCGTGTTGCAAATCACGAGAGAGAGAGAGAGAGAGAGAGAGAGAGAGAGAGAGAGAGAGAGAGAGAGGTAAATTCGCGACCAAATGTAAGGATATACATGCTGTCCTAACGTCTACTGTGCTGCGCGTCGTTACTGGAATATGGGACTTTTTTTTTTTTTTTTTTTCACTTACTGCTTGACTCATTGAAGTGGACAAAATAGTAAGTGAAATAAGAGAAATAGTTCCACGTCCAACCAGCAGTGGACATTACAGCAAACAACAACACTCTCTGTGTATTATTACTTGTGTCTCCGAGGATAATATTCATAGATGCAATCGTGGGATGAC
The DNA here is from genome assembly GCF_032717465.1 of Coenobita brevimanus. Classification (NCBI taxonomy): domain Eukaryota; kingdom Metazoa; phylum Arthropoda; class Malacostraca; order Decapoda; family Coenobitidae; genus Coenobita; species Coenobita brevimanus. Next base: position 1,542,106 of record NC_137042.1, read on the forward strand.
CATTGATATGTAGCGTTCATGGACAAAGCCTAGCGGATCAAGAGGCACATTTCAGGTAATGTAAAATTGACCTCACCCCCCCCCTCCCCCGCAGAAAAAAGTGAGAGCTGTTTTCTGTTCCTTTTTGTGACATGTGAAACAACTCCATTTTCCCAGGTGAAAATCGTGACATATGCTATGTACCCACCACCAGTGGATGCTTGTTTTCCTAGTTATCACTTGCCCTATTGCACTTTTATTTATTTATTTATTATTTTTTTTTTTAGAGAAAGCAATAGAGTACTTTCATACAGGAAAGCAAACACCATAACAGGTACTGTACGCAGTTTTATGTAATTAAGGAAACATTTAAATTTTGTCAAGTATTAAATGACGTCATAAAACCGCGGCATTTAAATACAGCTATAGACCTTTTCCAGTGACGTCACAGAAATCATGTGGTTTTGTTTACGATTCCATACTGGACGGCAAACTCCTCGCAGTAATGGCTGTCCATACAGGGCTGTCAGAGACTGAACTGTCTAATATATGCAGAAATCTGGATCAACGCCACCAAGATCTGTGCAGGAACAAGATAAAGTGTTTGAGGCCGGACGCTTACACCATATCTAGGGAGAAATTCACCAGTTTCAAGTACGGGAGACCGAAGCCAGATCTTAGATATGGTGAGCACCCGACGAAACTTCACCGGGGCATCCCTCAAGGTAAATATGTGTAATATATCTAGCTGGAATTGACATACAGTACATGTAAATCGTCTTGGTAATCAGTAAATTTTTGGCGTGGGGCTAAGGGGGGAGGGATTGTTTACATCGACTGGGAGTCGAGTAGTTAATGAATGAGTGGAGGGTGGGGAAGGGAGTGGGGGAAGGAGATGGAGGGAGAGCGGGGGATTTGAACGGCGGTGGCAGGGTGGGGGATGGGATTAGGGTTGGTTTGGGGAGGTGGGGAGGTGGGGAGGTGGGGATGTGGGGGGGAGGATTTGGGATGGGTGGTAAGGGGTGGGATGGGAAGGGGATGGAGGGGAAGGGGGTTGGGTCGTGGCGGGGGATATTGTGGAGGCTGGGGGATCTTGTGGAGGGGAGTTGGGCCGTGGGGTGTTGAGGGTGGGGAGTTCAAAAGTGGGGGGGGTTGGGGGGGTTGAGGTGCGAGACTGAGGGGTGGTGGGGGACGATGGTGGGGTGGGAGTGGCGGTGGGGGAGTCCGGGTGGCATTGGGAGGGTGGTGGGGGGGTGTAGGTGGGATGGGTGTGTGTGTGAGGTGGTTGGGTGGTGGTAGGGGGGATGGGGGTGGGGTTGGAGGGGGTGGGGGTGGCTCACCCGATATAAAATGTCTGCTACAGAGTCGCGTGTAGGCCGTCGGCTGCCAATTCTCCCTGTTCACGGCAGCTATCCACTTATGTTGCCTTTCCTCATTGGCTGGAAAATGGCAGAAGTTTACCCCACTTCCACTTTTCTGCCATGTCTTACAGCCGAAGGCGCAACAGTGGAATACCATTGTGGAATCTGCAATCCTCTCTCTCTAGACATCCAACAATTTGCCGTCCAGTATGGTGTCATAAACAAAAGTCATATGACCCGTGACGTCACGTGGAAAAGATGTATAATGTAACCATTTCTCTTGACTCCTTTCCATACGCTACTCTAGATACTTCAGTTACCAGCCTGACACAATGCTCTGTTTTTTTTGGAATGACATGACATCCGGACAACAAGAGGCTCTTCAACGATATTATTGAGTTGTGTGACAGAGAACTGCATTGTAAGCGGTCACTGCACTGTGCACGGCTCCACTCAGTCAACTGCTGAGCACACTGTTTAATCTCTGGTGGGAGAAGTTCTCCCAGTTGCACTGAGCGGGTTTGGGAGCTCGTCGAACTGTTTTGATTACATCGATGATCAACTTCCGGTTTGCTTGATCAGTATCCACAGGCATTCCGGTGCAACATTTTCAGTGAAATCAATATGCATTTGCCTTGAGTCACAGGCCATGTGATAGTTCTTCTGGATGGTGACAGTAATTATAGTAGTTTGATGTGATCCAGGAAACATTTTGGCTATCTGTGCACAGTTGATGGTTCTTTATGCTGAACCACATGGGTAGCAACACACGAAAATCATGTATGAGTGAAAACAGGTAATCACTAGACCGGTCGATCGCTTCATATAGCCGGCAGATTCTGCCGGCAGTTGAAACAGATATTGGATAGGAAATTAGTCCAGAAGTCTCTTGTATACGATCTTCATCAACAACGCCAGTCCATATGGCTTTCATTATCCTGTGGTGGTAGGCCTGCTAACAACTCAGTTTAGTAAGTCGACATCTAAAGGAGGGTGGTCATCATCAGTACGCTGATTCTCTCAAGAGAAATATGACAAACTTTCCATTGTGGCCAAGGCTGTGCCAGTTGGCGCTCTCCATTGAGCTACAGATTCTGTGAGGCTGATGAGCCCCTTGCATAAGTGGTGCAGTGGGAGTTAATTTAGATGCAGACTGCAGATGAACCATTACAAAGACGACACAGGCGCCATGTTAATAGGTGTGTTGCTCCACTTCTGTGCCCTGTGTTTGTGGCTGTGCTGTCGGCTCTCAATGCAGTTATCTTGCCTGCAATACTCATTACAACTGCAGTCTGACGTCCATCCGTAATGATGGTTCCTCGTTCCAGTGTCAGATGGCCTAGATGGAAGGATTCAGACTCTCTGACCAACACACAGTTGTCCTCTACTTATTGTGTGCTGACCCATTTGTTCCCCGTCTCTATTTCGTCAGCGTCATGTTTTTCTGCCTATCAAAAAATAAAGCAGTGATTTCCACATCGTGGCAAGTTATACTTTCCTTCAATTCATTCCGCACTTCCTGTCCTCGACGCTTGTAGTGATCAATTATATTTAGTTGATAATTAAAACTCTTGGTGTCCACAGGACTCTGCTTCTGCTTGATCTGATTCGACCACTTCTGGAGAGAATGCTACCTGTTGTCTTTCAGCTTTTCTTCTCTTCTCTTCTTGTAATTTTTGCATCTGATTCTCTCTCAGTCTCCTTTTCTTCATCATCCCAGTCTCATTCTTATTCACCTCACTTACTGCATGATCCCTGTGGTCCTCTGGTCGATCAGAAACTCATATTCTCGTCATAAATCTTTCATTTCTATTTCACCGTGGCATGCAGACAGACCATAAAACTGGCAGACAGCTATATCAGACAGTGGATTCAGGCTTTCCTTTAACACCTCAATTAGGTCTTTTTGTGGCCTGATTATGAGCCTTCTTCCATCAGTTGGACCAGCTTCTTATTCACTTTCACCGATATAGCCCAGCGGCTTCTCTGCCTGGTTATACAAGCGTCCCTCAGCTCCCTCCCTATCCCCCGAAAGGAGCATTGGTGAACTTCTCTGCCCGGTTATACAAGCGTCCCTTAAGGTCACCATCCCCCTTTCGAGGGATATGGAGTTGAGGGACGTCTGCATAACAGGGCAGAGAAGCCACTCGGTTATGTTGGTGCCACCATGCGAAGGCGTTCCTCTCCAGCATAAACAGAGGAGTAAAGAAAGGGGTATCTTGATGAAAGGTGAGGAATGAGAAATGGTCATATATACTTGTGCTAGTATATGTAATGTACGCTAGAGAATGTTGGCGAAATTTGACTAGTGGCAGTGCTTTATGACGGCAGTGATATATACAGTATACTTGTATTTCCCATGTCTGACCAAAATTCGTCACATGTCCCTAAATTAAAAATTAGAGTGTTATTGATAAAAGAATTAACACTCTTACGACAGTATGACTCAGTCTCAGCTTAACCCTTCGTGATCTGAGTGGGATCCCTGTGGACCCCAGCATGTCTTAAATGATGCCATTAAGCCACTGTTTGTTTTTCCGATCTGCCAGTCCATGATTTTTATTGTTACGGTTATCGTACATGCACATCATTTTTGGGCAAGAAAAGCTTGCAGCATTTAGGAGTGACAGTGTAAAAAATGTTTGTGGGGTCTGCTGGGACCCCACCTCGCCTTCCATGTGACTTTTTTTTTTTTTTTTTTTTTGACATCTAATGACAATGCCAATCATCAACATCATCATCCGGACCTTCTTTTCCACTCTAAGGCAGGGTGAGGAATAGCAATGTCCAGACAGCCCAAATTTGCCACGTTTCCATTCAGTCATCATTCAAGCCCCCGGAATCCTAAGTCTATCGGATACGCCAAAAACATTCACCCCATTCTGTAGCTTCACATAAACGTATTCGACAGAGTCAGTCCAGACGCTGTCACTTTTAAAAGGGGTTCCAAATCCCTGATCATGCACTTCTCCTCACAGCATTCATCCAGCCAGCTCGATCTCTTGTCAGTTTCCTAGCCTCATCGACTTCCAAACCTTTTTTCCTCACACACTCATCCACCATATCTCTCCACCATCTCCTTGGCCTACCTCGTCTCCTCCCTCCTTCAGATTCGTTCAGATATACCTTTTTCACCACTCTATTGTCATCCATTCTCTCTGCATGACCATACCATCTCAGTACACTCTCTTTGATTCTGGTGTCCACAGACTTCCTCGCTCCACATCTTTCACAAATCACATTATTTCGTATCCTATCCACTCTCTGTATTCCACATAGATTCCTCAGCAGTCCCATCTCCACTGCTCTCACTCTTAACTTTTCATTTTCATGCCACAGCATAGTCTCACATCCATATGTTAACACTAACACTCCCTCATGTAAGTCTTGTGCAGCTGCAACACTCAAGCCTCTTTTTCTTATCAAGGCCTTCATTGCACCAGGTACATTTCTTCCTTGTGTCACTCTGCTTTCCACTTCTTTTGCACATTTTCCTGTCTTTTCCATCACTGTGCCCAGGTATTTGAACTCTCTCACTAGTTCCAGTCTCTTTTTCCATTCACTGTAACATCGCACTGGGAGTCACTTTCTCAATAACCATCACTTTACTCTTTTCTGCATTTACTCTCAAGGCATGATGCTCACAGACATCAGCAAAACTCTGTACTAGCCTACCAAGTTCCTGTCCGGTATTTGCAAGCAGTTCTGTATCATCAGCATACAACAAATCTGAGATATGCCATCCATCACCATTCATTACAACGCCATACCCTTCTCCATTACTCGTGTTTTTACGTCTCTCATCACCCTATCCATATATACTGTATATTGAACAACCATGGAGACATCACACAATCTTGTCGCACGCCCATTCACTTAGATGCCCATTAACCCTTACACATGCTTCACTACCATCATAATAACTCTTGTTGGCACCTAGCAGTTTACTATCTTCACCGTACATGCGGAAAACCTTCCACAATCCTTCTCTGTCCACTTTGTCGTATGTTTTTTCCAGATCCATGAATGCCATAAACATCTTATGGTTCTTCTCACAAGCCTTCTCTGCTATCTGTCTCACTGAAAATTAATATTTGATCCACACATCCTCTGTCACTCTTAAAACCACTTCTAAAATCAATGTTTTGTGGCAGAAATTTGTTGGCAGATAATGACAAACCCTGATTTTATTAAAACAAATTGATTAAGGCGCGAATTATCTGACGCTGATAAATATGAAGTGGTTGAGCAATGTGACAGTAACATTCTTCTGTATTACCATTATTAACATTGTAGAAGTACTACTTAATGTATCTGTGAAAAACGTACCATCATTTAGATGTTTTCCCATGATACAAAGCAAGTTTTCTTTATATTTGTATGATACTGAAAACAATTTATTTTTTCTATTTGAACATTATATGGATAGCTTTAATGTAATGATTATGTATCATACTCTATACCAGAGCTTGTTATTATGTAAATAACCTATCACATGAGTACTGACAGTTAAACACTCAAATAAGTGTAGGTTCAGTGGATCGATACTGAAACTTTCACAAATTTCTTGTAAGTGAACCCTAAAGAACAAAACAAACAAATGGGACGTTGGTGGGTTGGCTCCACCTGCCGTGTCCTGGGCAACATACAATATGCTCAAATTTTAACTAATGTAGCTTTATGCATATGGCAAAAATCCACCAATATGTTTTGGGGTCCAGTGGGACCCGATCAGTCCGCCGTGTAATTTGGAAAGGCTCAGCTCACGAAGGGTTAGTAAATCTAGCTTTAGCTGAATTGAAATTGGAGTCTTTTACTTTTTTTTTTTTTTTTTTTTTTTTTATGTGTGTCCGACTCTGGGCATAGGCTTCCCAAAGCCCAGTAGTCCTCCTACATTCCATACACCTCTACATGTCACCAATTCGGCGCTAACACCCACCGTCCATACTGAATACATGCTAGGGCTGTCTCATACAGGACTGGTGTATTGGTATTAGCGGGGGTATTTTTACGACATGTCGGCGGGTCTTCTGGTAGATCAGTAAAGTCTGATTTAATGAAATTCAGATCCTTAAACTACTCCCTGCCCCAGCGGGGATTTAAACCTGGGTCCGGCAGGACTGCAGGCCACCTCTCTACCGATTGAGCCACCGCCTGCCCCAAAGGTTAAAAGAGTGTACAGTGTCTCGGTAGGCACTCTGTGTATACATGGTTGGCTTCGATTCTCCCATACGCTTTAATATATTTAAAATGTGTACCTCGTAACTCCCTAATTCGGAGGTATTATTGCATTTTCTTTTTCTACAGTTAGCCTTAATCCTCCTGTATGATCCATTACGATGTAGTATAAGTGCACCCTAAAATGTCATGATAATGGTATATTGGTATCATTATAAACCAACCATGCAGTATACAAAACAGTGCAGAAATAAAATAAAATGTAGGGATGGGATTTCATGTAGTTTTACTGCCTCGACCTTGTTCCGATGGTTTAAGCGCACTGACATCCCTTCATCTTAGTATATTTTATCTATTTTTTCTTTAAACTTGCATTTTCTAAATTCATCGGAATCCTATTTATTTCCTCCCAAGTTAACACCAAAACTCCACACTACTGAAGGTCTGTGGGCTTCGTATTCTCGATTTTGTCCTTATAGCAACCAAATCTCTTCTTTTTGCTCTCTCGCCAAGCCCACTTCTGGCGGCAATCCATAATCGATTGATCCTTTGAGCCACACCTTCTGGTCCAGTTTTTGTGTGAAATTGAGGGAGATCGTGACAGAAGCCGTGATTTCTGCTCCTGAATTGGAGTTCTCTCTCTCTCTCTCTCTCTCTCTCTCTCTCTCTCTCTCTCCACTGTTGGGATTTTCTTTCGGCGCTATCAGAGTGTGGATATAAGTGGTTTCCCTTGTATGGGGCTTGGGAAGGCGATTTAGGGGAAGGAAATGGTGATAATATGCCCCCCATTGCCCCTTCCCCACTTTCCTAACTTCGCCATTGACCCCTGACCCACCCACCATCCTAACCTTTCTGGTTTCTCTCCCTCTCTCCCCCATTCCACCTCGTTCCTAATCACATATATATAAACCTCCCCGTCAATTTCACCATCAACCTGCATAACCTTGATCCCCTTCCCAATACCATTCTATTAATCTTGCTATTATTTCCATCAACACCTTCACTAACACTGCCCTAGCTTTGTCTTACCTCTACGCAGCCTAAACTTTATCCTCACACTCCAGTACCTTCATCTTTCCTAACCTCTGCTCCCCCCTCACTACCTTCCTAATTTTTCCCCAAGCTACCACTACTTCAAACCCTCCTAACCTTTTCCTCCTCCTCACCATCTTCCTAACTTTCCCCCCAGCCAGCACCATTTCACATCTAACTATCACTTCCTCCTCATCCTCTTTCTAACTTTGCCCAGCGACCACAAATTCAAACCCTCCTACCCTTTGTTAGCTTCATAACTTTCCCACTTCCTCATGGCCTTCTAAACATCCGTCACCCACCATTACTTCCACCCTCCTAACTTTTGCAGGTTTCCTAAATTCCCTCTCTCCTCTCCACTTCCTAACTCCCCCTGACCACCATCACTTCAAACCTTCCTAACTATTGCTACCTTTCACGCTTCCCTCACACCCTCAACTACCACCACTGTCCTAACCACTTCATGTCTATGACGTCTGGTCTTTTTAACCAGGCTGCTATCTGTCTATTCTGTTCAAGTCAGAAAGGATGCTTAGGCCTGTAGTCTTGTCGGGTAATGAATCTCCCTAACATTTTCCTTAGCGTTTTATTTTTGGATGTGGTTGGTTAATATATTTTTGTACGTTATTTGATCAGAGTATGGCGATACTAAAAGGATTTTTGTAACAGAAGAGGTCAGTAAGGTGAAATAAGCAAAACAAATCTCTTAGGAAAAGGTGTTAGGGAGCCTCTTCAACCGACGAGAATACTGGCCTTAATGGTGCAGCATGATCATTTACCTAACTTCAATCTCATACTTCTCTCCTAGGATAAATAAGAACAATTGAGTGTTAGGAACAATAAACTGCATTAGACGCTGGTGGATTTAAGGGGTTAACCAAGCCTTCCCCAAACATGTCTTTTTTTTCCTCTCCGACAAGGAGAGTATGTTTTCACTTGTTTGTTTGTATGTTTGTTTGTTTGTCAGCAAGATTTCTCAAAAACTAAAGGAGAGATCTGGCCCAAACTTGGTGGTTTGATAGCCCATGTCCCAGAGAACAATCGATTAACTTTGGGGACCGATCCGAATCGTATTACAAATTCTGGATCCGGAAAACATCTTTTGCGAAACCCGAATCAGTGATGAGAGAACCTAACCCATTATGAAAAGTGGTTTGGAAATTACATTGTCCCTGTCGGAGTGATGCGCTCCAACGAGTGCCCCTCCAGTTTAATCATATATTTGCCCCCAGCTACCACCATCACCACCACCACTATTACTTCATTCTTCCAGGCTTTTGTCCCCTCCTCCCTATCTTCCCAGTGCCCTCCAACTACTGCTTCTTCAAACCTTCCTAACCTTTGCTACCTTCCTAACTTCCCTCCCACCCCAGCTAACACTACTGTCCTAATCATGCCTTGCCCTACTACATCCTTCCTAACTTTATCTTTGCCCCATCCCCCTTCCAACCACCAATACCTTCCTAACTTAGCTTCCTTTCCCCTACGACCACCATCCCAACGCTCCTCTTTCCTTCCTCGCCAATCCACCATCATCAGTCTTTCCTCTCCCCCTCCCTGTCCCCTTCCACCATCTTCCTAACCTATAGTCTGTGTACTTTAACTTGAAAGATAACTGCCATCTCAACACACATGCTAAACTGCAACAAGAGATTAAAAATATGATGCTAGTCACAAAGAAGTGTCATGGAAAAGATGTAGACCAGTAGTATAATCTTATTCTGCTCGCTGTAGGAAATAGGCTTCAAAATAACTATGCTGCTTTTGCTTGGCCTAAAATTGTCTTCTCTCCATCTTGAGTGCTCAGTTGTAATACTAGATTAATGCTAGAATATGAGGCTAATCATGAAGAAGTGCTGTGAGGAGAATGTAAAGCCATACCACTGTCTTTTTGTGCAAATGGGCAAGAAAAGAACGAAAATCTGGGTCAAATTATTGTAGAGAAACCAAAAAATCATTACTAAGTTAAAGTACCCGAAAACGTAAGGCTGCACTGTTATTGGAGTTTAGGGATCCTAACACCTCTTCCTTTGCGAACTGTTTTTCATAGTTCTGCAACCTGCGCTTGAAATTTCTTTGTAGCGGAATAATATTGATATAATTTGAATCAATAACACAAAATAGGATATTGAGGTGTAATGACATTAAATTGAGGAATAGAAATCCCCCAAACCACTAGGAATACAGCTCCGTAGTCTCCCTCCACCACCAGCACCTCCATCACAACCACAAACACAACCACTACCACAACTGCCACCACCACTACCACCACCGCCACCCCCATCACCACAACTACCACCACCACAACCACAAACACCACCACCACCACCACCACGACTGTCACCACTATTACCACCACCGCCACCCCCACCACCACGACTGTCACCACTATTACCACCACCGCCACCCCCACCACCACAACTACCACCACCACAACCACAAACCCCACCACAACCACAAACCCCACCACAACCACAAACCCCACCACAACCACAAACCCCACCACAACCACAAACACCACCACAACCACAAACACCACCACAACCACAAACACCACCACAACCACAAACACCACCACAACCACAAACACCACCACCACCACCACGACAACCGCCACCACCGCAAACAATCACCACGACAACCGCCACCACCGCAAACAATCACCACGACAACTGCCATCACTACAACCACAAATACCACCACCACTACAACCACAACTACCATCACCACCATCACCACCACCACCACCACTACCACCATCCTAACCCTGTCTTCAGCGCCACCATATGCTTCTCCCTCTTCCGTCTCTTTCTCTGTTGTACTTGTGTTGCTTTCTTTTCCCCTACACGTCCCCGTGGCTCTCTCTCTCTCTCTCTCAGCCTTAATCTCACCAACACAGGGGTAAGCGGTATAAGCCTTAACCCAACTCAGCGTAGGTGTATGCTAATCTTAATAATATCCTGCTACCTCAGATTAGCATTATATTCTCCCTTGGACCTTGTTTGATCTAGCTCAATTTGTTATTCAGATTTTTCTTATGCTTTCACATCTGGATATAGGTTTTAGAAGCCCTTTCGCTGAGGTCCAACAGTTCTCCTAGACACCATTCACCTCCACATGTCCATACTTCGGGGCTAACACCCACCGTCCATACTGAATACATGTTAAGGCTGTCTCATACAGGACTAGTGTACGGAAATTAGCGGGGGTGTTTTTACGACAAGAAACTATTTGGCACGTCACTCAGTGTTAAGCCACCTTGGAGTTGCAGTACATCGAGTGAGGGGATGGTGAGTACTCCTACCTTCCACAAGTAAGCGAAAATTTTGATAATCACAGCTTACGTAATAATAAATGTCTGGAAGAATAGAAATTACGCTTGTCAGTTTCTGAGGAAGGCCACAGTCCCGACCCCGTCTCCGTGTTAGCCAAGAATACATCCACAGTGTTCATGATAAAGGAATAGAATTTTGCCTCGGTGTATTTCAAGGATCAGTCTAGGTATAGGAGCCACAAGAATATAATTTGGGGGTTCTGCGAGGGGGCGCATCCCCCCTTGACCCCTAAAGTGACATCCATATTTTTCTCAAGGTAAAGGAATGACCTACTCGATGTACTGTAGTGCTGGCTTCAGGTGACTGCGCTGAAGGACGAGCCAAGAATTATTTACTATGCTGAGTGGTAACCATATAATAAAATGGCGGCTAGTGAGGATGGTTCACTCAGCGTTGTAAATGCCTACCCTGCATCATCTATTCATTTCCTTCTCCCATTGCTACACCCACACCAGCAGACAGAGCCATCCTCACAATACCTAGGATACCATCAGGCGAACTTCTAGTGAGTGCTGTTTAAAAACTATGCTGTATATTTAACCTGCATTAGCGTTGGCCTGCGTGCGTCTTGGGCGGCAAAATATTTCAGTTGCGCCCCCCAAAATTATGGAAGGAGGGAGGGGAGTAGAGGATAAGTACAGGGTACTAACTACATTATATATTTTTATTATAGACTCTGCTCAACGATGGGGCCTTTTTTTTTTCGCATCCGACTCTGGGCATCATTTCAATTTTAATTTTATTTTTCTACATCTGTCTATGGGCATTTTTTCCCCTCTTTTTCTTTATGTGTACGTCTCTGTGCATCATTTTATTCTTTGTTTTATGCGTCAGACCCTGGGCATCTTTTTTTCTTTTTCATGCATCCGTCTCTGGACATTTTTTTTTTTTCCTTCATTTTTATGCATCCATCCCTGGACATCTATTTTTTTTTTTAATATTGTTTTGCAGCGTCAGACTCTGGCCATTTTTTTTTTTTTTTTTAATGCATCCGACTTTGGGCATCATTTTCCTTTCTTCCGTTTTATGCGTCCAACTCTGGGCATCATTTTTTTCTTTTTGGATAGGTCCAACTATGGGCATCTTTTTCTTTTCTTTTATGCGTTCGACTCCGGGCATTATTATTATTTTTTTTTTAATGAGTCCACCTCTGGGCATCTTTTTCTTTATTCTTTTTGCGTCCAACTTTAAGCATAGTCTTTAGCAGTACGTTCCCTGAGGCCCAGCAGTCCTCCGACGTACCATACACTTCCACATGTCACCACTTTGGCACTAACACCCACCGATCATAGTCTTTAGCAGTACGTTCCCTGAGGCCCAGCAGTCCTCCGACGTACCATACACTTCCACATGTCACCACTTTGGCACTAACACCCACCGATCATGTGGAATAGCTGCTTGGGCTGTCTCATATCGGGCTGGTGTATTTTCCAGTTTTTTTTTTATATTTTCTGATTGTCATATATATATATATATATATATATATATATATATATATATATATATATATATATATATATTGTTACGACATGGTGGGGCTAAAGGACTATCTGATAGCCTGTAAAGTGCGCAACGGAAATTTTAGAATACCAAGTGGCGGTTAGCCACACCAAGTCGTAAGCTTAAATGGGGGAAAATGGTGATAAAGTGTAAAACATACCAATGACCAAAAGGAGGAATGAAATAGGCAATTAAAAATACTTAAATTAATTTACTTAAACACTAACTTAAAGCTACAAGAACAAAACCAAACAGGTTCAAACAGGATTGCCAAACTAGCTCTTGCAGAAGTTATCCTAAAGTTCCGAATGTTAATAATAAAGATAAACCAGAACATAAACTAGCCCTTGGGTTCTAAAACCTCTGGGGACTTACAATACAGACCTGGCATAAAAATAAAGACTTAACACTAATATAACATGTGACATTACCTAGGGCAATAAGTGATTCTAAATCAATAATTCTTATAAATAATAGCAATATCAAGAGAACCTAATAAATCTATCATGTGCTGACAATAAACATTAACTTACGCGTGGCAGATAAACTACTATATTATAATAATATCCCCAGAACAGAGCAGTCCAACACACCGGTCTAGCTCAAGCCGTTAACTAACTCAGGAAGTCCCAGCCCGGCTTATATTAACTCGGTAAAGCAAGAAGGGTAACTCAGAGAAGCAAGAAACGCAACTCAATGAAGCTGGAGGGCAGAACAGAAACTCAAGGTTGAAACCGTGAGCAAATACAGGAAGGTAGTTCGAAACAGCTCTTAAACTATCGACACACAGCTGGGCCAGACTGTTTCCTACGATCTGATATTTATAAACTCTCTTCACAGAACGCTAAGCATGGTACTAAAGAATGACCATTAAAGATTCTGAATATTACATATGAATATAAGCAATGTATATCTGCCACACGTAACACGCCCACACCTAAGAAAGAATTTTCCTGAGGAAAATTCGTTCTCAAGAGTGCGACAGGCAATCGGCAATCACGTTATCAACCCCCTTGATATGCTCTATGTTCAAGTTATATTCTTGCAGAAAGAGGCTCCAGCGTGTTAGCCTCTGATTTTTACCCTTTAACTGGTTTAGAAACTTTAAGGGGTGATGATCGGTGTAAACAGTGACTGCCGGCCCAAAAGCAGGAATATAAACAGAAAAATTCTGCAGGGCAAGGATCAGGGCAAGTAGTTCCTTTTCAACAACTGAATAATTGCATTGAGCCTTAGAGAACTTTTTACTGAAATAACAGACAGGATGTTCTATGCCCAGATCATCGTCCTGTATAAGTACAGCTCCTGCTCCTACATTGCTGGCATCAACGGCCAGTTTGAAAGGCCTTGAAAAATTAGGAGCAAGCATCACAGGGTGACAACTTAAAATTCCCTTTACAGAATTAAAAGCACTTTTACAATCCTCAGTCCAACAGAATTTCTTCTCTTTCTTTAACAAATCTGTCAGAGGGGCCACAACACTTGAAAAGTTCTTAATAAACCGTCGGTAATATCCAACAGTGCCCAAGAACCTTCGAAGCTCACGCCTGGTTTTCGGTGCTGCAAAGTTCTTAATTGCCTCCACCTTTGAAGAAGGGGGACAAACACGACCGTGACCAACCATGTAGCCAAGGTACTGAACTTGAGCCTGAACAAATTCACATTTCTTTAAGTTAGCTACAAGGCGAGCTTCTGAGAGCCTTGAAAGTAACATTTTTAATTGTTTTAGGTGATCTTCCCAAGTATCACTGAACACTACTACATCATCCAAGTACACCACACAGTTTGGAAGACCAGTAACAACTCTGTTCATAAGTCTCTGAAAGGTAGCGGGGGCATTTTTCATCCCATAAGGCATCACATTACAACAATAAGTTTGGCCATCTGCCACAAAACACGAAACTTCTTTTGCTCGCTTCGTCAAGGGAACTTGCCAGAAACCCTTCTTAAGATCCAGCTTAGTAATGTAGTGGGATGAACCAATGCAGTCAACACAATCTTCCAGTCGAGGCAGGGGATAGGTATCAGTCCTAGTCAGGGCATTGACTCTGCGGTAGTCGATGCAAAATCTCGCTGTCCCGTCAGGCTTGGGCTGCAGCGTCACAGGGGAGCTCCACGGGCTCACACACGGGGAGACAAGACCATTGTCCAGCATGTACTTCAGCTCCTGGCGGAGGACTCCTAAGCGCTTGGGGCAGACACGATAAGGTGGCAGCTTAACGGGGAGTGTGTCACCCATGTCAACATCATGCTCAATCCAGGTAGTCCGTCCAGGGGAGCTACCAAATACATCCTTAAATGAAGAAAGAAGTGTTAATAATTGTTGTGACTGATCGTGTGGCAAATGTGAAACCTTTTCAGCAAGGGAAAAGCCGGCCTCAGCATTGCTTTGCCAGGCACTTGCAGTATCAAAGTTAAAGTCCTCCTCATTTTGTTCCTGGGTTACCAAACCGCCGGAAACCTCCTCAATCTGTTCAAGTGAGACTAGATGCACAGGTACAGGGGCATTTGGAGTACGGTAATAAGGTTTCAGCATGTTAACATGGCAAAGTTGATGTTTCTTACGTCTGTCTGGTGTCTGCACTAAGTAATCAGTACTACCCACTTTACGCACCACTGGATAAGGGCCACAAAACTTAGCAGCAAGAGGCTGTCCTTGAAGAGGCAATAGCACTAACACTTCATCACCAACCTTAAATTCTCGTAAACGAGCTTTCTTGTCATACCACCTCTTCATACTGGTTTGGCCCTGTTTCAAGTTCTCTCTAGCCACTTGTAAGCATTTAGAGATCCTGTTCTTGAAGTCACTAACAAACTCAAGTACATTATGGCTCATGGTGGAATCACTAGACCAAGCCTCTTTAATGATGGACAATGGGCCTCTTACCTTGTGGGCAAATACTAGCTCATTTGGGGAGAAACCCAAACTCTCTTGAGGAACCTCACGGGTGGCAAACAGGAGGAATGGCACTCCTCTATCCCAGTCCTTTGAGTGTTCCATGCAATACTTCCGAAGCATCGTCTTAAGGGTCTGGTGGTATCTCTCTAGGGCACCCTGGCTCTCAGGATGGTATGCACTGCTCTTCATATGCACAATACCAAGTTGGGCCATGGACTGCTGGAAGGCATTTGAAAGAAAATTAGACCCTCTATCAGACTGAATCTCCCTCGGCAACCCAAACTTAGTGAAGTAATCAAGCAATGCCCGAACAACTGTTCTAGCCTTTGGGGAACGAACAGGGATAGCCTCAGGGTATCTAGTGGAAGAGTCAATTATAGTTAGTAGGTACTTATTACCAGAGGATGTAGGAGGCAGGGGTCCCACCATATCAACTATAATACGAGTAAATGGAGGGTCAAAGGCAGGAATGGGAATGAGAGGCGACTTAGCTATGGGTTGATTAGGCTTCCCCACCATTTGGCAAGTATGGCAGCATCGCACAAACTGGGCCACATCTGCTGCCATATGCGGCCAGTAGAACTCTGCACGCAGCCGCTCTAGTGTCTTCCTAACACCCATGTGGCCTGAAAACGGAGTACAGTGAGCCAACTCCAATAGCTCACTCCTACAAGCACTGGGCACAACAATCTGATGACAATCCCACATTCCGTCATCAACATCAACATACGGGGGACGCCATCGCCTCCACAATACTCCATCCTTCACATAAAAGCAACCGCCTTTTTCAACATCGCAATCCTCCACTGCAACTAACCTCAGCTTCTGGATCTCTGGATCACCTGCCTGCATCTCCTTCAATCTCTCAACACTCACCTCCTCGACAGGAACAGAAGTATCATCTGGTAAATTCATGAACGTATCTTCCAAGGAATAGGAATCGTCGGAGTCTTCCTCATTGGTGTCTTTGGGCGCCGTCTCTGGGCTAGTTTCCACTATGGCCGAAGGATCACCAGACTCCCCTTCACTAAGTGACATGTCTCTGCTCTGCTCTGTCCGTGCCATAGATCTGGTCACAGCGCATGCTGGAAATACATCTACATCATCTTTATTAACCTGTGGGGGATCATCAGGCACAGGTATCTCAGACAGTACAGGGGCAATACACTTGTTCTCACCTGCCAAGTCATTTCCCAGTAGCAGGTCAACACCTTCAAGAGGAAGAGAGTCAACTAGTCCAAGGCGCGCTTGTCCCTCAAACAGGTTACATTTCAAGTCACCAGTGACCACAGGGATTACCTTTGCGCCAGTAACTCCTTGAATCATCACAAACTCTTTAGTTGGGACTTTAGTTTCAGGGCTTACCCACAACGAAAGTGAAGCTCCAGTGTCACGCAGAATCTTCACAGGAAATTCTGCTCCGTTCAACAATACCATGCCAGAAAACAAATATGGAGCAAAAGAAGAAGCAGGGGCAGAACTGCTAACTGCCGCCTGGACAATGTCTCCAGAAATTGAAGTGGCATCAGGAACGGGTGAGGGCATACCACCTCCCGCCTGCAATTCGACAGCGAGCTCCATATCCCCAATCACTGAAACAACAGGTTGAGAGGGGGAGGAAACAGAAGACTCTCCAGCCACCTTTTGGCCTGAAGGGCAAACTGGAGTCACCACTGGTCCACCTCGAACAAGGTTGACTGGCTTGGACGGAACATTCTTCTTGAAACACTTTTCAACACTGTGACCTGGACGCTTGCAATAAGTACAAAAGTGATAAGGGGGCCTGAAAGAACCAGAGGAGATATTAGAGGGCACAGAAGAGGGATTAGGTTTGGAATTAACAGCTAGGTCTGGCTTACCCGAGTGTTGGTTACTCTGCTGTGGGGTATACTTCTTAGAGGA
This sequence comes from Coenobita brevimanus, assembly GCF_032717465.1. Lineage (NCBI taxonomy): Eukaryota > Metazoa > Arthropoda > Malacostraca > Decapoda > Coenobitidae > Coenobita > Coenobita brevimanus. The sequence goes on from NC_137042.1 coordinate 1,559,292, forward strand.
GAAATTCCTAGAAAATTCCTTAGGTTTATTCCCATATTTATGCTTCAGACACTGTATTAATTTGCTTGTCTGATAAATGAATCCTTAATTCACTGTCTAATTTATCCATGAAATTCTCAAGGATTACAATATCCCTTAACCTAGTACAGCTTGGGTTATTGCAATCTGCCACGTTTTCACTTCTAATCCACATTTGGAAAGTGTCAGTCACATGCCTAGCAAACTCTAAGTAAGACTCCTGGGGGCGTTTCTTAGCATTCCTAAACCGCTGACGGTATGCCTCAGGTCTTAATTCATAAGCACGTAAAACTGAGCTCTTCAAAACTTCATAATCTGAGCATTCTTGAAAACTTAAGCTGTCAAACACTCTGAGGGCCTTGCCTTTAAGCACAGTATGAACTAGGGTAGGCCATCGGTCTTTAGGCCACTTATTTCCAGCAGCAATTTTTTCAAAACGTGAGAAGAACTCCAAAACAAGGGTCTCGTCAAAAGGAGGTACTAATTTAGTGGCATCAGTAGTACCGAAACCTGAGAAGGAATGGGAAGAATTTATCTGGCCTTCGGAGGATCTCATACGATAGTCAGGCTCAAGTTTCATTTGTTCTAACTTCATCTGTTCTATCTTTGCCTGCTGCTCTAACTTCGCCTGTTCTATCTTTGCCTGTTACTCTAACATTGCCTGTTCTATTTTTGCCTGCTGCTCTAACTTCGTCTGTTCTATCTTTGCCTGTTGCTCTAACATTGCCTGTTCTAACTTTGCTTGCTCTCTAGCTCGCTCCATCTTTGCCTGCTTTATCTTTGCATGTTCTCTAGCTTGATCTGCCTGTTCTCTAGCATGCTCTATCTTTGCCTGCTCTACCTCTAGCTTCATTTGCTCCATCTGAACCTCGTGTTCCCATTTAGCCTGCACCAACCTGATATCCTGCAAAAATCTATTAGAGACAGTGGAACCCCGATCTTCTGATCTAGGATGAGGGGATTCAGGCTCTGACTCTACAACACCCTCAACCACAGGTGGCAAATTTACACGTGCATGGGCATCCGTTTCCATGACTGCTTAAGCTCGGTACACCAACAAGTAAATGTACAGCTCTCAGGGACTATGACAGCTTACACAATCTTTCTTAAACCCTACAAAACCCAGTATTGACAATCCTGGCGAGGTCGCCACTTTGTTACGACATGGAGGGGCTAAAGGACTATCTGATAGCCTGTAAAGTGCGCAACGGAAATTTTAGAATACCAAGTGGCGGTTAGCCACACCAAGTCGTAAGCTTAAATGGGGGAAAATGGTGATAAAGTGTAAAACATACCAATGACCAAAAGGAGGAATGAAATAGGCAATTAAAAATACTTAAATTAATTTACTTAAACACTAACTTAAAGCTACAAGAACAAAACCAAACAGGTTCAAACAGGATTGCCAAACTAGCTCTTGCAGAAGTTATCCTAAAGTTCCGAATGTTAATAATAAAGATAAACCAGAACATAAACTAGCCCTTGGGTTCTAAAACCTCTGGGGACTTACAATACAGACCTGGCATAAAAATAAAGACTTAACACTAATATAACATGTAACATTACCTAGGGCAATAAGTGATTCTAAATCAATAATTCTTATAAATAATAGCAATATCAAGAGAACCTAATAAATCTATCATGTGCTGACAATAAACATTAACTTACGCGTGGCAGATAAACTACTATATTATAATAATATCCCCAGAACAGAGCAGTCCAACACACCGGTCTAGCTCAAGCCGTTAACTAACTCAGGATTTTTTTTTTTTTTTTTTTTTCCCGGCCTATCAACCATTGGGGCCGAAGCCCCTGGTTATTAAGGCCAATTCTATATATATGTATATACATTTAAACATATATACATATATATACAAACATATATATATACATACACACACACACACACACACACACACACACACACACACACACACACACACACACACACACACGCTTCTATGCATACATACAGACACACTTTCATGCAAACGTACATATATATATAATAATTTTAATCTTATTTAATTTTTTTTTTGTATTTTTATTTTTTTTTATTTTTTCTTGGTTTTATATTTTTATACCTTATGTTATAAAGTAAAACTAATCTAAAGACCCTAAAACTAATCACCTAACAGACAAATCGCTAACCTATACTAAATCCTAAGAGACAGATAACTAGACCTACACTAATGGTAAAAATACCTCGACTAACAGAACACCATCGACTGCAGATATGTAATGCCTTTCTACATTACATACCTGCACTCATCACCTGGTAACTGTCAGTCGAGGCACAACCTAATATAGGGGGCATCAATATATGAAAGGGAACCAGACGAGTCAGGAACATTTCCATATACGTCAGCTGTCGTCCCTAATTAGAATAACTTAAGCAAGATAATATAATGTATTTACATAATTTGCACAGAAAGTGAAGAACCTCGCCCAGCAGACCACCATCGACTGCAAGTGCCCAATACCTTCCTATATTGCACACTTGCACTCATCAGCTGGTGACTGTCAGGCGAGGAACTTGGCTTAATGTAGGGGACATCAATATTAGAAATAGATCGGTGGGAGGAGGAACTATTTAAAATATGTCAACTGTCAACCCTAATTAATATTACAATATATACATATTTACTCTTCATAAAAACCATAACCACACAGTAAAAAAAGTCACATCACTCTGATCAGTCCGGTCTCTCTCAAGAAAGCCATCAATTTATCAGTCATAACAATGTCCCCATCACCCAGGATGGTGGAAAGGGTGAAGGGGACGTCTACTGCACCGCAGTAATTTATAAGTGAAGCACGTTCACGAATAAATCGCCGACAGCGCAGGATGATATGACTGATAGATAACACCGCATTACAGATGTCACAGTGCGGTGGGAAGCGTCTTTCCATATATGGTTTTATGTGGGTTAAAACAGTGGCATTAAGCCGTAACCGTGCCAACACTTTTTCTTCTAGGCGACTGGGACGGTTGGCAGTGTCCCAGTCGCCCAGGTACGGCTTACAAGTTGGAATATTTAGTCTGGTCCACTGACCTTGCCACAGAAGATTTATTGATTTCTTTCCGGGAGAGACTCGACCGTACATCACGAGGAACGTCCCAAGTCTCCTCGAGCTCTACAGCCGACTTTGCAAGTAAGTCAGCCTGCTCATTGCCGTAGATACGACAATGACCAGGCACCCAGATCAGCGTGAATGACTTGTTGCATGAATGCAACTTAATAACGATGCGGCCCTGGATCTCGTGAGAGTCCGTAGTACAAGATGCAATTGCCTGCAGGGCTGATTTTGAATCTGAAAATATGACAAATGAGTCATGTCTAGAATTGAGAGCATAGTCTATGGCTTTGTCAATAGCAAAAAGTTCTGAAGTAAACACAGATGTATGAGTCGGCAACCGATACCTGAGGGCACATTCAGTCGACCACACACTTGCACCCACACATTCACTCGACTTGGAGCCGTCGGTGTACAATTGATGGGACCCCAAGTGACGAACAATGATCTTACGAAACAAGTGGTGGACCTCCGCCTCCGGCGCCTTGGCCTTTGGTGCTGGGAGCCATGTGACATCGACTGTAAAGCCGGGTGGCTCCCAAGGCGCTATATTTTTAAGCACCAACTTGTCACAGTCACTGGGGTCCACATCAAGCTCCTGAGTCAGTAAGTGGAGGCGAGCGGCAAGTGGCCGACGCACCCCCCGCAGAAGGTGGTGGTATTGACGCAGGAGGATACAGGCCACATTGCCGATATTACATTTCCTAAATGTCCTTACACCATAGGACAAGGCCAGGTGGTCACGGCGAATACGGAGGGGAGGCACATTCGCCTCCACTTCCATACGAGCTACACGGGTACACCGGACAGCTCCAAGACACATTCGCAAACATTTATTCTGCAACACATCCAATCCTTTCACAGTGGCATCGGATGCCGAGCCATACACCTGTGCGCCATAGTCTAGCTTCGATCGAATAAGGGACTTATACACCATTAATAAAGATTTTCTGTCGGCACCCCAGGTAGTACCCGCTAGGTACTTGAGGACATTTAACGGTTTATCACAACGAGCAAGCAAAGTATTAACGTGAAGTTTAAAATTCATTCTACGATCAAAATGTATTCCTAAAAATTTTACAGAATTTTGAAAAGGTACCGCCTGATTATCCAAAGTTAAGCACAAATTAGGTACGTTACGATTAGTGAAAACTATAGCGGCACACTTACGGACGGAAAACTTAAATCCCCACTGCAAGGCCCATTGGTGGACGGAGTCAAGGGCTGCTTGAATCCGCCCAGCCGAAAATTGTGCATTACGGGAAGAGTGCCATATTGCACAATCGTCAGCGTAGAGTGAGTATTTAAGATTCCTCGGGATGGGAGCTGATGACAGAATATCATTGATCATAATACTAAATAAAGTAGGACTAAGCACACTTCCCTGTGGCACCCCGTTTTCCTGGATAAATATATCCGATGTTACGTTACGGGGCAATTTGACAGAGAAAGTTCTGTCCCTTAAGAAATTTGAAATAAAAACAGGCAAATTTCCTCTTAAACCATAAGCATAGAGCTTCATTAATATACCGTGTCGCCAGGTCATGTCATAGGCTTTATGGATGTCCAGGAACACCCCTATCATGAATTCTTTATTGGCAAATGCCTCTGCAATACAATGCTCCAAATTCATTAAATGATCTAGTGAACTTCTGTATTTACGGAAGCCACATTGTTGATCATTTAACAAATTCTTCGACTCTAAAACAAAAAGAAGCCTATTGTTAACCATTCGTTCCATGACCTTACATTGACAAGAAGTCAACACAATAGGACGAAATGAAGTGGGATTCATAAGACGACCAGCCTCTTTGGGTATCGGTATGACGTGCGCAAAGTGCCATGAGTTTGGGAACGTTCGAGACGCCCAAATCTCATTGTACAATGCTAACATCTTAATCAGGTTGTCCTGATTAAGATGCTGGATCATACCGTACGTGATGGTGTCTGGTCCAGGGCTGGTGTCTTTACAGGATTTAAGGGCAAGGAGCAGTTCATCTAGCGTAAACTCTTGGTTGTATGGGGAGTTTACGTCTTCTGTGGCAAAGTCTAATATCTGTAGCTCAGCCGTGCGTTTATGATGTTGGAAACGCGGGTCATAATTGGCTGAGCTACTTACATGAGAAAAACTCCTGGCGAGGATGTTAGCAACGTCCACGGGCTCGTCATAGATGTTATTATTTACTTGCAAGGTGGTAATGGGGAAATATGGGCCTTTATTATTTAATATTCTTATGGTGGACCAGACTTTACGTAATGGTGTTGTACGAGTCACCGTGGACACAAAGGACCGCCAGGAGTCACGTTTGGCCCTTCTTATTATTCTCCTTGCCTCAGCCCGTGCCTGTTTGTGTGCAATAAAATTTTTCTCAGTGGGCTGACTATCAAAAATCCTGTATCTCCTATTGCGTTTTCTTAATGCTTGTCGGCAATCCGGCGTCCACCAATGTGCTCTATGCTTCGCATGAACTGTAGAAGTCTTGGGAATAGCAGCCTCAGCTGCGTGTAATATGGATTGGGTTATATTTTCGACCTTAACATCTATGGTCTCCCCAGATATATCTAAATTGGCGATCCTTGAGAAGGATCCCCAATCTGCTTTCTTATAGTTAAATTTTGGAGGTGGAGGGTCCGAAATGATGTTGCGTGTATAAGAAAGACAGATGGGTAAATGATCACTTCCCAAGGAGTCGTCGTAAGGGTCCCATGAGAGATCTTGATGTATACCAGGGGAGGCCAAAGATAAGTCAATGGCCGAAAAGTTACCAGTACGATCATCTACAGGAGTCGCTCTACCATCGTTCAGAAGACAGAGGCTGGACTGTAGTATTAGGTCGGCTACTTGCTCCCCACGACCATCGATCCTCAAGCTACCCCATTGATAGTGATGGGCGTTAAAATCGCCCAACACTAACTTATTCCCAGGGAGATGTTCAACTAGTGAATTTAAAGCATCACTATCAATGGGGCCATGTGGAGGACAGTAGAGAGAGCAAATAGACAGATACGTGTTATTAAATTTTACTCTGCACGCGACAGCTTCCAGAGTAGAATTTAGAATCACTTCCGTTTGTGGGTGTGATTTATGTGTGTATATGGCTACTCCGTGACCTTCATATCTTCTATACGAGTGGTAGTGTTTGAACTGTGGAGGATCAGGGTGATCCTCCAGGCGCGTCTCCTGTAAACAAACAACGTCTGGCCTGTGTATAGAAAGCAAGATTGCTATATTGTGTAACTTATTCCCAATACTTCTACAATTCCACTGTAGTATAGTGAATGCGGCGGTTTAAGATTTATGGGGGGGGCCAGTGTGTTTAGTTTTTTTATGCCCCCCGCGACCAGGCGAGTGGCTACCGGGGGACCTTTCCCGGTGCTTGCTGACGGAAACCTCCATATTTTGGTCAATAACAAGGCTCCCAGATTCCACCGAGGAAGAGCTGTTCTTCCTCTCCCTCGCTGGGCTAGGAGCAGGGAGGACATGAGGACGTGGCTTTGAAAGGGTGGTGAAGTTATGTTTTACAGTATTGTCAGGCTTCGATTTAGGCTTGACTGGCTGAGAAGCAGCAGCGGCCTGTGAGTATGATGAAGCTTTAGGGAGGTCAGTTAGAGAGTTGGATCGTACAGGAGGTTTAGAGGTGGAGGTGGAGGTAGAGTGAGTGACTTGATTAACAAGCACGAGATCAGTCTGCGTCTCCACAGTGCACATCACAGGGCGGGACATCACTGCCGAAGCATAGGACCTATTCGGTGTGGGAGTTGCATGCAACTCCTTCACCTTTTTCCTTGCTTCGTAGAAAGAGATGCCCTCAGTCGCCTTCACCGCACAGACCTCTTTCTCCTCCTTCCACTTGGGACAATCCCTAGAGGAAGTGAAGTGAGCACCCTTGCAGTGAAAGCAGCTGACACCCTCTGATGTGCAATGGTCAGCATCATGTCCTTGTGTTGCGCACTTGCCACAGACTGATTGAGAAGCCCGACAAGACTTTTCATGGTGTCCATATAACTGACATCGTAAACAACGAAGTGGGTTAGGGATGTATGTCCTTACGTTAACAATTTCATACCCCACTTTGATATGGGTTGGGAGAGTCACTTTACCGAAAGTCAATATAACCGTTGCCGTTTTCGTCCTCCTGCCCTCGGAAAATCTCGTGATGAAACGGGCTTCAATTACATCTTCATGAGCAAGTTCATGTACGATGTCGTCCTCTTCCATGGCCATGAGGTCCCTGCAAGTGATGACTCCCTTGCAGGAATTCATGGAGTGAGGGATCGTTGGCACAACATCATAGCAATGGAATTTGCTCATCTTCATCAAATCCTTAACCTGGGACGAATTTGCAGTCTTTACTAGGAGATCTCCGCTAGCAAGTTTTGTTACCTGTTCCACCTCTCCTGCACATCCATCAATCACCTTCTTGATAATGAAGGGATTGAGGCTGGACAGGGAGTGGAACCAACCGCATGAATCAAAACAAACTCGGCGTTATGTACATTAATGTCAAGGCGGGTACGTGTCTGGGGCCGTTCAGTCTGGGGGTAGTCAGTCCGTGAGACAGTCGGGGGTCGGTCAGGACTACCTCCCCTGAAGGGGGAGGCCGCAGTGTCGACCGCCATAGCTACCACATCCCCCTCACGGCGGATGTGGGAAGAGAGACAAACACCCCCCAGGGAGAAATTGTCCGGGGATCACACACCTAATCTGAGATTACCCTCTCAAACCACTCTCGGGAGGACGCGCCCGTGTGTAACTCACACCCCAGAGCGATCAGTGGGGGGTACACTCCAGAGGTGAGTAAGCAAAGGCAATCTCAGGAAACAGATATAGACACTTACTATATCTCTAAAGGGCTGGGAGGAGAATTAGTACTAGCTAACCTAACTTTATTGAAAAACGCCCTAGTGGCGGAGGAAACAAAGCTAAAGCCGGTGAGGCAACCCTGCAGCTAGAGGAGAGCCAGAGCAACACGTCTGCACACTCCACGACCATGCATCAAAGTCCCTAACTCAGGATTTTTTTTTTTTTTTTTTTTTTTTTTTTTGCCTATCGACCATTGAGGCCGAAGCCTCTGGTCATTAAGGCAAATATATATATATGTATATATATTGACACGTATATACATATATATACAAACATATATATATACATACATACATACATACACACATCCATGCATATGAACATACACACTTTCATGCACACGTACATATATATATAATAATTTTTATTTTATTATTTTTTTGTAGTTTTATTTTTATTATTTTTATTTATTTTTTATATTTTGAACCTTATATTACTTATAAACAAAATACCTAATTTAAAGACCCTAAAACTAACCACCTAACAGACAAATCGCTAACCTATACTAAATCCTAAGAGACAAATAACTAGGCCTACACTAATATTCAAAAAGCCTCGACCAAGAGAACACCATCGACTGCAGATATGTAATGCCTTTCTACATGACATACCTGCACTCATCACCTGATGACTGTCAGTCGAGGCACAACCTAATATAGGGGACATCAATATATGAAAGGGAACCAGACGAGTCAGGAACATTTCCATATACGTCAGCTGTCGTCCCTAATTAGAATAACTTAAGCAAGATAATATAATGTATTTACATAATTTATACAAAAATTGAAGAACCTCGCCCAGCAGACTACCATCGACTGCAAGTGCCCAATACCTTCCTATATTGCACACTTGCACTCATCAGCTGGTGACTGTCAGGCAAGGAACTTGGCTTAATGTAGGGGACATCTATATTAGAAATAGATCGGTGGGAGGAGGAACTATTTAAAATATATCAACTGTCAACCCTAATTAATATTACAATATATACATATTTACTGTTCCTAAAAACCATAACCACACAGTAAAAAAGTCACATCACTCTGATCAGTCCGGTCTCTCTCAAGAAAGCCATCAATTTATCAGTCATAACAATGTCCCCATCACCCAGGATGGTGGAAAGGGTGAAGGGGACGTCTACTGCGCCGCAGTAATTCATAAGTGAAGCGCGTTCACGAATAAATCGCCGACAGCGCAGGATGATATGACTGATAGATAACACGGCATTACAGATGTCACAGTGCGGTGGGAAGCGTCTTTCCATATATGGTCTTATGTGGGTTAAAACGGTGGTATTCAGCCGTAGCCGTGCCAACACTTTTTCTTCTAGGCGACTGGGATGGTTGGCAGTGTCCCAGTCGCCCAGGTACGGCTTACAAGTTGGAATATTTAGTCTGGTCCACTGACCTTGCCACAGAAGATTTATTGATTTCTTTCCGAGAGATAGACTCGACCGTAGATCACGAGGAACGTCCCAAGTCTCCTCGAGCTCCACAGCCGACTTTGCAAGTAAGTCAGCCTGCTCATTGCCGTAGATACGACAATGACCAGGCACCCAGATCAGCGTGAATGACTTGTTGCATGAATGCAACTTATTAACGATGCGGCCCTGGATCTCATGAGAGTCCGTAGTGCAAGATGCAATTGCCTGAAGGGCTGATTTTGAATCTGAAAATATGACAAATGAGTCATGTCTAGAATTGAGAGCATAGTCTATGGCTTTGTCAATAGCAAAAAGTTCTGAAGTAAACACAGATGTATGAGTCGGCAACCGATACCTAAGTGCACATTCAGTCGACCACACACTTGCACCCACACATTCACTCGACTTGGAGCCGTCGGTGTACAATTGATGGGACCCCAAGTGACGAACAATGATGTTACGAAACAAGTGGTGGACCTCCGCCTCCGGCGCCTTGGCCTTTGGTGCTGGGAGCCATGTAACATCGACTGTAAAGCCGGGTGGCTCCCAAGGCGCTATATTTTTAAGCACCAACTTGTCACAGTCACTGGGGTCCACATCAAGCTCCTGAGTCAGTAAGTGGAGGCGAGCGGCAAGTGGCCGACGCACACCCCGCAGAAGGTGGTGGTATTGACGCAGGGGGGTACAGGCCACATTGTCGATATTACTTTTCTTAATGTCCTTATGCCGTAGGACAAGGCCAGGTGGTCACGGCGAATACGGAGGGGAGGCACATTCGCCTCCACTTCCATACGAGCCACACGGGTACACCGTACAGCTCCAAGACACATTCGCAAGCATTTATTCTGTAACACATCCAATCCTTTCAGCGTGGCATCGGATGCCGAGCCATACACCTGTGCGCCATAGTCTAGCTTCGATCGAATAAGGGACTTATACACCATTAATAAAGATTTTCTGTCGGCACCCCAGGTAGTACCCGCTAGGTACTTGAGGACATTTAACGGTTTATCACAACGAGCAAGCAAAGTATTAACGTGAAGTTTAAAATTCATTCTACGATCAAAATGTATTCCTAAAAATTTTACAGAATTTTGAAAAGGTACCGCCTGATTATCCAAAGTTAAGCACAAATTAGGTACGTTACGATTAGTGAAAACTATAGCGGCACACTTACGGACGGAAAACTTAAATCCCCACTGCAAGGCCCATTGGTGGACGGAGTCAAGGGCTGCTTGAATCCGCCCAGCCGAAAATTGTGCATTACGGGAAGAGTGCCATATTGCACAATCGTCAGCGTAGAGTGAGTATTTAAGATTCCTCGGGATGGGAGCTGATGACAGAATATCATTGATCATAATACTAAATAAGGTAGGACTAAGCACACTTCCCTGCGGCACCCCGTTTTCCTGGATAAATATATCCGATGTTACGTTACGGGGCAATTTGACAGAGAAAGTTCTGTCCCTTAAGAAATTTGAAATAAAAACAGGCAAATTTCCTCTTAAACCATAAGCATAGAGCTTCATTAGTATACCGTGTCGCCATGTCATGTCATAGGCTTTGTGGATGTCCAAGAACACCCCTATCATGAATTCTTTATTGGCAAATGCCTGTGCAATACAATGCTCCAAATTCATTAAATGATCTAGTGAACTTCTGTATTTACGGAAGCCACATTGTTGATCATTTAACAAATTCTTCGACTCTAAAACAAAAAGAAGCCTATTGTTAACCATACGTTCCATGACCTTACATAGACAAGAAGTCAACACAATAGGACGAAATGAAGTGGGATTCATAAGACGACCAGCCTCTTTGGGGATCGGTATGACGTGCGCAAAGTGCCACGAGTTTGGGAACGTTCGAGCCGCCCAAATCTCATTGTACAATGCTAACATCTTAATCAGGTTGTCCTGATTAAGATGCTGGATCATACCGTACGTGATGGTGTCTGGTCCAGGGCTGGTGTCTTTACAGGATTTAAGGGCAAGGAGCAGTTCATCTAGCGTAAACTCTTGGTTGTACGGGGAGTCTACGTCTTCTGTGGCAAAGTCTAATATCTGTAGCTCAGCCGTGCGTTTATGATGTTGGAAACGCGGGTCATAATTAGCTGAGCTACTTACATGAGAAAAACTCCTGGCGAGGATGTTAGCAACGTCCACGGGCTCGTCATAGATGTTATTATTCACCTGCAAGGTGGTAATGGGGAAATATGGGCCTTTATTATTTAATATTCTTATGGTGGACCAGACTTTACGTAATGGTGTTGTACGAGTCACCGTGGACACAAAGGACCGCCAGGAGTCACGTTTGGCCCTTCTTATTATTCTCCTTGCCTCAGCCCGTGCCTGTTTGTATGCAATAAAGTTTTCCTCAGTGGGCTGACTATCAAAAATCCTGTATCTCCTATTGCGTTTTCTTAATGCTTGTCGGCAATCCGGCGTCCACCAATGTGCTCTATGCTTCGCATGAACTGTAGAAGTCTTGGGAATAGCAGCCTCAGCTGCGTGTAATATGGAAGTAGTTATATTTTCGACCTTAACATCTATGGTCTCCCCAGATATATCTAAATTGGCGATCCTTGAGAAGGATCCCCAATCTGCTTTCTTATAGTTAAATTTTGGAGGTGGAGTGTCCGAAATGATGTCGCGTGTATAAGAAAGACAGATGGGTAAATGATCACTTCCCAAGGAGTCGTCGTAGGGGTCCCATGAGAAATCTTGATGTATACCAGGGGAGGCCAAAGATAAGTCAATGGCCGAAAAGTTACCAGTTCGATCATCTACACGAGTCGCTCTACCATCGTTCAGAAGACAGAGGTTGGACTGTAGTATTAGGTCGGCTACTTGCTCCCCACGACCATCAATCCTCAAGCTACCCCATTGATAGTGATGGGCGTTAAAATCGCCCAACACTAACTTATTCCCATGGAGATGTTCCACTAGTGAATTTAAAGTATCACTATCAATGGGGCCATGTGGAGGACAGTACAGAGAGCAAATAGACAGATACGTGTTATTAAATTTTACTCTGCACGCGACAGCTTCCAGAGTAGAATTTAGAATCACTTCCGTTTGTGGGTGTGATTTGTGTGTGTAAATGGCAACTCCGTGACCTTCATATCTTCTATACGAGTGGTAGTGTCTGAACTGTCTAGGATCAGGATGATCCTCCAGGCGCGTCTCCTGTAAACAAACAACGTCTGGCCTGTGTAGTGAAAGCAAGATAGCTATATTATGTAACTTATTCCCAATACCTCTACAATTCCACTGCACTATAGTGAATGCGGCGGTTTAAGATTTTCGAGGGTGGCCAGTGTGCTTAGTCTTTTTATGCCCCCCGCGACCAGGCGAGTGGCTACCGGGGGACCTATCCCGGTGCTTGTTTGTGGAGATCTCCATAGTCTCATCAATAACGAGGCTCCCAGATTCCATCGAGGAAGAGCTATTCTTTCTCTCCCTCGCTGGACCAGGAGCGGGAAGGACATGAGGACGTGACTGTTTGGTGAGGGTGGTCAAGTTAATTTTATCTGACTTGTCAGGCTTCTGTTTTGACCGCACTGACTGCGAAGGAGCCTAACTCAGGAAGTCCCAGCCCGGCTTATATTAACTCGGTAAAGCAAGAAGGGTAACTCAGAGAAGCAAGAAACGCAACTCAATGAAGCTGGAGGGCAGAACAGAAACTCAAGGTTGAAACCGTGAGCAAATACAGGAAGGTGGTTCGAAACAGCTCTTAAACTATCGACACACAGCTGGGCCAGACTGTTTCCTACGATCTGATATTTATAAACTCTCTTCACAGAACGCTAAGCATGGTACTAAAGAATGACCATTAAAGATTCTGAATATTACATATGAATATAAGCAATGTATATCTGCCACACGTAACAATATATATATATATATATATATATATATATATATATATATATATATATATATATATATATATATATATATATATATATATCAGCATCAGACTGGCTTTTTCGAAACTTTGGAACGAATTGGAGTCTATTTCAACCGATTTATTACAAAAATATTTTCTTAATGAAAAAAAATCTATTAACATGAAGAATTAACAAAAGCATATATATCAATAAAAACATAAATAAACAAATAAATAAAAGACGTCACCAGAAGTGTGTGGTTTTGTTCTTGTTATCTCAGGACAGGCTTCATGCTCCACTGCCCCATCCACCCCCACACCGGCAGACTGGGCCGTTCCTGACAAAATAGTGTCAGGCGGGTTCATAGTGAGGAGCTATTTCCAGACCACTCTCTATAATAGTCTTCCTTAAATCCTTCACTAAAACTTTACTTACTAGTGTATATAAATTCGTCTGGTAGTTGCAATAATAATAATTGTACTACTACTACTACTGCTACTACTACCATTACTAGTAACAATACTACCGTTGCTGCTACTGCTACTACTACTACTAATCATCATCATCATCATCATCCGGACCTCCTTTCCCACCCTAGGGCAGGGTGAAGAGTAGCAATGTCCTGACAGCCCAAAATTGCCCAATCCAATGGGCCACGCTTCCATTCACTCAACATTCATGCCCTGGGAATCCTGGCTCTATCGGATACGCCAAATCATTCACCACGTTCTGTAGCTTCACATATCGTATCGGACAGAGTCAATCCAGACGCTGCCACGTTAAAAAGGGGTGCCAAAAATCCCTGATCACGAACTTCTCCTCACAAAATTCATCCAGCCAGCTCGATCTCCTCTCAGTTCCCTAGCCTCACCGACTTCCAAACCTCTCTTTCTCACACATTCACCCACCATTTTCGCCTACCTCGCCTCCTCCCTCCTTTGAATTCGCTCAGATATACCTCCTTCACCACTCTTTTGTTATCCATTCTCTCCACATGACCATACCATCTCAGTACACTCTCTTCAATTCTGGTGTCCACCAACTTTCTCACTCCGCATCTTTCACGAGTCACATTATTTCGTATCCTATCCACCCTCTGTACTCCACATACATTCCTCAGCATTCCCATCTCCACTGCTCTTACTCTTGACTTTTCATTTTCATGCCACACCATAGTCTCACATCCATATGTTAAAGTTGGCACTAACACTCCTTCATGTAAGCCTCGTGCAGCTGCAACACTCAAGCCTCTGTTTCTTATCAAGGCCTTCATTGCACCAGCTACTTTTCTTCCTTGTGCCACTCTACTTTCAACTTCTTTTGCACATTTTCCTCTCTTTTCTATCACTGTACCTGGGTATTTGAATTCTCTCACCAATTCCAGTCTCTCTCCATTCACTGTAACATCACACTGGGAGTCACCTTCTCTCTCAGTAACCATCACTTTACTCTCTTCTACATTTACTCTCAAGGAACGACGCTTACAGACATCAGCAAAACTCTGCACTAGCCTACCAAGTTCTTGTCCGGTACTTGCAAGCAGTACTGCATCATCAGCATACAAATTTTAGATATTCCATCCATCACCATTCATTACCAATGCCATCCCTCTCTCCATGACTCGTGCCCCCACTTCTCCCACCACCCCACCCACATACAGTATTCATTGAACAGCCATGGGGACATCACACAACCTTGTCGCACTCCCACATCGATTGTGAACCATTCACCCAGACACCCATCAACCCCGACACATGCTTCACCACCACCATAAAAACTCTTGACGGCACCCAGCAGCCCACCCTCCACACCGCACATGCTCAAAACTCTCCACAATCCCTCCCTGTCCACCCCGTCATACGCTTTTTCCAGATCCATGAATGCCACAAACACCCCATGGTCCCTCTCACAATACTAATGCAACTATTACTACTACTACTACTACTAATTATTATTATTAATCATAATAATAATATGATTAATGCTAATACTATTACTACTACTGCTACTACTACTACTGCTACCGGTACTACTACAACTATTACTACTACTACTAACATTTAACCTACCCCTAAGTGGGTATACGTGCCATTCTTGAAGGAAAACAATTTAATAATACAGTACTCTTGATAATAAAGAGAGGGGAAAGAATAATTATATGGCGTACCAGATAAATAATTTCCATAACAACGTCTACTTTCCCTCGTTATATTTCCTCAACCTCTTCATTCCAACGACGCATTACCTGTCCTCTCTAATTGCAAACAGTATCATTAAGCTCAGGGGAGAGGTCTTGCTTGGAGCCTCCGTAACACCTCTTCCATAGCGATTTATTAGTAATTATCTTGTAAAGCTCACATAAGTCCTCTGAAATGGGGTTTAGTTCGATTGGAGATGGCAGACACGGAGTTTAGATTATCATGGGACCTGGTATATCATGGGACCTGGTATATCATGGGACCTGGTATATCATGGGATCTGGTATATCCCTATAACTACTAAATAATATATATCTTCTGACTCTTTAACTCCTCAATTAGTTTGATAATGATTTAGGAAGCTAGCAAGAAAAAAATAAAATTAGCACAGACAAACACAATGGATATATATTCATGATGCAGAGAAGAAAGAAACAAAGGCTTGAAATCACCGCCAAACTGTTCCCTCAGCACGTACATACACACACAGTGACACACACACACACACACACACACACACACACACACACACACACACACACACACACACACACACTCACTCAAGAATTGTTCATATTGAGATGACTGGACACATCCATTAAAAAAGGAAAAAAAAAAAAGTAGGTTATAAGCAAACGGAAATACAGGCTGAGCAAGACAGTTCCAGAGTTGACCTGTTGCATACATAAAGAACTAAGAGTATCGGTTAACTCTTAAACTTGAGAGATGGACAGAAAAATGATGAGAACACGTTGCCAGACGGGAGCTACGTGCCCTGCGTAATGGAGGGAGGATGCAAACAGAGAGTTCAGAGAAGCAGTGACCATTGAAGTAGCAACGGTAAAGAGATAAAGATGCAACAATGCGGCGAAGAGGAAGAGGTTTGAAGGAAGTCTGTAAGAGGTGAGAAGTTGATAAGATGAAAAGCCTTTGCCTCTTCCCCGCTAAAAAGAGCTGCGTGTAAGGAGTCCCTTCCCCTCGCGACAAGTGTGAGTGTAACCCTTTCAGGGGCGATTAAAACCCCTGTACATAAGTCAACAACTGCGCGAGGGTAAAAAAAAGATCATATTCGGCTTAGCACACCTAATCTCTTGGATGCAGATTTTGCAAGAGGGGTATTATGATCTATCGACAATAGGTCCCGAGAGAAAGAAATACCAAGGATGTTGTGAGACGAATGATCGAGCTGTATACCGTTGATTACTAAGGGATACTCATGTAAATGATTTAGGTGAGTCGAAAAGTGCAAGAACTGAGATTCTGATGCATTAAAAACACTAAGGTTTCTTTTACTCGTCAGGAATATGGGCCAGGTCAGACATTAGGTGTGCCAAAGCCTCATCCCATGACTGCTAAAGTAACCGCTGTAATGGACGCTTTGAGGAGACGATGGGGAGGTGAAAGGTGGAGTCATCAGCGTACGAAGTGGATAGAGATGTATAGACAATTAGTGAATAGAATGAAGAAAGTTGGCTGTAGACAGAATCCTGAGGAACACCAGTATTGAGAACTTTTCAAAATAACGGTGGCCGTCTACAACAGCAGCTACAGAACGACCAGAAAGGAAGCTAGAGATGACACAAATAGAGGGACGGAAGCCGTAAGTGGGCAATTTTGAAATTAAAGATTTTTGCCACATTCGGTTGAAAACTTTGGAGATGACAAGTGCAATGGCAAAGCTTTCGCCAAAGTCCCGAAAGGAGGATGGATCACGGTTACATGTATTTCATGTATTATTACTTGCAGGAAAAAAGATAAAAAAAAAAACACAGATTTTTAAAAAGTTCCCAAGTTGTCCTCCGTAAAGGATTAAACAGAGCGTCTGTCTTAATCCTTAGACCTTGAGAGATTCCCAGTGTCGAGAAAATTGTTTTGGTTTTAGCAGGAGTAGAATAAGTAAAATAATTATGTCTTCCCTTGCGGGACATTGGTCAATAAAATATATGCAGAAACACCGTAGCAACGAATCGATTCAAGAGGCGCTGCTGAAACGACTTAAACATGAAGCTAATAGTCTTAAAACTGTACAGTATATATAACTCCCGGGAGAAATTAAACTGGGATATACATAAGTAAACTGGCGAGGAGGAGACTGCCTGAGCCATGGAGAGCGCAGGTGAGTGTTGGAGTGTGATATTGGTGTAGGAGGAGAGCAAATATTTAGCTCGTTAGGGCGGAGGTTGAGATGGGCTAGGGAAGGCTGCCATCTCCTTCACGGCTCACTGCTCTTCTCACACTAGTTCCCATTTCTCCCTCTCCCTCCCTCCCTTCCTCTCTCTCTCTCTCTCCCTCCCTCTCTCTCTCTCTCTCTCTCTCTCTCTCTGCATCTCCGACTGTCTGTGCATTAACCTGTCTATCTGTCTGTCTTTGTGTCTCTGTGTTTGTGTCTGTGTCTCTGTGTCAATTTCTGTGTATCTTTGTCTGCCTGTACCTGTCCTGTCCACCTACTGATCTGTCATTTTATCTGTCTATCTATTCACCAGTCTATCTGTTTACCTACCTACCTACCTATCTATCTATTTTTTTTTATTTATTGATCTGTCAATCTATCTATCTATCTCCATGGAAGATTAGGCTCTAGTGCACAGCTCTCTGCAGCTCCTCTCTCTCACACCTGCCCTACCTCAGTCACGCCCACCGATGCTGCCCTATCCAGCCACATTTATCTCACTGTTTGCCTATTAACCTGTGTGTGTGTGTGTGTGTGTGTGTGTGTGTGTGTGAGAGAGAGAGAGAGAGAGAGAGAGAGAGAGAGAGAGAGAGAGAGAGAGAGAGAGAGAGAGAGAGAGAGAGAGAGAGAGAGAGAGAGAGAGAGAGAGAGAGAGAGAGAGAGAGAGAGAGAGAGTGGCTCAGGAGTTGCACCTTCTCGTAAGTAGCCCTTCATTTTATAATCTTTATGTTGTTTATTAATTTATTTATTTTTTTATTCATCTACTTATTATTCATTTATTTTTTATCGTCTCATATTCTTTTTTGTACTTAACGTCCTAATACAGAGCACTCATTTCGGATAATTCTGTTAATGTTCGTCGCATTTCATAGTGCAACGCCTGTGTACATTAGCACTACAAACAGAGAGATAATATTCCTTTTACCATATACGATGAGAAATATAACCATAGAGTGCCACTACAATCAATCCGCAATGATAAAATTGTTCTAAATATTTTCTGTGGAAGTTGGCCAATACCTGGTGAATACAACTTGTAGTGGAAGGTAGATTTCTATCTATCTATCAATCTATTGCCAGACGCCGTTATCCCGTAAGGGGTGGCCACAGACAAATCATCTCCATGTCGTTCTGTCCCTTGCCATTTTATTGCCCATCCCCCAGCTCACCCCCCTCCCCTCTCTCATATGCCTCTCCACTCTATCCCTCAATCTCATCCTTGGCCTCCGCCTCCCTCTTGCCCCTCCTCTTCGCTCCCATAGGCTCAAATTGTTAGTCTCTCGCTCTCCATCCTCTTCACATGGCCAAACCACCTAAATGTATTTCTCCTAACGCTTTCTATCACATCCACATCCACACTACAAAGCTCCTTCACGTCCTCATTTGTCAGTCTGTCTCTCCATGTAATCCACATGCTAATCTCAGATAACTCATTTCCACTGCTCTCACTCTTGACTTGTGTCCTTCCAACAAGATGACTTTACTCCCGTTAAATATGTATATATATATATATATATATATATATATATATATATATATATATTTAACGGGAGTAAAGTCATCTTGTTGGAAGGAAGCATTACAATTGGAAGGAAAGCTCTCTGTAAACACAGAGACATTATGAAAAGTAGCTTGCCAATATGTATGAAACGAAAAGTATAAAACGAATGTATAATCCCAGGTATGACGTACGGCTGTGGGACGTGGAAACTGACAAAATCGATGGAAAATCAACTAATCCATTCACAAAGAGCAATGGAAAGGTCAGTGTTGGGAATATCTCTAAGAGACAGGAAGATCAATTTAAGTGAGAGAGCAGACTAAAGTCAAAGACATTATAAAAGCTATAAAATAACAGAAGTGGAGGCGGGCAGGTCATGAAGCAAGAATAAGAGATTACCAATGGAACAAGAGGCTGACTGACTGAACTCCGAGAGACTGTAAGTGTAGCAGAAAAAGACTAGATAGGAGGTAGGAAGATGAGATAGAGAAGTTTGCAGGAAAAACGTGGCAAATATTGGCTCAGTCAAAGAATTCGTGGAAGAGGATGGGGGAGCCCATTTCATGTGTGCAGTGTGTCGGGGAAAGCATGAATCTCTTGAGTGTGTGGAAGAGTTTTGTTACTTGGGAGACATGATGTGTGCTGGAGGTGGGGCTGGAGCTCTGAGTCTAGAGCGAGAAGTGGTTGGAAAAAGTTCAGGAAGCCGTTGCCTCTCCTGACATTGAGAAGGTTCTCCCTTCGTGCTAAGGGAACTTCATCTGCAGCATGTTAGGAGTGTAGTGCTGTATAGTAGTGAGACCTGGGCAGTTAAGGAAGAGTATATTCGCAGGTTCAAACGTACAGAAACGACAGTGATTATGTGGACTTGCAGTGTGTCCTTCAATGCGAAGCCTGGAGGTTTAAGATGGAAAATTTGAGAGGAAGGATAAAACTGCAGCGGTACTGGTGTTGAAATGAGGAGGAGAAGATTTGAGATGGTTTGGGCATGTGGAGAGGATAGGGGATGACAACTGGGTGCAGAAGGCGAGAAGTGTTAAGGTTGTGGGTAGGCTTGCGAGAGGCAGACCGAAAAAGGCCAGGGATAAGGGAATGAATAGGGAGGCTGCTAGAAATCAAGCAGCATAGTAAGCAGCCATTAGGTGACCAGGACCGACACATGCAAGCATGTTGGAGCCTTTTATAAAAGAAACGAAAAGAAAATAGGCCGATATCTGAGGTACAAGAACCCCGTCACGAGTGGAGGCTGGGGCAAATGCATATATGAATTCAAATACTACCGATTTTTATAAATGGGAATAATAACAGGAATATTAAAATATGGAGGGTAAAGGCAGTAGGGTGAAATTACCACCCCATAAACAGGCCAAAATATATATATATATATATATATATATATATATATATATATATATATATATATATATATATATATATATATATATATATTATATACAGGGTGTAACGCGACGTATGACAAAAACTTACACCAATGATCTATCACGTAATTTTGAGTATATTTTGTTCAATAAACATATGCTCTCTGCGACCCCAGTTCAGTACCCAGCATTCGGCTGTTTTTTGTAAAAGCTTCGTCTCTTCCACGTGCCACTGGGTGAGAGCTTCGCAGGGCGACGGGAGACGAGTATTATTAGCTTATACTGTACTGTACATGAATATCCCATATCCTATTAGTACACACGAGTTTTAAGAAGATAACAAGCTTTAGGTAGGTGGTGATATCAAGGGCTGGCTCGTGAGAGAAATATACTGACTTGACAGACCCAACATTAGTGCAGAGCCAGAAGTTTCCAGCACAACACACTATTGTCTTGTCCACCAATTTGTAACTAGCTGTTTTTTGTCGGAGGAAAATATTTCGCGGTAATGAGAGGGTGTTGGAGGACTGTTGGACGGCCATTCAAACCCATACCGGCATGGACTCCAAGCAACAGAGTATAGAGATATCGTTATTATATCCACCCATGTGCACAAGTATCAAATTTATTTACCATTTATGCACAATTACTGTATTTTAAATAGCCTTTTCATACAGAGATGACATAAAACAGTTGACATAATGATGACTGTGTAGAGGTACTGTAGTGTATACCAAGAAGATGATCATATTTACTGTGGACACAGCCATGTAAAGGTTGCATATGACATTTAGCCCCAGAAATTAATTACATGTAAGGGTAGAGGACGTTCCTTACACAAACATTACGGAAGTCAAAGCTATCCAGATTCCACTCTGCGTCCGTAGTCAAAATACACGGATAAACACAAATATCTGGCTCCTCAGTAATGTTTGATCTGTCACGTCAGTAATATATTTCTCTCACGAGCCAGCCTTTGACACCACCTATCTAAAGCTTGTTATCTGACGCCTCTATACAAGGTATAATGCAGCATTGTCTACCGAATATTAACTCCTTTATATCATGCCCTGTATTTAGGAAAATAGACAAATAATCCGACAACCACTTTGCATTTCATTCTCCCTCCCCAACTCACCCTCCCTCACCTTCCTCACTCCTCCCCAGTACCATCACTCATCCCCCTATCCACCTTTTCTTCTCTCTCTGGCCCCTCCCTCTCAGCCCCTCTTACTGTGACTTGCCACGCATAAAGGATCCTCCCTGAGGCAAGGGGTACCGGGGAATAGGTGCTTATTTATGACCACGACTCATGACTGTACATTGACATTCTTCTGGGAAAATTGTTATAGACCTACTGATCAATAAACATACACAAACACTTGTCCTCAAAATTTGCCCTTTTACCGTACAGTATATTGTTTGGCGTTTGACACCATATATCCCAGTAAAAGACCCAAATACTAATACTAATACTAATACTAATACAAATACTAATACTAATAATAATAATAACAACAACAACAACAACAACAATAATACAAGGAGAGGGTGTCTTTTTTTTTTTTTTTTTTTTTTTTTTTTTTTTTATGTGTCTGACTCTGGGCATAGGCTTCACAGCCTGCTATCAAGGCCCAGCAGTCCTCCTACATACCATACACCTCTGGGGGTACTGGCACAAAGAACAATTATGCCAAGTCTGAAGTGAACTGGTGAAGCGACAAAAGAATGGTGTATCTGACTATCTATAGCCGTAAGGGGTGACCACAAACAAATCTCCTCCAAGTCGCCCTGTTCCCTGCTAATCCGCTGCCCTCCTCCCAACTTACACCTCCCCCCCCCTCACTTTTATTCTTCTAAAATGATGCCAAGTAAAGGACAAGAAGGAAAAATACAGTGACACCTGCCCTACCTGACCCCAATGCTTGATTACAGGAAGGAGATATTTAAGAAGGTTTATAAGTAGCATTAGGAATACTTTAGATTTGTTTAAGGAATGCAAATAGGATTAAGAAAGACAGGCTCATATTCTTGTCGGTTAAGGAAGCTTCCTAACACCTCTCTCTGAGCGATTTATTTTGTTTATTAAACCTTATTGTCCTCTTCTGTGTCATATAAATTTTTCTTATATCATCATAGTCTGCATTAATAACGTACATAACGATATTAATGAACCATATCCATAAATAAATTGCTAACGAAGAGATGTTAGGGAACTTTCTTATCGACTAGAATACGAACGACAGAGGCTTCTCATCGGTTACGGAAGTTCCCTAACACCTCTTCCTTAACGATTTATTTTTGGATATGACTAGTTAGTATCCTTTAGTACGCTATTTATGCACAATATGGCGGTATTAAAAGGGTGTATATATAACATAGAACGGAATAGTTAGGTGTAAACAAAATAAATCGCTAAGGAAAAGGTGCTAGGGAGGTTCCTTAACTGACGGGGATACCAACCGGAGAAAGATGATTGAAAGTGACCGACAAAAATTAGGCAGATGCCCTGCTGGAACCCGATGCCCGAGAGAGAGAGAGAGAGAGAGAGAGAGAGAGAGAGAGAGAGAGAGAGAGAGAGAGAGAGAGAGAGCGGACGGACAGACGAAAACACACACACACACTCACAGAGAGAGAGAGAGAGAGAGAGAGAGAGAGAGAGAGAGAGAGAGGAGGTCAGCTTTCTCAACCTACATAAAAGCAACTCACTATTACCTTGTCCACGTGTCTTGTATAATTGCCGTAATTGGCCTAACCAGCCCTTTGTCACCCCGCTAATGGCTGGTATTACATCTACTGGCCTGTCCACACTAACATTTATTGCCATCGACGTGTCTGGCAAGTTACGAGGCATTTATATCCAGGGTAATTTATCTGTGTAATTCTTAAGTGAGATTTGGGTTTCTCTTGAAGTGTTGGTTCTCTCTCTCTCTCTCATATTATTTCATTCGCCCTGCATAGCCACACCATTCATTCATTCATTGCCAGACGCCATGTATCCCAAACGGGGTGGCCAAGGGCTTAGAGTTAATTGTTTTACAGGGAGGGGCATTTACAGGGAGGGGCACTAATCCTCCACCAACCCCACTTAACACTTAGGGAGATAGCCACACCACCTCATAGTATTTCTAGTTTCATAACGCTATTTCCTACAGCACACTTCACGAATCTTTGTCTATGGCCCATAACACCTTCCTCCAAGCGATTAATTTTGCTTATTACACCTTACTGTCCTGTTCTCTGTTGCGCAAATCCTTTAAACATCACCATCCCTTGTTTAAATAGAGTGCAAAAGGACACCGACCATACATGTCCAAAAATAAATCGTTAAGGAAAAGGTGTTAGGGAGCTTCCTTACCCGACGAGAATCCGGGCTTATGTGTGTCTATTCTAGGTATTGATAAAAACGTCACATTCTCTCACTCTCGCATCTGAAGCGATTGAAACTGAGAGACTGACTAGGAGAGTGTATTGGAGTGAGGTGGATGAGAGGAGAGGAAGAGCATGGTCGGTAATCTCGTTGTCTAAGGACGCTTCGTAACACCTCTTCCTTAACGATTTGTTTTTGGATATGACCAGTTAATATAATACTGTACGTTATTCATGAAGAGTGTGGTGATATTAGAATGAATTTTATAACACAGAAGTGGATACCTGAGTGTAATAAGCAAAATATATCGCTAAGGAAAAGGTGTTTGGGAACTTCCATAACGGACATGAAGACGGGTCCAAGAACGAGATCGAGATGTTAGGTGTGACAGTGTGTACGGGATGCTGGTGGCGTGTCACCAGAAGAGAGGTTGTTAATGAGTAAGGGTAAAAACGCCTGGAGGTCCATTTCTCGTTTGCCACTCTTCACATGCAGAATACGTCGTTAGGGGACAGTTGATACGTAAACATATTTATAGATTAATTTATTTCATCTCTTTGCCGTTTGTTACCTCCGCCAAGGAGGTTATGTTTTAGCCCCTTTTGGTTTGTTTGTCTGTCTGTTAGCAGGATTACTCAAAAAGTTGTGAACGGATTTTGATGAAATTTTGTGGAAGAGTGGGCCATGGGCCAAGGAGGAAATTATTTAATTTTGGGGTTGATCTAAATCCGTAGAATCCTGCCCAATATATCCAAAAGTTTTCAATGAATTTCAATGAAATTTTGTGGAAAGGTCAGCCATGGGCCAGGAAAGATCTGATAAATTTTGGGGCGAATCCGGATCCGGATCCCACATCCAAGGATCTGGATCCGGGATTCCTCTAAAGGTTATGAACGCATTTTGATGATATTATGTGGAAGGGTGGGCCGTAGGCCAAGGAAGAACTGATCAGTGTTGGGGTGAATCAGGATCCGGAGTATCCCACACAATACCTCCCAAAAGTTCTCAATTAATTTCAGTGAAAGTTTGTGGAAAGGCAGGCCATGAACCAAGAAAGAATTAATCAAATTTTGGGGCGGATCTGCATCCGGATCCGTATCTTATAATGGCAATGGCGGAGGAATATGCTCTCTGATTGCATTCTAGTAATGAATTCTTTTTGTAGTTATATATTCCCTTTACGTATTTCAGACTGCCATTGGATATCAACAACTGTGAGAAGTAGGTGGAAAAGTGAAGTGGAGTCTTCAGTGTATGAGAGGACAGGGCAAGAAGAGCAGACCAGAGGAACACTGATGAAAAACAGGAAGAGAGATGGTGTAATGAAACAGTCCGGAAGAACTTGACTATTTATTGCATTAAAAGAACACTGATGAACAGTAGGAAGAGTTGGAATAATGACGGAACCTTGAAGAAAACGACTACTGATCGCTTTAGAAGAACAGTTGACGTCTATAAAAACAGCTATGGCACGAACAGAAAGAAACTAGAGATTAAGACACAGTACGATTAAAAAAAAAAAAAAATCTCAGGATGGCAGTACAGATATTAACGAATTATGCCAGATCGTGTAAAAATGCTTTATGATGTCACATGCAAATGCTAAAGTTTCTCTAAAAATCCCGGAAGGAGAATGACCAAGGTCCTTATTTTCGTCAGTTAAGGAAGCTCCCTAACAGCTCTTCCTAAGCTACTTGTTTTGCTTATTATGCCATACTGTCCTATTCTGTGATATATAAAACATTCTAATATCACAAGAGTCCGCAACTGTGCAAGCTTATATTAACCAGCCATATCCAAAAATAAATTGCTAAGGAAGAGGTGCTAGAGAGCCACGGTAACCGACGAGAATACGGACCCGAGAGTCAGGAACGAAAGTGAGATCACCAGTGGAGTGTCTTTAACAGAACTTTTATTGTCAGTCAGAAAGGCATGAGAGGAATGGAGTGTTAATATCTTCCTATTAAATATGGACTCAAGCACTTTAGAAACAAGAGAGCTTTCAATATGTGAATAATATTGTAGGGTTGTGAACGGTAACCCTCTTGGAAACTGCGTGAATGAGAGCAAGCATCACGCTATAAAGGAAGGTACAAGTTGATAGGCTAGACCTTGCACAGGGAGGTTGTTAACACAGAGGTATATTAGAACAGAGAGAGAGAGAGAGAGAGAGAGAGAGAGAGAGAGAGAAAGAGAGAGAGAGAGAGAGAGAGAGAGAGAGAGAGAATAGGAGGATCCCCATCTGGACGGTAAGCCTTTTTTGTATTGAGGCAAGTTGAAGCAGAAAGCATAGTCACTATAAAAAATCACGTCGTCTCTCCTGCTTTTAGTTTCCCTGTGGTCTATGAACATCGGTGTGGTCAATCCGTAGCAACCAGCAATAATATCACTGGTCCGTGGCTTAATAAAATAATCAGTGTCAGCTACTATTTTTTTTTTTTTAATGCGCGGAAGAAGGTACCAAAGACTAGGAGCCCGCATAACAGTTCATTCCAAGAAAAAGCAAAATCAAAAAGAGCCAAATTCAAGATCCGTTTATATCGAGGTGCCTGGACACACTGCGTCTGAAAGACTGGAGGTCATAGGAAGTAGGAAATACAGACAGAGGGAAACAGTTCCAGAGTTGACCTGTTGCATAAATGATGGACTGGCAGTAACAGTTAACTCTTGCATTAGAGAGTTGGACAGAAAAGGGATGAGAGTTTGTTGCTAGACGGGTGCTACGCGCCCGTCTTAGAGGTGGAGGGATGCAAGCAGACAGTTCAGAGGAGCAGTGACCATTGAAGTAACGATAGAAAAGAGATAAAGATGCAACAGTGCAGCGAAGAGACAGAGGTTGAAGGGAGCCAGTAAGAGAAGGAGAGTTAATGAGACGAAAAACCTTTGACTCCATCCTACTGAGAAGAGCTGCACGTGGGGAGCCTCTCCACACATAAGAGTTGTACTCTACACAGTGGCGAATAGAACCCGTGTATAAAGTCAACAATTGTGCAGGGGTAAAGAAGGTACGGAGTCGGCTTAGCACATCTCCCTGATTTTCAAAGCCTGTGGAGAGAAAACCATGAGATGATAGAACGTTTGATGCAGACTCTACACCTGAAGTAATTTTTATTTAGTCTCTTCAGCCGGGTGACATATACGTATTTCTTCACATCCCCTAAAGCCTTTGTTTAGTTTAGGAAAGATTAGTCGAACAGAAACACTTAAATGAAGAGTTCCTTAACACCTACAATTCAAGAGGTTCTGAAGTTAAATACAATCGTCTAGCATAGTATAATTAAGAAAAATGATACGGTACGCTATCAGACAGATGGGGTTAAGAAGGGAGCGGATTAAGAAGACAGAGGAAGCAGGAAATGGAGAAACAACACAAAATTCATTCAGCATAAATTGAGAGACAAAGATCTAAGCAAAAAACACAGGTCTGCTAGAGGAGAGAGCAGACACGGGGACATTAGAATGGAAAAGCTGAGGGAAGAAGGAAGAAGTGAAGGTACAAGAAGTGCTTTAGCAAGATGCACAAACGACCGAGAGGAGTTTCCCTGAGACAATTTAACACATCTAGAAGGATAAATTCGTTTTTTATAGGAACAAGGGAAGACGTAAAACGATTCCGGATATCATTACGCAAAGTAAGTGATTAAGAGTGGCGTGGGATCAAGGTAACGAGAGAAGACCAATGATGAGGTGAAGGACCGTAGAGGCATTATAAGTGATAGTGGTGTGAGATGGAGGGAGGGGGAGAGGGAGGCGGAGGATGAGACGGAGTGAGAGTAAAGAGGTACAATAGGCGTTCATGAATGAGAGTTGTGTAGAGTGGATGGAGGAGCGCCTGATGGGGGAGAACAGGATGACGTGAAGGCAGTTTTTTTCGTGACGACCCTCTCCAGTATTAAGGCGTATATCTCATCTCAAACAGACACCAAGGGCACAGATTATTTTTATTTATTTATTTATTTATTTTTTTTTTTTGGGGTGGGGGGATGTACGCCTGGAAATCTGACCGTCGACCAAGCAGAAAAAGAGCAATGTACAGCTGTGTTCTTTGTCATTACATTCCAGACTGATCAGAAAAAAAAGTTGGGTTATGTTCCTTGTCGGCACATCCAATGTCTCAGCTGTAAGATTCCGAGTTCGACTCTTGGACCGGTCAGCCTATTGGACAAAATTAGTTTCACATTGCCCCTGTTCACCCCTAAAATGCTGCTATTGTCGCATAAACCTTGTCTGTCTGGCCGAATAGATCCGTTGGCCACAGGAAAGCAAGTGGATCCATGGGGCGTCCTAACTGTACAGCACATACACCCGCTTGAGGTAGATAGCGCCCCTCCGGGGTCGCATTAAGGCCCTTCCCACGGCGAGGTGCGGGGATATAGGCCTACATATGAGGAACTGGACGCAAAACCAACTGTTGCGGGTAGATTTAAAACTCTAGAAGATTGTGACTTAGAAAATTTTGGCTGTGGAAATGACTCACTGATAGTGGAGAAAATTAACACCATTCAGTCCATTGTCACAGTTTTTAGCTTATACTTCCTACAACCGGGAATTTTAGGCTTACAGCGGACTTCTCGAAGTGAGTGTACTTATACTGCTCTCAAGAGGTCTCTTTTAATATGACTAAAATCTCCTTGAAGCTGCTGCAACAAGGTACACACACACACACACACACACACACACACACACACACACACACACACACACACACACACAAGACATTGACTAAGGAGGGTAATTACCCTCTCTCTTTCTTTATTATTCTTATTCATTCTGATTTCTCTGCTCATTCTCCTTATACTTCCTCTCTTCAATCTCATTGTCCTTATACTTCTCTTCATGCTCATTCTTCTTCCCATTCTCCTACTCCACTTCTTCTTCCTCCTTTACTTCTTTTTCCTCCTGCACCTCTTTCTCCTCCTCCTCCTCCTCCTCCTCCTCCTCCACCTCTTCTTCCTCGTCGTCGTCCTCCTCCTACTTTCGTCACACAAGCCATTGGACAAGATTCACGCATTTGAAATAATCAGAGGCTGACCTCGTTAGAATACCAGAAGAGTTAACCTGCTCAAATTACTTTTCTAGTGCCAGACAATAATCATTTATTTTTTCTCTTGTGCCAGACAGTTATATTTAGCTTTTTCACTAATACCAGACAATTATTTTTTTTTGTTTTTATCTCTAGTACGAGACAATTATACTTTATTTCCAGTACAAGACAATTATATTTATTTTTTTCTAGTACAAGACAAGTATATTTTATTTTTTCCTAGTGCCAAACAATTATTTTTAAATTTTTGTTCTCCCAGACAATTATAATTGTTTTTTGTAGTGCCAGACAATTATATTTGTTTTGTTCCTCGTGTCAGACTATTATACAAAATATATATATATATATATATATATATATATATATATATATATATATATATATATATATATATATATATATATATGGAGCCTCTGTGGTACAGTGGTAAAGTGTGCGTGTTCGTACACTGAAGGACGAGGGTTCGCGCCCCGCCAGGGTAATAAACTTTGGGAGCGTTCTTCAGGCCACACACTGCATTGGCGGACACAAGGGGTGCTGTGGATGAACCAATGTCGCTTACTATAAATTATAGTATGCTTGCACCCAGTCAGCTTGCGCGGGCCGATTACACTTGGTTCACAGACTACACACCATCCAAAGTCACTCCAGCACTACAATTACACTAACAATCACTTCTCACCCTACATACAATCTCTGCTAGACAGCCTAAGCCACTTGGTAGAGATACATTGGCTGTATCGTTCCCACTTCGGTCGGGATAGGCCGGTCCTGCAGTGGACACACACAGCTGATGAGATGATATATATATATATATATATATATATATATATATATATATATATATAAAGAGAAAAATCTATTATGGCTGCCAAATACTGTGTTATATGTATAGCCGACTCATATTTATGGATTTTTATATAATTTCCTGTGGCACCCCACGGGATGCATAGGGCCTCGATGAACTCTCTCCACCAATATTTGTCTCTTGCCATCTCCTTCAGGTCCCACCAACACTCCCCTGCTGCTTCTCTTTTCATTGTCCTCAACCAGGTTTCCCTCGGCCTACCTCTGCCTCTTCTTCCTCTAGCAGTCCACTCTGGCACATCCTGTATTAAACTGCCTTCCTTTCTATATATGTGCTCCAGCCATTTTCACATGCTTATCAACTGGTTCCACTCTCGTAATATCCCTTACTCTTTCATTGCAATGTATTTTGTTCTGCCAGATAATTATATTTATTATTTTTGCAGTGCCAAACAATTATATTTATTTTTTCTAGTGCCAAGAACTTTTTTTTTTTTTCCAGTGCGAGACAATTATATTTAGTTTTTTTTTTTCTAGTGCTAGACAACCATAGACGGTATATTTTTTTCTAGTAGAAGACTATTCTTATTATTATATTTGAGAAATTTCAGGTTGGAAGAATTTCATGGTGAATATTCTGAAGTCTCCGGTGTGAGAATTTTGCGAAGAAATTACACTGAATGATTTCCAGGTAGCATGACTCTAAGAAGGCATCATTGTGAACTGGCTACACTGTACTCTTTGGCCCACATACCCAACCAGAACAAACAGGATTAGAGTGTTCGCCTTTTTGGCCCGGCAACACCGGGTACCCCTGCCAGTTTTTCTTATAACAAGTGAAAGATTCGACTGTTTGCCAAAAGTTGTCATAATTTTCCTTGTTATTTTCCTCGTATAACCTTGTAATAAAAATCCATAAATATTAGTCGGCTATACATATAACACAGTATTTGGCAGCCATAATAGATTTTTCCATTATTTCTGTTTTCTATTTTTAAGTTAGAGTTTCAAAAAGAACATAAAAATAACGAGGTCTATATTCACCGTGGAGAGAGAGAGAGAGAGAGAGAGAGAGAGAGAGAGAGAGAGAGAGAGAGAGAGACAGACAGACAGACAGACAGACAGACAGACAGACAGAGAGACAGACAGACAGAGACAGAGACAGGCAGGCAGACAAATCTAGACAGACTGAAATAAATACAAACAGACACACGGATAGATAGTCAGACAAAGAGACGGACACAGGCAGTGGTAAGGACAAAAGACAGACAAACACAGAAACAGACACACAAAGAGAAATAGCCAGAGACACAGACAGATAATGAGAGTCAAAAATAGAGAAAAAGAGAGAGGCCAGGTTAATATCAAACACAGGTAGCCTATATCAAATGTGTTAGAGAGCAACGCTGATTTTCTTTTATTTGGTGGGCTACATTTGCCTTTTTTTTTCGGGGGGGGGGGATGACTTATCACTGAATGGCAATTTTAATGAGTTTAAAAAAAAGGTGTGACATGCCACGATTGGTTTTTAATTCGAGGATAAAAGTTTGGGACGCTGTTCTTTCCCAGTTAAAAAAGTTTATTATTTTTTTTTTAGAGTTAGTTCTCATGAACATTTAAAAATCATGTGTCAAGCCAAGATTAGTTAATTGCTGAGAATAAATCATAATTTTCGTCATCGTTAACCGTGATAATTTTACAAGTCATACGGGACACGAATTACACACACCAAATAGTCAGCCAAAATATAGTGTTCTCACTCGCTTTGCTCCCTCAGAAGGTAATACAGTCTGGAGGTAGGGAATAATATGGAAAAATATAACCCATTTTGACATGCGGTCAGGAGGCGACAAAGAACAGGTCAGCAGGCGACACGAACACCAGCTGAAACATTGACAGGGACAACACCACTGGACAGAAGACCTGGTGAGAGAGAGAGAGAGAGAGAGAGAGAGAGAGAGAGAGAGAGAGAGAGAGAGAGAGAGAGAGATGTGTGTGTGTGTGTGTGTGTGTGTGTGTGTGTGTGTGTGTGTGTGTGTGTGTGTGTGTGTGTGTGTGTGTGTGTGTGTGTGTCCGACCCTGGGCATAGGCTTCACAGCCTGCTATATCAAGGCCCAGTAGTCCTCCTACATACCATACACCTCTACATGTCACCACTTTGTGTGTGTGTGTGTGTGTGTGTGTGTGTGTGTGTGTGTGTGTGTGTGTGTGTGTGTGTGTGTGTGTGTGTGAGCCTGGGTATAAAAGTGTGTCAGTGAATGACCATGTGAGTGAACGAGGGAGTAAGTGTGCGTGAGTGAGTATTTGTGTGTGTGTGTGTGTGTGTGTGTGTGTGTGTGTGTGTGTGTGTGTGTGTGTGTGTGTGTGTGTGTGACGAGAGAAAGAGAGAGAGAGAGAGAGAGAGGTGAGCCGCGACAACTGTGGCAAAGAATTCTATCGGTATATCATATTAATTTTTATTTCAGATCACCGCATATTGTGACAGAGACCCAGAAAAAAGAACATAGAGGCATAAATGTCCCTGTTCAATAACGATCCCTGCACTTCATACCAACCCCTCTAAAATGCGGGTTTTCATATTACCTCTCTCTCTCTCTCTCTCTCTCTCTCTCTCTCTCTCTCTCTCTCTCTCAATTTCCATTCGCTCCATATGGCCAGACTATTTGCAGATTTCAGTGTTTCCCGTCGCATTCCTTGTCCTTCTCATTCATCGATTAAATACTGGACCGTAATAATTGAATGTTGGACTGCTGTTCAAAAGGACGTAAGATCCATACCATGCTGGGGTGAAGAATAGTTTGAGGATATGAATTTCGTTTTAGCGATCACCAAGACACTATTCCACTTGACCACAACTTCCACTTACTGCTCAACTCTCCCTTACCGATCTTTTCACTGTTACCTTTCTTGCAAAATCTGCTTCCAAACGATTGGGTGTGCTAGGCCGACTCCGCATCATTTTTTACTCCCTGGCAGTTGCTGAGTTTGTACGGGGATTTTGTTCACGTATGTGTGGAGTGCAACTGTCGTGTGGAAAAGGGGGAGGGTCCCTACAAGTCAAAGGCTTTTCATCTCATCAGCCCACATCCTCTCAGTGACTCTTCTCAACCTCTCCACTTCAGTGGTCACTACTTCTCTGAAATGTTTGTCTGCATCCCTCCTCTATTATGGCACTTATGTAGCACCCACCTGGCAGCACATTCTCACACCTTTTCTGTTCACCTCTGTAATGCATCAGCTAACCGATATTCTTTGTCATTTGTGTATGCAACAGGTCAGTTCTGGAACTGTATTTCGCAGTCTGTATTTCCCTCTGCCTCTGACCAGTCTTTTAAACGCATTGTATCCAGGTATCTTGAAATGGTCATTTCTTCAACAAGGCTCCTTCTCTTTCTTCCTCTTGGAGGGAACACCTTTGTGAGCTTTCAGTCTACAATTTCCCCTTTTCTGCACACACACACACACACACACACACACACACACACACACACACACGTGTCTATCTAGTTATGTATCAATCCATATATAGATATATAGATAGATATAGATATATACGGTATACAGTATATAAATGAACCTCCATCAGCACCTTTGTCTGTTCCTCACCACTGCTTCACTGTCCTTGTTCCCCAGCCACTCCTTGCATGCTTTCCCCAATACAGCCGCTGCCTGCCTCACATCCTCGTTCCACCCAAGTGTGTTCCGGAGTCCAGGTATTGTCATGCCCATAAAACAATCCTTCCTTTCACTGCTCACAACTTCCATGAAACTTCACCCTTTTTCCCCAACACTTCAGTTCATACATCCGCTTCATGGTCAACTTTCTGTCATGTATCTTGACTCACACTTCCTCAAAGTATAAACAGATATATTCTTTCTCAGGACATCCCGTTAAAACTAATGTATCTGTGTTTAATTACTGAAAAGAACCAAAGGCAAAGAGAAGGTAAATTTGTTCCTTCCGAAGAGAGAGACAAGCAGTAAGAAATCCATTATCAGCAACCGTTCCCTTCGAGATGCCCGGGCACTGCTTTCAAGAGAGAGAGAGAGAGAGAGAGAGAGAGAGAGAGAGAGAGAGAGAGAGAGAGAGAGAGAGAGAGAGAGAGAGAGAGAGAGAGAGAGAGAGAGAGAGAGAGAGAGAGAGAGAGAGAGAGAGAGAGAGAGAGTGAGAGAGAGAGAGAGAGAGAGAGAGAGAGAGAGAGAGAGAGAGAGAGAGAGAGAGAGAGAGAGAGAGAGAGAGAACTTATTTCGGGGTCTGGCTATCTGTGTATATGGAAGGCCAAGAACTCCACTTAATACCAGTCAGTTATCTCCTTAGGGAGATTGGTAGACAGGGGATTAGACTGTGAGACTAGACGGGTGCTGCATATTCACCATAGTGAAGAGGAGATGCGCATACGAAGAGGTGTTAGGGAGCTTCCTTACCCACCGAGAAGACGGTCCTCGTCCTCCACACACGTCCTAATAAAGCACATGTACACTTGTTCCAAAAAATATCGGTCCACATTTCACGTGAGACAACTTGACACGCAGACGATGGTTATGGCATATTGCTAGATGCTTCCACCCAACATTCTTAAACCTGCTTCGATGAGGATGTCTTAAATTGCTCGCTTTTGAAGTTTCCTATACTCCTTTTACTCTAACTTGGCCTAAAACTGCCATCTCTCCAACTTGAATGTTGAGCTGTAACAACTGACTATCACTAGATTATAATGTTTGTTACTAAGGGGAGTTGTGGCAAAAATGTTGAGCTATAGCAGTGAGTTTTTATGCCACTGAAACACGTGAAGTAAGCTGCTAAAGGACGAGAATTTGGGCTAAGTTAGTGTAAAAAAATTATCGTCGGTATTGCCATATTAATATTCATATGAAAAATTTATTAATCTTCTTGGGACATCAGGAGTTCAATTAATGATTCTGGATATATTTTGCAGCTGGTGTACTGATTCGGCAACATGGTAGGCTAAAAAGAAAATATGGAGTCGGTTTAGCACACCTAACCACTGCGAAGCTGATTTTGCATGTTACGTGATATTTCTAAGATGAAGAAAAACAGAAACAACAAGGACACGGAGATGTAATGAAGGATTGAGTTCTGGGCTCCTACAGGCAAGGATGGGGTCGTGTGGAAGACTGTGGCGAGTTGAGGGATGATAAAAGTGATTTCTTGTTGTAAAATATTTTTGTTTATCTTAATGGATTTAATGGAAAATATGCTCTGGTATGCCTGAGATTCACCACCTTATTGCTGATGTACTGTAAATACTGTGATAGACACTATGGCCCGTATTCTCGTAGGGTAAGGAAGCTCAATAGCACCTTATCCTAAGCGATTTATTTTACTTACTACAGCTTACTCTTCTATTCTGTGTTCTATAAATCGTTCCAGTACTCTGCATACATAACGCTCAAATATATATTTACCAGCCATATAGAGTAATTACCAGCCATATAGAGTAACAAATCGCAAAAGAAGAGGTAGTAGGGAGCCTCCTTACCCAGCGACATTACAGGCCTGTGAGAAGTGAGTGAAAGAGTGTACCGAGTGAAGCCATGAACATATGAGGAGATTTTAGTACTTGTAGCCCCTGGTTCATCTGGATGTGTACCCAGTGGACATCAGGTTGAACTTGTCCTCTCCTGAAGTCCATACTCCTGTTCTTCGGGGCACAGAGCGTTAAGCATAACCAGAGGAGCTGCCCTGCTATATCAGTACCACCACGTGAAGGTGTCCCTCTCCAGCCGCTATGCGTGGATAGGGTTAGATGTACAGCACATGACATCGATGAATTAGAGGAAGAAGGTTAATGAAAAAACAGATCCATGCTAATCATCCTTCCCCATTCTTCTGACTATTACTCTATTAAATACTCTTCTTTGCACCCTCCTGTTTCATTCCCTATGTACAGGTATTTTTCTGCATTCATGTGTACCAGGATGTGTTGAGCGACATTTGTAATATACTACCTTTTATTCCGCATTTCCAGGTAAGCAACACTATTCTCTAATTCACTAGCAAGGTCTAACCACAAAGCCATTACCATCAAAATTTTCTCCTTTCCACCGGCAACTATTTCATTTCCACCTGCAACTCACTCATTTCCACCAACAACTTTTTGCTTACACCAGCAACTTTCAGGTTTCCACAAGCAAATTTTTTTTTTTTTTTACATCTATCAACAACTTTCTCATTTCCACCAGCAACTGTTTCATTCCCACCAGCAACTTTTTCATCTCCACCAGCAACTTTTTCATCTCCACCAGCAAGATCTTCATTTCCACCAGCAACTGTTTCATTTCCACCAGCAACTGTTTCATTTCCACCAGCAACATCTTCATTTCCACCAGCAACTTTTTCATTTCCACCAGCAACTTTTTCATTACCAAGAGCACAATAATAATTCGTTTCGGTGTTGAAGTGTTCTCATTCGCGTACTTATTTGTCATAGGCTGGGCACACACACACACACACACACACACACACACACACACACACACACACACACACACACACACACACACACACACAGGGCAGTATGTAGCAAATCCTAATTATACCTTATACAAAGTATTTTAAAAGTCCCTCTCTCGTTCACCATGTTTTTTTTTTTTCTCTCTCTCTCTCTCTCTCTCACACACACACACACACACACACACACACACACACATAAATCCGTCCCATAACCTCACTGCCTGTCACATTTCATTACCGTTATCCCTCAGTCCACCCACACCCATTCTTTCTTCTCCAGTCACTTCCCTAATTCCTCTCTCTTTCACAGTAATTCATTCATTCTCACATTTAAAGTCGATGTCTTCAGCCAGTACCTTCCTCGTGCATTTTTCCTTGTCAAATGTCATTTCTTTCTTGTCTCTGTCTCTCTGTGTCTCTGTCTCCTCCAATCACTGTCTGTCTGTCTGTCTGTGTCTGTCTGTCTGTCTGTCTGTCTGTCTGTCTGTCTGTCTGTCTCTCTCTCCCTCACTTCTGCTTTATAAAATTTCCATTAGGTCCTTCTAAGTTCTCTTCTTATCTCAAATATTATTCTTGCTTCAGTCAGTCAATAAAATATTTCTCAGGTGAAACATGAAAAACTACCTTTTCTCTCTCTCTCTCTCTCTCTCTCTCTCTCTCTCTCTCCCTCTTTTTAAGAAGGGCATTTTAAAATTCTTTTCATCAATGACTTTTTCTTTGATATATCTTAGAAAGATATAGGACCGTTCACTCGTTGGTTAATGAAGTTCCCTAACACCTCTTCCTAAGTGCTTTATTTTCCTTATTACACCTTGTCGTCCTTCTCTGTGTTACTTGAACTACTCTGTCATCATACTTTGCATAAATAACGTACCATATCACCCAGCCGTATCATTAGACTAAATCAGTAAAGAACAGGTGTTACGGAGCTACGTTTACCACCGAGAATGCAAGCCATAACCTTCGTTCACCGCGGTGCTTAATTTTTTATCTTTCTTTACTGAACTTTCGGCTGTTTTTCGTCTATTATCTCCTGTCATTTCTTTTCCCCTTGTCGCTCACTCCATGCAAAGCCTTTTCGTCAGTATAATATAGATATTATTCGTAATCTACTAATGTATTATTGCCGCATTGAGTTATAGTTGACCATACTCCCATATCCTCTCACCACTCATTACCTTTTAACTCATTTCCTGCATTTTACTTATTATCCACTCATTCATCTCCTCAAACTTTCCTATTTTCTCTCTCTCTCACAGTCATTCCTTCCATCTGGCACTGAAAACCGCAATCATCATCCTTGCTTTTCTTTCTTTTTTTTCCTTGTCTTTTTTGTCATAACTAGGTCAGCTTAGACGATGGACATTTGCTTTTAAACTACCTGTATGAAAGCATAGCTCACCTAAGAAAATCAATGAAGTCTTCGTACAGCAACTGGAAGCGCTGTGTGCGGAAATGTATGTGCGTTTGTGTTGCGCAATGTTCAGTTTTTAGCTCCGGTTATTCGTGTCTGAACGCCCACGCTGAACCTGGTGTCATCACGCTGGTATATTTGGCCCAGCTGTTCAATGGGCTCCGGGATTTAATTGGCTAGAGGTCTATACATAAGCTAGCAATTGAGGCTAGTCCCGGACCTCTTAGTTAGGATGGACCAGTGACTGGTGTATAGCAGCGGCCTGGGCATATTAAGTGTTACTGAGCTTTTGAGAAATGAAAGGAGCAAGAAGCGCTACCTGTCGTACTTATGACAAAATAAATCTACAGGTATTATGGGAAGTACTCACTGGAATTACTTAGTTTCAGAAAAATTAATGTTTGTTGCTAATATTTCTCTGTTCCACTTCAGGCGTGTGGTAGGAGGCGTTAAAAATGTGTCAATCAATTTGCCGTCCCATTATAAAGCATACAGTCAAAGAACTTCCTGTAAGTCATTTACTAAGCACACTCTAATCCAAAGAGCAAAAGGACACCGAGAGTAGTGTGGGAATGGGCGTGCACTGAGTCAATGATATAGTTAATACAAAAGTTCGTTCGCCTCTCCTGCCTCTGTTCTATCGCTGGATTGATAGACGCTTGAGAGTGACGTAATGGACTGGGGTGGAAATTGTGAATCATCTGTGGGTGATAAAACACAGCTTTGTCCATTACATAAGTCAAGGATCTCGGAAACCAGTAGCGGGAAAGAGGCAGGATAAACGAAAGGACACAGGGATTTGTACGGTCCAGTGATATTATTATTACTATGATTATTATTATTATCATTATTATTATTATTATTATTATTAGTAGTAGTAGTAGTATTTATTTTTGTGGGTTTCTCTGATATGAAGTTAACTGTCTGTTATTTGTAAAGAAACATTGCAAAGTTTGTCTCTCACAATTTAAAGCGCTCAATCTATCCACTACCTGGCATATTTATAGGTAATAATAATACAAATTTTCTATTAAAGAAAATTTTACCATTTCGAACCTTAATGAAAATAATTATCTATATCTTGAAGTCGTTATGGGGTCTAAAAACAAAGAAAATTTGATAAAAGCAGGATCCCCTGCCTAACCGCCTCTGGTTACATTAATATCCATGATGAAATTATACTCTTACATGCTCAGTTTATTCTTCATTCTCTCTCTCTCTCTCTCTCTCTCTCTCTCTCTCTCTCTCTCTCGACTACGTTCCCGGAAGCAATTTACGTTTCATCAGTTTTTGTCACTTGTTCTCCCTTCCATCATTATCTTAACGCTCTCTCTCTCTCTCTCTCTCTCCTGATGCTTTTGCGTCCACATCAGGAACTCCACATTAACGTCCGCATTTATGTAGCTGGTGGAATGTAGTAATGGGCATAGAACTGCATCTCTTGTTTTTGTGCCTATTCATCTCTTGTGTCTGCACTTTTTCCATCTCTCCATCTTAACATTTAGATTGTCTATTGTAAATTAATGATTTTTTAAAGCTTGATACCAAATACATATTAATTCTACTCTAAAATGACGTCTAACTATGTCACCCCAGTGGAAAGGCGCAACACATATTCTGAGAAGAGATGTGAGCACTAGAGAATAATTTTTTGGCTGCAACTCGCGTGCTGTTGCTGGAATGCTGCTCAAAGAATGGAAAAAAAGCATCCCCGGTTATTATGATTTTTTTTGTTTAATACACTCATGGGCCTTTTCGTTGTCAAGTAATGACTGATGGAGAGAGAGAGAGAGAGAGAGAGAGAGAGAGAGAGAGAGAGAGAGAGAGAGACAGACAGACAGACAGACAGAGAGACAGATAGACTTATATTTTTGCGACCTAGTTTCGAGACGCCTACGAAGGTCAGTTGGGCTTTGGGAGTAGCGTTGTGAGTCCTTCAGTTCACATGCTTAAAACTGGGCTTTGTGAGAGTTATGGAGAGCGCACCCCTATATGTATGTGCTATACGAGACAGTTTTCAATCAGCGCCATCCGTACCTAGCAATCACGGTGACGATACTAATGTGGACGACAGTGAGGTGATGAAAGGAGTTCTAATTTTACCTATCCTGCTGCTGCCGGCCCTATCAGAGCCAGCTTTAACTTATGCCTCTCATATTCCCGCAGTCACAGCTCCATCAGTTATTCTACCTTCACTGCATTCTTCCCGCCAGAGATGTAAAGGTGTTCCTGCACGTCTCGCCCACTGACGTGTCACGTTTGAGGGTACCCGGAACTCTCACAACCACCACAGTTTCTAACCGACTATATAACATTTCTCGGGTTTACACTTGTATAATCTTTCAGTTAAAGGACGCGGTCTGTCTATCTGTCTGTCTGTCTGTCTGTCTCACTTGATACTCACTTCTACGGGGACTGTACTGTAACCCAGGAAACCATATACAGTACACTGTTGGGTGATAAACATATAACCAAATGACACCCGATGTTCTAGTCAGCTAAGTTGCTCCTAGCAGCTCAGACCCATAAATGCCTGTATCCAAAAGGTGTTGTATCCAAAAGTTTATCTATCTATCTATCTATATACCTACGCTGTTTCCTCCAAGGAAAGGGAGGTAGCCCAGACAGGACGACACACTCCCAATTTACTCATCCATTCAAACACTTTCATTCGCATCTTAGCCCCAAAGGGGAGAAGGGACAGAGCCTCACCGCACCACACCGCACGAGGGTCAACTGCGCAGTGGAATCAGTGACATCCGCAGCAGGGTCCGACAGCAGAGCTGGTTTACCCCTGCAACATCATAATAGACCCATCCCCTTACCCGCACCTGACCTGATCAGCTGATCAGATCAAATGTGAGAGAATATCCCCTCGGGGCTGCATCATCATTTCTTCATTCACAATTACTCTCCATTAATTTCTATCACGCACTGCCACTCTCCCTTGCTCAACAGACATCCCTCTTGCATCCAACGCTCTCTTCACACCGTCCATCCATCCTATTCGTTGTCTTCCTCTCAGCCTTGCACCTCTCACATCAGATCTAGTCATCTTTTTCACCAATTGTTCGTTATCCATTCTCTCCATATGCCCAAACCAACGCAACACCCTATGTTCAACTTGATCAGCCATCTCCCGCACAACTCCAGTTCTCCTTCGCACTTCATTGCTCACTCGATCCATACGCGTCACTCCACACATACTCCTCAAACACCTCATCTCCATTACATTCAAACTTTTCCTCTCTGCTACACCCATATTCCATGTTTCAGCCCCATGTAACGCACCGGAGACCACAACACCCTCATACAGCCTTCTTACATCCATTCTAAACGAACGACATCTAATCACTTTTTTCATTCTTCCCAGCACCTTTCCTACTTCATTCATTCTAAATTTCACTTCTGCATCTATTCTGCCATCCACAGCAATATGTGACCCTAAATACTTAAAACACTCTACCTTCTCAAGCAACTCACCATTCAAAACTATATTCATCTTCTTACCATCTACCAACCTCGTACACTTCATCACTTTACTCTTATTCTCAGTTACTTTCGATTTCCTCCTTTCACACACTCTTCCAAACTCCTCTACCAACTGTCTCAATCTCTCCTTTGAATCAGCCACCAGCGCAGTATCATCTGCAAACAGCAGCTGCTTCAGATTTCACTCTCTACCATCAACATTCACCAGACTCAGACCTCCACCTAACACTCTTGCATTCACCTCACTTACATCACCATCCCTGTAAATACAGTATTAAACAACCAAGGCGACATCACACATCCCTGCTGCAGCCCCACTCTCACGGGAAACCAATCACTCACAGTATATCCCACTCTTACACACGCTCTACTATTTACGTAAAAACTTTTCACTCCTTTTAGTAACCTGCCATCAAGTCCATACAATCTTAGAACAGTCCACAAAGCCTCCCTACCAATTCTATCATATGCATTCTCTAAATCCATAAATGCCCAAAACACATACTTACCTTTCGCTAAATATTTTTCACACACCTGTCATACAGCAAACACCTGATCCATGCATCCCTCCCTCTCCTAAAGCCACACTGCTCATCACCAATCACTCCCTCTGTACCCTCTCTAACTCTCATAATTAACACTCAACCATACACCTTACCTACAACACTCAACAGACTTATACCCCTAAAGCTAGTACATTCATACTTATCACCCTTACCTATATACAATGGGACCACACAAGCACTGGCCCAGTCAACTGGCACCATACTTTTCACAAAGCACACATTCAACAATCTTACTAACCAGTCAACAATGGTCACTCCACCACCCTTCAGGCATTCCACTGCACACCCATCCATACCTGCAGCTTTCCCTGTTTTCATCTCCTTTACTGCCTCCCGCACTTCCTCCTTCGTGATCAAAGAATCATTCAACTCTCCCAACACATTTATTCCTTGCATCCTTCCATCTACCACAATCTCAGCCTTCCTTTCCTCCTCTACATTTAACAATCTTTCAAAATACTCTGCCCATCTCTCCCCAACTGCATCCATCTCATTTAACATCCTTCCATCCTCTGCTTTTACTCGCTCTTCCTTCCCAGACTCTCCCTTTCGCACCCTTTTCACCTCTTTCCAAAGGATTTTCTTATTCTGTTGAAAATTCTCAGTCAGCCGCCTACCCCACCTCTCATCTGCTGCCACTTTAGCATCATGCACAGCCCTTCTCGCCCTATTCCTCTTTTCCTTATACCTTTCATATGACATCTCATCCTTCCTCTGCAGCCAAGCTTCATATGCACGTCTCTTCTCAGCCACAACCATACTTACTTCCTCGCACCACCATTCACTTCCCTTTCTTACACCGCCACCCACTCGTTTCACACCACACACTTCTTCTGCATGCCCCACCACAGCACTCTTAAACAACTGCCATTCCTCCTCCACACTGCCACTCTCCCAATCTTTCACTGCGTTCCACTCATCTTTCAATTTCTACTGATACTCTACCATTTTCTCTCTTTTGTCCAGCTCACTTTCAAAACCTCCCAGCCACACCTAACTCTCTTAGCTCTCACCCATCTTTTACCTACTCTCAACTTTCCCTCCACCAGGTAGTGGTCAGACATACCTCCACCCTCCCCTCTCAAAACTCTTACATCCAACAATCTTCCTATTACATTCCTGGACACAACCACATAGACCATCAATACTCTATCAACAACCCTTCCACCCTCCTGTCTCACGCATGTAAACTTATGAATATCTTTCTTCTCAAACAAGGTATTTCCAGTCACCATCTCTTGCTCAACACACATCCCTATCATTCGTTCCCCATTTTCATTTCTTCCAGGCACACCATACATACCAATTACACCTTCAACTGCTACATTTCCCACTCTAGCATTCAGATCTCCCATCATTACCACATTCACATTCGCTCCAAAACTCTGCAGACACTCATCAACATCATTCCAGAAAGACTCCCTCTCTTCTTCATCCCTTTCACTACCAGAATTTTTCCTAACACAACCTGGCCGCAGAGTAGTAGTACCACCCCATAGTGTGGCCAGATTGTGTCCCCCCACCACAGGGGGGGGGGGACGCGCACACACAAAAAAAGTTTATGCTCAAATAAAAAGTTTATGCTCATATAAAAATCACTTAGAGGCGAGTGAGGCTGGTCACCTTTACCTTATATGGTGGGACTGATTAACCTAGTGGTGATGGGACGAAAAGACTGCATAATCTATCAGTCTTTATCTGCTCAGCTATCTATCTATCTATCTACCTGCCTGTCTATCTATCTATCTATCTATTTATATACATATTTAATTATTTATATATATTTGTAAATGTCGATAATGGAAAAGGAAACAGGAAATGTCCCGAGTGCTTCCGTATATTCACATCTTCAGGGGTCTTTGTTCTCCCCTGCACATGTGAATACACCAAAGCGTTGGGATATTTCGTGTTGTCTTTCTCTGTGGATACCAACATATTTATGAATCGCATGAACTGGTGGTAGGTGGTGGCGTGACCATCACCCATACACATGATGTAGTGCTGCCTACTTCTTCCTTCACCTTTATTATTCTATCTGTGTGTCTACCTTCCTATCTTCCTTCTCTCTCATCCATCCTGTCACTGTTATCTACGCCTCTTTCCACTTCAGGTGGCTCTGCGCTGAGTCACACACCTAATGTATTTCCCTTAACTCAACAAACTACTTACACCGATGGGTGGTAACCATAGAACCAAATTACGGGGTAAAGTGGAGATTACTACGGTGCCCCTGTTAACTGGATGGAGAGGCGCAGTTTTGAAGTCCATCCAGAAATTAAACCTCCACACTTCCCCACGCCTTGCTGTGGCGAGGCGCTGTCAGCCGCAGGGGAACACTGGTGCACTGCATGGGATCCCCTGTACGGGGGGAGGGGGAGGTTGTTTGGCTGTGGTTGATGGGTCTGCGCGGCCAGGCAAACTGGGGGTTAATCAAAAGCAACAACATGCATTTGCGTGATTTACTTGCATCTCTCTCTCTCTCTCTCTCTCTCTTCTTGTTTCGGCTCTTATCTGTGGGTTTTTCGTTGATTTTTCTCAGCTCGTATCTAATTTTCTACATGTTTTATTTACTTGACTCTAGGTACAAGTTCCACAGCCCGATCCCTGCGGCCTTGTGGTCCTCATACCCACAACAAATTGCCTCTCACGCCTCCCCATATCAGCTGACTCGTACACAGTGAAGTAAGATGAAATGGAAGTGAACAGGCAATTAAGTGCAGAGAAACTGTCACTCAATAGTTTCAGTGGTCTTTCTCCCTCCCTTCTCCGGTACCTACCCATTGACACGACTCCCGTAATAATTTTCTGTTTCTCTGTTACTATCTCACTCTATAGCCAGACGCCTTAATCCCGTACGGAGTGGCCACAAACAAATCGTCTCCAAGTCGTCCTGTCCCCTGCCCTCCTCCGACTAACACTCTCCTCTCTCATATGCCTCTCTCCT
This sequence comes from Coenobita brevimanus, assembly GCF_032717465.1. Lineage (NCBI taxonomy): Eukaryota > Metazoa > Arthropoda > Malacostraca > Decapoda > Coenobitidae > Coenobita > Coenobita brevimanus. Next base: position 1,603,921 of record NC_137042.1, read on the forward strand.
CCATCCCTCCATCTCATCCTCGTTCTCCCCCTCCCTTTCCCCCCACCTCACTCACTCACATACACTCTCTTAGTTAGTCTCTCACTTAAATTTCATCTTCAGGAACGTAGGGACCGGGAAGTAGGTTAGACAAAAACGATTTAAGACAGGAGTGCAGAATAGCATGCCCTTGACTGCTTCTATGGAAAAAAAAAAAAAAAAATCTGTAGCCAGCCACTGAATGTAATCTCGCATCCTGTTGAATCCCTTAGCCAACCAGATCAATAATTTGTTTATAAGTCTGCCAACCAGCTAAATGTTAATCAACAATATAAGTAAATTTTTGCTACTGGAAATTGTTACAAGAAACTGTCATGATTTTTTTAAAATCACAAATTAGCTAAATTTTGCATGGGGGACCGTTTCATACTCACACGACAACGATCAGACGAACTTTTGAGCTAATAAATAAATAAAGATGCCAGTTTCTCAGGTCGAGGTCACACGTTTTCAAATATTCATAGGTTATCTAATTACCACACCACTCCAGTTACGTATCATTATATATTTTTCTTGCTATATTCACCATAATTAGGTCTCGCATACAAAGGCCTGATAAAGGTCACAGTTGGTCTTTCCTTTCAAATACGGTAATTTATCCTAAGCCAAATTATGTCGTCCACCCACAGCATGGACTTATAATCTATAGTTCTTTTACATTAACGTGGTCCAGGTGTCCGTCTTTTTGCAGCTTATATCTTGTAGCTCAGTGGCAGACAAAGCTTGGAGTCTCTATCCTTGTATATCAGTTCTTTCTGACTAACATCATATTCAAGTGTTAATCGGTTTATACAACTCAGCACTGGGGAGGAAGAGATGGAATTCTCAAGCAATGTTAAAGTAAAATAGATATAGAACGCATTCAGAGAGCACATACCTCCGTCAATGATATTAAAATTTAAGATGTAGCCTACTACTGTAAATCGTCTTTGCTACCACGCGAATGTTTTGGGAGTCTCAAGTAGTTAACCAGAAAATTCTAAGGTCTTAGCCTGCCTTGTTACACAGTCTCATAAAGTGCATACCTCTCAAGATGGAAAAGAAATGTATTATTCTTTCCTGCATCCTGATTCGGCCCTACTTCAAAATCTAAACAACCAATTATTGAGCCACTGCCCACCTGTCCACCAGAATTCATTATCATCCGAACACAAGTTTTTGAGGCATCCTGAGCGCAATGACTAATGTTTTGTTTATTGAGGAAGTCCCTTAACACCTCTTCCTGAGCGATTTTTGAATATGGCTGTATAACATCCTTCTATACGCTACTTATGCGGAGTATGTATTGGGTGGATTTCTGTAACGCCGAAAGGAGAGTAAGGCCTAATCAACAAAATAAATCGCTCAAGACAAGGCGTCAGGGAGCTTCTTTAACCCACGAGACAGACACGGCTGAATACATAACCTCCTCCCTGTTACGCTGGTGGAAATAAAGCTGCCCTTGCAGCTACCACCACAATACTTTGGGTAACTTTTGTAATTAACTGCATCTAAAGTTTTACGATTATTGATTTTCTATTAAGGTATTGTGTAATTCTCTCTCTCTCTCTCTCTCTCTCTCTCTCTCTCTCTCTCTCTCCTTTCTCATACACTTTGTTTAGATCTTGGTAGAAATAGCAATTTTATTTTTTCAACAGATAACCTCGTCATGAGCCAAGAGGTCTCATACTATCTGTACATCCAGTGCATTCTCTCTCTCTCTCTCTCTCTCTCTCACACACACACACACACACATACACACGATTCATCTACTTTCACACTCACAATCATTTGCATTTGCCCTCTCCTTCAGTTTCTCAAGCACACACACTTATTCTCTCTGCTCTCCTATTGTCTCACTCTTTCTGACATTTAAACTATCTTTGGCAAGCTCTCCCACTGTCATTCTATTCTTTCCTACTGTCTAATTCCTTCACTCACTCTCACTCATTCATAGTAACCCTAACGCACTTTCACAATCATTCATTCACTCCAAATCCCGCAACACTTGCCCTGACTCTCACCCCACTCACATCCAAGAAAGAGAGAGAGAGAGAGAGAGAGAGAGAGATACATAGCCTTCCAGGAAACACCATTACCGCAGCGCTGGAACATGTCACCGGATTAATCTCATGGAATCTGTTAAAAGGAATGTCTGGTCAAGGTACAGCACACATTCAGTTTAATCCAACAGCCCCAGGAAGTTTGTGTTTTATTATTACTACTATTTCCAGACGATTTTGTTCATCTTTGGAGATAATATCCTTCCTGGAGGAGTATTATGAATCGGTAGAGAGGAGGTCTGCATTCCTAATGGACCCAGGTTCGTATCCCGGATGGGGCAGGGAACACATTAAGGATCTGGGTTTCATAAAAGTAGACTTTACTGATCTACCAGAAGACCCGCCATCTTGTCATAAAAATACCCCCGCTAATACCAATACACCAGTCCCGTATGAGACAGCCCTAGCATGTATTCAATATGGACGGTGGGTGTTAGCGTCTAAGTGGTTACATATAGACGTGTATGGCAGGTAGGAGGACTGTTGGACCTTGGAAGCATGCTGTGAAGCCTGTGCTCAGAGTCGTATACATAAAGAAATACACACACACATATCTATGATACTGTGTGTGTGTGTGTGTGTGTGTGTGTGTGTGTGTGTGTGTGTGTGTGTGTGTGTCTTTGGTAACCGCTTTCCCTGTGGAGCTCCTTGTCAGGCTGGAAAAAAAAATCACTTGGATATAATGTTACGATTCAAGTATATGTTACGGTAATAAATATGATCATGCATTAACCGAAATCTTTGCAGACTCTTATCTGTCTATCTATCTTTAGCCAAAACACATTAATCCCGAAAAGGATGGCCACAAGCAAATCGCCTCCATGTCGCCCTGTCCTCTGCCATTTCGCTGCCCTCCTCACAGCTCACCCTCCACCTCCTCTCTCATAAACCTCTCCACTCCATCCCTCTATCTCATCCTAGGTGTCCCTCTCCCTCTCCCCTCCTCCATCTCACTCACATTCATTCTCCTCGTTAATCTCTCTCTCCATCCCCTCCACATGGCCAAATCACCCCAGTGTATTTCTCCTAACACTTTCTGTCACATTCACATCCACACCACAGCTCTCCTTCACTTCCTCATTTGTCAGTCCGTCTCTCCATGTAAAACTCCACATGCTCCTCTCAAATAACTCATTTCCACTGATCTCACTCTTGACTTGTGTCCTTCCAACAAAGTCTAATCTTCGGTTCCATACGCTAGAGCTGCAAACCTACTGGATATAAAACTGTGCCAATATTAACACTGTCAGGCTCCTCTGACTCACTACCACACAGTGTTTCTCAAATAATACAATTCCTTCCATGCATTACTCGGTCACCCACTCTCTCTTATGTATTCATGGACTCTATTCTACATTTTCATTCATCTTTTACTTTCATATTAATTTTATGCACGTTTGTTATTTAGCCCCATGGAGTTAGTCACGATATAAATAAAGAACGTTGTTAGATCATTGTTTTTTCTCCTCAGCCCATTCATCATTTTTGACAAGATAATATAAGCCCCAATCCCTCATCATATATATACTGGAAGCAATTAATTTGGACAAGGATGTGTTGTCAGTCAGAAGCTCCTGTTACCAGCAGTATTCATGTTCGATAGATAGATAGCAGTATTCATGTTAGATAGACAGATAGTTACATACATACATACATACATACACAAATACATTCATATATACTAACTAACACAGACACATGCTTACACAGAAACAGATAGACAGTGATGGATGGATGGATGGATGGATAGATTGACAAAGATAGATATTAAACACTGAAATTTATTATATTGGAACGCACCATAGGCTTCTTGTGTGTGTGTGTGTGTGTGTGTGTGTGTGTGTGTGACTCTGGGCTTCAACTACAGGGCTCATTCCCTGAGGCACAGCAGTCTTCTTCATTACTGCACTCCATACATCACCACTTCAGCACTAATACCCACACACTATAATGAGTGTATGCGTGGAACGTCTCACTTAGGACTGGTGTAATGCTATTAGCTGGAGCGAGGAAAATAAAATCCGATATAACGCTATTCAGAGCTTCGAATCATTCTCTACTCAGCCTGGGTTCGACCTCGCATCTTTTCAGACAGTATAGCACTTATCTAACACAACACATAGTGGCCTGCTTACACTGATGTACCGTTCATTATTAGACTGTGGTGTGCAGAGAGGAGTACAAGAGGTGGCTGGTGCGTCATACTTGCCATATCGTTGCCATATCAATTCTTATTGGTCTTCTGAACTGTCTACCTTAATTTCTCCTCCACTACAGAGGGCGCAGAACACATTCTGGCAACACACTCTCTTTTCTTTTTCATGCTACTGTATAAAGCAAGAGATAACTGATGCTCCCTTCAAATGAATAGGTTCGGTCTTTGTGGAAACACCCATATTGTTTGTAAAGCAAATGCGGCTCGGTTACGGAGTCACAACATCCAAAAACTGTGTGATGTGTGGTACTGGGGCAGACGGAATGCCACGAGAACCATTGTGTCCTTCCTTTCAACGCGGATACGCTTGACAGTAAGGCTCTTATGACAAAATTTCGTTGAATAAAGTCGTCTGGCGGTCGCTGAAATACGATACTATGGTTGTCTTATCCATTACAGAGTCAAGTGTACACAATACTGTAGTTCCATCACCTTAAAATGGCCCAGTTTTTTTTTTTTTCTTTTCTTTTGCAGTTATTTCCGAAGTTAAGCTACAGAAAATGGCTATGTTACTGCTCTGCATCCTCTCCGTAGCTCTTCTTTGTGACTAGAATAATTGCCTATTGTTCATCTTCTGTTACATATCAGTAATTTAGCTGAAGAGACGGCAAATTTGCGCAAGTTAGAGTGAAAACAGTATAGCATTACACAGGATTTTATACCTCAAGTCTTAACTGTACAAAATCGTCTCGCGGAATCTAGCACTGGACAGTACAATTCTCACGACCGGAGAAGTGTATATGGTACTGGCCGTCAAATTGCCTTGACTCGCTTTCTGCTTATAATAGGGTCTACAACTTGTCCCCATCAACATAGGGTCTCTTATGAGGCATCCCTACTCTACATCAAACAAAGACCATTCTCACAACACCTGTCCCCTCAAACCACACACTTCCTCACTGCCAATCTATCTTCACTCTGTCATCTCCCGCCATCACAAGATCTTCAAAATAATTAGTTTCGCTCCCACAGTGTTCAAGAATAATTATTAACCCGTATTTATGGTGCTAGAAGATTTCCCTGGAGTGGGTCACAGCCTGAAAGCAGCTGTTCATCTTTCTCTCTCCCCCCCCTCTCTCTCTTTCTCTTTCTCTCTCTCTCTCTCTCTCTCTCTCTCGCTTTAGTTCTCTTCAAAAGTAACAAATCAGCTGCCAAACCTCCCCTCCTCTCCACGTTCCCCAGCAAACATTCAGTCCATCTTTCATTCGCCTTCATTCTCAGTTCTCCAGTCACAACCTTCACTTCTGGCCAGTTACCTTCCTATTCATCTCCTAGTTATTCTCACTCTTTACCTTGTCATTAACACTCGTATATCCCTTTTGTTCCAGTATTTGCCACTCAAGATTTCAGCTGCACTCTCTCTCTCTCTCTCTCTCTCTCTGTTCTTTCACCTTCACTATTAACTGTTTCAGTCGCATTTTCTTCAGCTTAACCATATAACTCCTATGAATTATTTTTAATTGCAGAAGTACCTCATGGAGGGGCGCTGTCAGTCTGCCTCTCACTAACTATTATCGGACACTAGGTGCTTCAGTCCCACAGACTTCAGGGATCTTAGCGAAACCACACACTACACCACACCACACCACACTACACCACATTAGACCACACTACACCACTCCACACCACACAACACAACATTAGACCATACCACACCACAGCATACCACATTAGATCACATTACATCACGTGAGACCACACCACACCACTCCAAACCACACCACACCACACCACACCACACCACACCACACCACACCACACCACACCACATCAGACCAAACCACACCACAAAACACCACATCAGACCACACCACACCACAAAACACCACACCACACCACACCACACCACACCACACCACATCTCACCACATTAGACCACACCACACCACACCACACCACACCACATCTCACCACATTAAACCACACCACATCACACCACACCACACCACACCACACCGCTTTAGACCACACCACACCACACCACACCACAGCACACCACACCCCATCACACCATACCCCACCACACCACACCACACCCCACCACACAACACCACATCAGACCACACCACACCACACCACACCACACAACACCAAACCACATCTCACCACATTAGACCACACCACACAACACCACACCACACCACATCTCACCACATTAGACCACACCACACAACACCACACCACACCACATCTCACCACATTAGACCACACCACACGACACGACACCACACCACACCACACCATACCACATTATACCACACCACACCACACCACACCACACCACACCACACCACATTAGACCACACCACACCACACCACACCACACAACATTAGACCACGCCACACCACATCACACTACACCACATCACCACACCACACCACACCACACAACACCACACCACATCACACTACACCACACCACACCACACCACACCACATCACACTACACCACATCACACCACACCATACCACACCACACCACACTACACCACACAACATTAGACCACACCACACCACATCACACTACACCACATCACACCACAGCACACAACACCACACCACACCACACCACACCACACCACACCACATCACACCACACCACACCACACCACAGCACACAACATTAGACCACACCACACCACATCACACTACACCACATCACACTACACCACATCACACCACACCACACCACACCACAGCACACCACACCACACCACACTACATCACACTACACCACACCACACCACACCACACCACACCACATCACACTACACCACATCACATCACACCACACCACACCACACCACACCACACCACACCACATCACACCACATCACACTACAACACACCACACCACATCACACCACACCACACCACACCACACCACATCACACTACACCACATCACCACACCACACCACACCACACCACATTAGACCAGACCAGACCACACCACACCACACCACACCACATCACAGGACACCACATTAGACAACACCACACCACATTCGCCCACACCATACAACACCACAGCACACCACATTAGCCCACACCACATCACAGCACAGCACGCCATAGCACACCACATTAGACCACACCACACCACACCACAGCACACCACATTAGACCAGACCACACCACACCACACCACACCGCATTAAACCACACCGCACAGCATTAAACCACAGCACACCACACCACACCATGCCACACCACATCACACCACACCACATTAGACCAGACCACACCACATCAGACAACACCACACAACACCACACCATACAAAATCACCCTCCCATACCACACCACCCCACACCACACAAAATCACCCTCGCATATCACACCACACCATACCTCACCACTCCACACCTCACCACACCACACCATACCTCACCACTCCACACCTCACCACACCACACCATACCACACCACACCACACCATACCTCACCACTCCACACCTCACCACACCAGGGCTTTAACCGCAAGAGCCTGAAGTTCCCTCTTCCAGTACTATTGCATTATTCATTGTTTTCGCGATATATTCATATATCTTATTTAACCAAGGAGAGGATGGAGAGAGAGAAACTAACGAGGAGAGTGTTTGTGAGTGAGGTGGAGGGGAGAGAGGGAGGGGAAGACCAAGGATGAGGAGGGATGGAGTGGAGAGGTATATGAAGGAGGGGAGTGTGAGCTGGGGAGAGGTTATCGAAATGACAGAGGACAGGATAACATGGAGGTGATTTGCATGTGGCCACCGCTTACGGAAGTAAGGCTTCTGGCAAGAGAGAGAGAGAGAGAGAGAGAGAGAGAGAGAGAGAGAGAGAACTGAAGGGGTTAGAGAGTAGTAACCCATTCAGTGCTGGGAGTCTTTCCAATGATATTAAAAAAAAGTCTAAAAATAGCAACGATAACATGAAAAGATGTCACCGATCATTCGTGGTTTACGCCATTAATCCAATACTGGCAAACAGCAGAGGACAGAACGACATGGCGGCGATTTGTTTATGGCCACCTCTTACGGGATGCGGGGGTCTGGGAGTTGATACATAGATTGATAGATGTGCAGATATATAGATAGAAGTGGCTGTTTTGTATATGTAGTGCCTCATGACCTAGATAATAATTATTTCTTCTGTTTTAAGGAGTTTAATATATCTTTTACGCTATTACAAGCATCTACACAGGAGAATCAGACAGTCATTCACCTCGCCCTAAGCAGGTTTAATTTCATTCACGATTCACGAAGCTTTTGTCTCTATTTCTATCTCCGTCTCCCACACACGCCTCGCAAAGGGAAGGAGTGACCTGCAGCACACACACACACACACACACACACACACACACACACACACACACACACACATTCTCTCTCTCTCTCTCTCTCTCTCTTTCTCTCTCGTCTCTTACACATTCAAGGCAGAAATAGTGATAAATTCGAGACAACCTCTACCCACACACACACGTCACCCACACAGATATAGATTTCTGCAAACTAAATCGGTCAAGAGGATATATTACGAGCTCACCTGCCACCTAGAATGGGGCCTATATTGTGACTGGTGGACTTGATATAGATGACATTAAAAAAAAAAAAAAATGGAATGGTCAAAATGTGAACTACCGATATGATTTTTTTTTACACACATGTTCTCATGAAGAAAGAGGGGGTTTTGTGTAATGATCGTGTGTGTGTGTGTGTGTGTGTGTGTGTGTGTGTGTGTGTGTGTGTGTGTGTGTGTGTGTGTGTGTGTGTGTGTGTGTGTGTGTGTGTGTGTGTGTGTGTGTGCTAAGGTGTGTGTGTATTCTCCCCCAGGCTTGAACACACTGTCTGACCTATTGACCTTTCTGTCAAGAAAATGGAAAAACACTTTCACTCGGCTGACAAAACGAACAAGGGAACAAGTCACACACTGAATATCATCGTCGTCATCATCATCATCAACATCATCATCATCATCATCATCTGTATCAGTGTCATCGTTATCATCATCATCGTCATCAACATCAGTATCAGTGTCAGTATCATCATCATCACATTCATCATCATCACCATCATAATCCTACTATTGTATTCTAATTTGCAAAGACACAGAAATAAAATACTACCACTACTATTGCTACTACTACTCCTGCTACTACTAATAATAACAATGACAATATTACCGTTGCTACTGCTACTACTATTACTACTACTACTACTACGACTACTATTATTAATATTACCACTACTACTTAAAAGAAAATAATAATAATAACAACACAACTAGAGTCCTTAGGGCAAATACGCCCTCCCTTCATTCACTTACCATAACACTCTTCAATATTTACAGTTACTGACAAACTCATAAAAAATATGGAATACAGTTTATAGATTAGCCCTTAAATTACACTTACTTGAATCTCACGTGGCAGTGTCTTATGTGTTACAGAGACGGCTCAGTCGGCTGGTGTGGGAGCAGCTGTGGCAATGGGGGGAGGAAATTAGTAAAGGGTATAGAGCAGGAATTAATAACACTAAGCCGTCCACACAACACACGAGAAATGGCCTGGCGGAGTGGCAGTGTTTATGTAATAGTTATACATAATGCTCACCTTTCTTGAAACAAATGGAGGTGAAATAATTTTAATATAAACTACAAATATTTGCTGCAGTATTATTCTCCCACAGTTTATGCAAAAATGTTAATGCTTATCTATTTACAAAAAAATAAACGCAAATTTATACACTGTTGAAAAAGGCAATGAGTTTGAAGGTTACTGGTTTTGTGTGTGTGTGTGTGTGTGTGTGTGTGTGTGTGTGTGTGTGTGTGTGTGTGTGTGTGTGTGTGTGTGTGTGTATGTGTACCATTATTTCTCAGTGAACGAGTGTGTGAGAGACGTGTGTGGGTTTTAAAGAGCGAATAGTACATGTAACATACATTTAACTATCTATCTGTCTCCATATCTGTCTGTCTGTCTGCCTGTCTATCTGTGTGTCTTTCTTTTTACCTGTTTATATATCAAATTATCAGTCTGAACGAGAGATGTGTCTTGACTCAGTCACTGCTTCGTGTACACTTTACATGAAAGTGTGCGTGGGAGACGGAACCCGAGAGAGAGAGAGAGAGAGAGAGAGAGAGAGAGAGAGAGAGAGAGAGAGAGAGAGAGAGAGAGAGAGAGAGAGAGAGACTACTGGGAGTGTATATGAGGCTTACTCCTGTTTCCCATTCTGTGTGTGTGTGTGTGTGTGTGTGTGTGTGTGTGTGTAAGGGCACCATCGTATGTAGGGCTGACTTTAATTTCCTGTTCTGAAGGTGTGTGTGTGTGTGTGTGTGTGTGTGTGTGTGTGTGTGTGTGTGTGTGTAAGGGCACCATCGTATGTAGGGCTGACTTTAATTTCCTGTTCTGAAGGTGTGTGTGTGTGTGTGTGTGTGTGTGTGTGTGTGTATAATGATAACACATTCACACAACAACAAACTCCCTCTTACAATTAACCCCTTCCCAAAATGTGTGTAGTAATAGCAGATACCAATTTCCAATGGAGCACTGGATTTAGAGCAGTACTATATTCACTGATAGCTGGAAAAATATGAGAGAGAGAGAGAGAGAGAGAGAGAGAGAGAGAGAGAGGGGGGGGGATTTATGAATGAGGTGTCGTGAGAGAGAGGGAGAAGCGTGATGTAGGATAATTTAATCAACGAGAGAGAGGAAAGATTGGACTTAGAGAGAGAGAGAGAGAGATAGAGAGAGAGAGAGAGAGGACGGGACTATTAAAAACCGAAGCAGAAGTCTGTGGTTTCAAGATGTTAAACAATGGGGGAAAGATATATAAGAGGTGATCACAGGGTGCCGATAAATTATGTATGTATATATTTATCAATTCTGTCTGTATGGGGAGATACAATGTGTGTGTGTGTGTGTGTGTGTGTGTGTGTGTGTGTGTGTGTGTGTGTGTGTGTGTGTGTGTCTCGGGTGTAGGCTCGATGTGCAGGCTGTAGGTGAAGAAGCTGAGGAACTTTTGTATAACTGGACAGTGAAGCTGCCCAGTTATATATGTGCCACCACATGGGGGCGTCTCTCTCCATCGCACACTAAAGGAGCTATATACTGAAACTGGCGAAAAGTACTTCAACCTGTGACCATTTTTTGACCAATTTTTAGTCCAAATTTTACCCAGGTCATGATACCGTGTCATTAATATTCCGTGAAAATTTTAATTTTCGAGAACAGTTTCTATTGGCCAAATGGGATGGGGGGTATGGAGACCAGTTCATTTTTACCTCCGCCAAGGAGGTTATGTTTTGGCCCGCTTTGGTTTGTCTGTCTGTTTGTTTGTCTGTCTGTTATCAGCCTACTCAAAAAGTTACGAACGGATTTTGCTGAATTTTTGTTGAGGGGTATGATACAGTCCAAGGTACATTCAGTTAGGTTTTGGTTGTGATCCGGATCATCGTACGGATCCAGGGTTTCTTTGTTTGTTTGTCCACACAATATCTCCAAAAGTCCTCAATGAATTTCAATGATGTTTTGTGGAAGGGTGGGTCATGGGCCAAGAAAAAATTAATTATATTTGGGGGCGGATCCGGACCCGGATCCTGCAATGGCATGGGCGGAGGTATGGGCTCTCTGAGTGTTTTCTAGTTTTCTGACTGTGATACTCGTGTTTCCTAACTATACAGGCTGCTCCGTCACATATAACACTTCTCTTCCACACCGATGGACAATTTTACGTGTGTGAGAGAGAAGGCTCAGTCAGTGCTGTGAGAGTCTAAACTGTATCATTTATTCATTTCCTGCTCCCTCTGCCACACCCATGCCCACACCAGTAGACTGAGCTGTCTAGAAACACATAATATACCACCAGGTGAGAGTCTACTAAAGCGCTGCCAACTCTCATCTTCACCATCGTCATCATCATCATCATCATCACCATTATCATTATTATTATTAGGTGGGGGCGCTCACCATCCACTCACTTGATGTAGTGCTGCTCTCAGGTGTCTGCCCTTTCCTCTCCTCCATCCTTCTTTCCTTCCATCCTCTTCTGTTTTTTTTCCTTCATTCTTTCCCCTTTCATGTGCCTGTGGGTGACTCTACACTGAGTGACAAGCCAAATGGTTTCCTGTACACCAGGAAACCACTTACTACCTGGGTGGTAACCATATAACCCAATTATGGCGCTGGTGGTTTAGTGGGTAATTAAGGGGCTCCAATCGGATTGAGCAGGTGAAGGTTTATATCCAAGGGATGGTTGGGGTTTATTGATCACGCAGCCCCACTCAGGGATGAGTGAGGCTGGTCACTCTCATCTTAAATGTCAGGACCAACTTGCATAGCCCTGGGCTCCTACGCTCCTCATGGAGCAACGTTGGATTGGATGATGGATGGATGGATTATTATTATTACTATTATCATTATTATTATTATTATTATTATTATTATTATTATTATCATTATTATTATTATTATCATTATTATTATTATTATTATTATTATTATTATTATTGTTATTGTTATTACTATTATTAATATTGTTGTTGTTGTTGTTGTTGTTGTTGCACTGGTGAATTTCTGGTCCACAGACAACAATCTGTCTTGGGAGTGACTTGAGATTAAAAAAAAAAAAAAAGTAAAATTTTAGCTAAAAAATGAGGTGAGTAGGAAATGAAAGAGTCACAGGGAGCAATATTAGGAAGATGTGTATATCTATATATCCAGAGGTAGAGAGAGAGATAGATGGATAGACTGAGAGGCAGTCAGAGACTTGGACAGATATTAGGTGACTGGGGAGGTAATTTGGTATTATTCTTCTTTTCCCTTTCTAAAGTATCTAAGTTATATTTTCTAGCTTTCACACGAGTTACCCTTGCTATAGTAGTTTTACTTTAACTTGGCCTAAAATTACTATCTCTCTCTCTCTTGAATGGCGAGTTGTTGCAAAAAATTAACATTAGAATACAATGCCAGTCACGAAGAAGTGCTATGGAAATTATGTAGAGTCGTAGCAATGTCTTTTTCCGTCCCTACGCTACGAGGAATAAGCTGCAAAAGGACGAAACTTTGGGCCAAGTTAGAGTGAACAGAATAGAGCTTTCAGTTCCGACAGAAATTGTTGCGTCCTCAATGTGAAGATGATATCAATATGGAGTATTAAGTTTGATGATGATGATGATGATGATGATGATGGGAAAATTCTTCAGGTATCACCCTCTCTCTCTCTCTCTCTCTCACACACACACACACACACACACACACACACACACACACACACACACTATTAGTTCCCTGTTGGGTGGTCTTTCCTGCGGATGTCCTAATTAGGCCTTACCGGCACATCCCAATTAGCTACCCCTCCCCTTCTCTCTCTCTCTCTCTCTCTCTCTCTCTCTCTCTCTCTCTCTCTCTCTCTCTCTCTCTCTCTCTCACACACACTATTAGTTCCCTGTTGGGTGGTCTTTCCTGCGGATGTCCTAATTAGGCCTTACCGGCACATCCCAATTAGCTGCCCCTTCCCTTCTCTCTCTCTCTCTCTCTCTCTCTCTCTCTCTCTCTCTCTCTCTCTTCGGAAAAGTTGGTCTTCTCTCCCCATACCTAAATTAACTTTCGATAAAACTTCCCTTCTAATTTAAACTTAACCTCGACCAATGTAGGAACCTATGGCGACCCTTATATCATTACATTCTAACATAACTAGAACGAAATTGAGCTTTAGTACACACACACACACACACACACACACACACACACACACACACACACACACACACACACACACACAGCAGTTGACATAATAATTAACAGTTTTAGTCAGCTGGCACATTTTTTTTATCTTTGCCATCACTAAATAGTTTACTTTAGTTGTGATAGTGGTGGCAATGATGATGGTATTATTATTACTACTACTACTACTGCTACTACTATTGTTAGTGGTAGTAGCAGTAGTAGTAGTAGTAATTGTAATAGTAACAGGAGTAGTAGCAGTAGTAGTAGTAGCCACATATTCAAATGAGCTAAAAGGGTTAGATTCAGTCTTCATTGACCTCTTTGGTCTTAGACAAATTTCCTAAGCTAAATAGAATCATTTGTTATGGGTGTGAGGAAGTCTGGTACCTGATGATCTCAAAGGAGAGGTGAATAACATACTGTACACTGACGTAGGCCCGTATTCTCGTCGGTTAAGGAAGCTCCCTAACACCTTTTCCTAAGCAACTTATTTTGCCTATTTCACCTTATTGTCCCTCTCCGTATTAAATGAATGATTCTAATATCGCCATACTTTGCATAGATAAAGTACAAAAGGATATTATCCAACCATATCCACACATTAATCGCCAAGGAAGAGGAGTCACCGAGCTTCCCTAACGTACGAGAATACCGACGTCAGTGGAAGGTAGAGATGAATATAATTACCTCCGCCAACGAAGCTGGGTGGAGGTTATGTGATCACCCGTGCCTGTCTGTTTGTCTGTCTACAAAATATCTCAAAAAGTTAGAATCTAATATCGATTAAATTTTCTGGAGGGGTAGCCCATTGGCCAAGGAAACGTACATTATAATTTGAGGCGGATCCGGATCCATTATTATTACGATTATTATTATTATTATTATTATTATCATTATTTTTAATTTACATTGGGAGAAGAGGGCAGTTTTGTGGACTGACTGATACAGTCATGTTTTCTGTCGTGGCACACCCTGAAGACTACAGCCTGATTTATAAAGTTTTGGTGACAATGGCGATGGTGGAGGAATACGCGCTCTGAGTACTTTCTAGTTTGCATATTACTCTACTCTTTGTACTCTAACTTGACCCAAAACTGTCATGTCTTCATCTTGAATGCTGATTTATAACAACAGATTAACTCTATGATATGATGCAAGTAATGAAGAAGTGCTAGGGAAAGGATGATACTCCCCAGTGCTGCCTTATTCTACCACTGAGCAACGTGAAATAAGCTGAAAAAAGTTGAAAAAAAAAAGTACAAGTCTAAATAGATTCCCAGGTGAAGCAGTAGATGAGGTTTAATGAACATGGTTTTCTAAGTCTACTCGTATGGTTCGTAATCTCGGCGGTTACAAAGCTCCCTAACACCTCATTCCCACTATTTTGCTTTTGAGTAGGGCTGGCTAATATCGTTTTGTACGTTACTTATGCGGAGTATAGCAGTATTAGAATGGCTTAAGTATGAGAGAAGGGGGCAGCAAGGTGTAATAAGGGAAATGAATCGCTTAGGAAAAGGTGTTAGGTATTAGAGACCTTCCTTAACCGACGAGAATACGGGTCAGTGTCGATTAATATTATCCTTAGTTTGACAAAATCTTAAAAAATACTGATAAAGTACGGAAGTGTCTGAAGGGAAACGAAAGGATGATTGGCCGTTACGAATTAGGGGTGGGTCTATAATTTAGTGCGTGAGTTACAAGCATTCTCCTTCACCCACACTCCTCATTGTATCCCAGTTCCCATTCCTCTGTCTGTCTGTCTGTCTGTCTGTCTGTCTGTCTCTGTATCCTAGTGTTCTTTCCTCTCTTCTTTTTTCTGTATCCTAGTTCTTCCCCTCTTCTCTCTCTCTCTCTCTCTCTCCCTCTCTCTATGTATCCTAGTGTTCTTTCCTCTCTTCTTTTTTCTGTATCCTAGTTCTTCCCCTCTCCTCTCTCTCTCTCTCTCTATGTTCAAATTAATCGCCTGTCGAATCCGGAATCCCAGGAGAGTCATGAATTAAGGATGCAATGATTCTCGGCTTGGCCGCCTACGAATTCACCTATCGAGAGAGAGAGAGAGAGTTTCATTACGATTTTTATCTGACGTGTAAATGAAGAGAATCCATTATATAATTATCACCAGAACACGTATACCTAATCAGGCGTGTGATATGGAGCCAGGATTCCAGGGGCTTGAATGATGAGTGGCCTTATTTCCCTAGGTATATAGTGGATAGTCCTCCTACTTGTGCACTGTTTCTTTTCTTCTTTTGGCTCATTGACCGAGTGACGGTAATTTCGTGTTACCTGCTAAGAGTTATTTGTTTCTTATATACATATAATAATAATAATGGTAATAATACTAATATGGATGGGAATGACGATAATGACGATGATGATGATGACGGTGATGATGAAGATGATGATGATGATAAAAACAATAATAATAATAATAATAACAATAAATCACCATCATCACCATCACCACCACCAGGATCATCATCAATATCCCGCCCCTTCTCCCACGTAAAGATGTGGCGAGGTAGGATCCAGCATTAAAGAGAGAACACACAAACAGTGAAATCCCTAGTCATTCCCATCCAATCCTCATTTCAGTCTGTCCCTCGAGGTCGGCTATAATTTCGTGTTTGGTGGGCAGAAACATTCACTATACTTTTTTTTTTTTTTTTTTTAATCGGCTCATTGAAATAATTTTTGAGTGGCCCGTTCTCCCACCACTTGCCAGGAACACCGGTTGAATATTCACGGCGTGATTATTAAATGGAAATTTGCATTGAGATGGACGTCATGGTTCCTTTTAATTCTCCCCCACATCCACGAGTATCATGTTATCTGATAAGGAAGAGTTCTGTTTTCTGCCCGAGGTGGTTGTCATTGTTTTACGTGTACTGTAGTAATTGACACCTGCTAAGGGCTGTACATTAGTATATGGGTTATATTTTGGTTAGTCTCTGTTGAAGTAACCTTCTGCCTACGTCTTCGCCTAAGGTAATCTATTTATTGTCAGGCGCCTTAATCCTGTAAGGGGTGGTCATATAAAAATCATCCCGTCGCCCTGTCCTCTGTCATTTGGTTGCCCTCCCTTCAAGTCACACCCCGCTCCCTCCTATATCTCTCCACTCCATATCGTCTCATCCTTGGTCTCCCCTTCCACCTGACTCACATACACTCTCCTGGTCAGTAGCATTCTCCATCCTCTCCATTTCTTCAAACCATCACTGTGGATTTCTCTTAACACTTTCAGTTACATCCACTTCAACGCACAACGCTTCTTTATCTCTTCATTTGTCTGTCTGTCTGTCTCTCCATGTAACTCCAAGTTTTCCGTTCAAATAACTAATTTCCACAGCTCTCACTCTTCTATTGTGTCCTTCCAACAATGTTCGAGTCTCAGTTACGTATGTTAGGGTGGAGGTCACAGTACTGTAATGCAGCAACTTTTTTACTTCTATGCTCACTTCCCTGTTCCTTACCACTGCTTTCAGTCGTTGCTTTCAACGGGCCAGCAACCTTTCTGCCCTACTTACCCTTTCAAGCACTTCATCCTCTAAACATCCATCCTTACTCATCATAGTACCTAAGTACCTGAATGCACTCTACATTTCCTCACCATCCAGTCTCACTGTGAATTCTCTGACTCAAATTCATTGCAATCCATAATTGTATTCTTGTAAATTCACTTTTAGATTCTGTTTCTTACATACTCGCCCAGACTTATTCACCAGGAATTGCAGTTCGCATTCATCTTCACGTAACAGTACAGAATTGTTAGCGAACAACAGTTCAGGGAGTTTACACACTCAATTCTCACTCATTAAATAGGCTACACTCCAACATCCATCTCATTAATAACTCCAACCATATACAAACTGAACAGCCAAGCAGACATGACAGAACCCTGCTTTAATCATACACTGCAGTTAAAGAACTCAATTTACTATCCACGCGCACTGCAACCATAGTGCCCTCTTACGTACTCATCACAGATTCCACAACATCCCATCTATATATATAAAAGAGCCGCGTTGTTTGTTGGTTTGTCCTTCAATCACGCCTAAACCAAGGGCCAGGGACCCCCAAACGCATATGTATTTTAAATCAGGGTGACCCAAGGATGGTTTGGGAGGTCATAGTACAGATCTGGGTCTGGTAGTGTTCGCTTTTTTGGCCCGGGCAACGCCGGGAACCCAGGCAGCCCAATTTTGGGCATGGAGACTTGCACGACCTCCAGTTCAGACATAAGGTGTGTGAGGTTGACCAAGGTCATTTCAGGTCACCAGTCGGAAGTCATTTGAGGTCAATGGTAATAGTAAACAAGTGCGCACAAATACTGTGCGTTAGTCTGGGAAAGCTGAAATAGAAAGTTCCTGGACCTCTTATAATCCCTCTTCAAAGGCATAAGAGGTACATGGTCTTTCTGGAGTAGAAAGAAAGATTAAACTAGAACAACTAGGATTAGAGTGTTCGGCTTTTTGGCCCGGCAACGCCGGGTACCCCTGCTAGTTTACTCTGTATATTTTAATACCATCCGCATTCTCTGTCTGTCCTCTCTATGCTCTGTTTTCTCCAGATGCTTGAAGGCAGAATGCAACTTCTTTCCTGCTCTAGTTGCCTTTCCAGTAAACATCTAAGAACGAATATAAATCTACTCTGCGCAGCCTTTTCCCTTCCTAAAGCCCCCATGTTCTTCCCTAAGTAATTTGCCTATTATTTTCCTGTCTCTGTCAGTATATATCGTGTCATATATTTCTCCCATTAGGATAAGACAAATACCCCAATGACCTTTTTCTTTGCATAGGAGAACAATAATTATTGTATACCTGGCTGCCATTCCTCCAGGACTCTACCCTCATCCCAGGCCAATTTGTATATCTTCCATATCCATTCTATCACTAACTCTCCCCAGCATTTCATCATTTCACCACACACTCCATCAATTTCTGGTGCCATCCCCATTTTGACCTACTCCATTGCTTCTATTTTTCCATTCTATTAATCTCTTCCTCCCTTCTCGCCTCTCTTCCCCTCGCAGCCACTCCCCACCCACTTATGTTTGCACTACTTTCATTCACTATATTCAGTAATTTCTTGATGTATTTTCGCCAACTTGATCCAAGCTGACATAAAATGCAGTTCTTAATTAATCTCAGTCTCAGTGTTAAATCCAGTGAGCGTTTAAGTCTTTTGCTTTTTTTTTTAAGAAAAACATTTTCCTCTTACTTTAGCCTGTCATATCAAACTATAAAACTAACAGTTAAATAGTTAAAGTCAAGCATATAGGCTATTTTACAACAGGCACGGATTTAGAAGGAGGGAGGGACGTACGCCTCCTGCATTTTTGGCAGACCAGTTATTACTTAAAGAAATCGTTAATTGCCAAAACATTTGCAAAAAAAAATCAGCATTATATACTACTGATTTAGCTTGCCTATGTCACTGTATTTCTATGGTAAAAAACGGTAAAATAAAAGTGCATTTTGAATAGATAAGCTAAATGATTTAACTGAAATACAACCCAGCCAGGAACCACGCCCCTTCTCTCCCTGAAGTCCTGGATCTGGCCCTATACTAGAGGACAAAGCGAGAGAAGAGAAAGGGGGATCTTCGACCAGAACAAGCTTTAGTATTCAAACAGTGGCTTTTTACCCGCAATTTCCGACCATTCAGGCCACGTTCCAGGACTTGACTGTAATGTTACCAGTTCTGACCTACTTCATCAGCATTCCCCTCTGCTGCTGACCACTGCTCAACCACAATGAGAATGGCAGCTGCCTTTTGAGATACGTTTCCATCTTAAAGACCTTTGTCATACATGCTTTTGGAAGCTTTGTATATTATTATTATTATTATTATTATTATTATCTTTTTCTTCGTCTTTTTTCGTTTTCATTTTCTTTTAACTCTTTTTCCTTTTCAATTATTAATATTATCACCATTCTTCTTCTTCTTCTTCTTTTTCTTCTGTAGCTCTACCCGTCGATATCAACTTTCCATATTCTGTTTCTACTCTGTCTGTCTGTCTGTCTCTCTCTCTCTCTCTCTCTCTCTCTCTCTCTCTCTCTCTCTCTCTCTCTCTCTCTCTCTCTCTCATGGTAGGAGCAACTCAAGTGTTCTATTCCAGCCAACGTTGGACTTTTTCATTCACCTAATGTATAACCACAGGCGTCCAAGGCTAATGTTCTCGTCTGGTATGGAAGTTCCCTATTACCTTTCCCTTAGTGATTTATTATTGGGTATCACTGGTTAATATCCATTTGTACGTTGTTTATGCAGAGTAAGGTGATAGTAAAAGGATTTATGTAACACAGAAGAGGACAGGTGTTATTATCAAAATGAATAACTTAGGAATAGGTGTTAGGGAGCTTCCATAGACGTGAATACTGGTCCCAAGAAAGACAGCAAGCGATAGTCACCATTAACCCTGTCATGGTGGGCACAAATCCAATATCTATCTCCAGCTAATGCCAGACTATCTCATTTAGCAAGACTGTAGTACTGATGTGGATGTGACTGAAAGCGTTAACAGAGAGATTTTGAGATGGTTTGGCCATGTGGAGAGGGAGGAGAATGAGAGACTGACTAGAAGAGTGTGAGTGACGTGGAAGGGGAGAAGTGGGAGGGAGAGACTGAGGATGAGATGGAGTGAGATGCAGGGCGGGAGAGAGGGTGAGGGGAAGATCAAGGATGAGATGAAGGGATTGAGTGGAGAATTAGAGACTAACTAGAAGAGTGTATGTGAGTGAAGTGCCGAGCGGAGGGGGGGGTTGAGGATGAGATGGAAGAGCGGAGTGGAGATATATGAGAGGGGAGTGTGAATTGGAGGGAGGACAGCTAAATAATAGGGGACAGGGCGACATGGAGGCGATTTGTCTATGTCCACCCCTTCGGGATTATGGCGTCTCGTTACAGATAGAGGCAAATAGATAGATAGATAGATAGATAGATAGATAGATAGATAGAGAGAGAGAGAGAGAGAGAGAGAGAGAGAGTTATATGAACCTGGGAATGCTAACAGCCTTATGTTTAAAAAATCTTCAAGCAAAACCCCTCCGCGTCCGTATCATCTTTTCCTAAGCGATTTATTTGGCTTGTTGCACCTTACTGTCCTCCTCTGTGTTACATATATCCTTCTATTATCACTATACTCTGCATAAATAACCTACAAAAAGATATTAACCATCCATATCCAAAAAATAGATCGCTAAGGATGAGGTGTTTGGGAGCTTCCTTAACCGACGAGAATAAGAAGGTAAGTCTCCCCATTTTTATTATAATTTTGATATATACCCTTAATACTAACCATCCTTCCTGTACTCTTTTTATTCCACCTTGGTTCAGGTTTTCATCCCTTGGTAGCTTATTTCACGTAGCTCAGTAGCAGAATATGACAGCGAAATGGCTCTGCATACTTTTTCCTGGCAATTTTTTGTGACTAGCTTCGCATTCTTGTAGTACTCTGTCTTCACAAATCAGCAGCCAAGATGATAGATTACAATATGTGGCCAAGTTAGAGTAAAAAGGGTATAGTAAATCACTCCCTACTCTGTCCCTCAAACACCATACATCCAGGTAGTCATTCTCATCTCAGTACATCTCCATACTTCACTGGCCTCGTTTCACAACCATACAATATAATAATACTCACACAGGTGGTATGCAGTCTATCATTTATGCAGGGAGTGCTTCCCTATTATGCTGTAATATATAGTTATGCAGTACTGTATATTTAGTTGTATGATGTAGTTGTAGGAATGTATTGAATATCTGTTGGGAAATCTGATGTGGCTAAGTCAGGGTTGTTGTGAGTTCACCAGATTCTTCCCCCCCCCTTCTCTCTGTCACACACACACACACACACACACACACACACACACACACACACACCAGAAGCCCAGACTTCATACACGCCAGACCTGAACTACTCGACTCAGTAAATCAATTATAGTACCTCCACCGTGAGTCTGCTTTGCTACCTACACTGGAACCCAATTGTAACACCTGAAATACATTTAACAACATCAGGAGAGGCAGAAGCTTCCTAGACTTCTTCCAACTACGTCTACATCACATAACAGAGCTTGCTTGGGCTCCATCCCCTGCACAACCTACAAATTATATCAGTCAGACAATACAACTTGTCTTCACAGTCCAGCGATATTGCTGCAGAATCTTATCTTCCCATAAATGCCACTCCAGTCTCATTCTGAAGAGGAAAACCTTCTCGTGGTGGCACAGATACAGCTAGGATATGGAGTTGCCTGGTTATACAAACGTCCCTCAACTCACCTATCCCCCAAAAGATAATGGTAAAATGCAGGAAGAGGACAACTTAACCCTGCAGTCCACTGGGTGTTCATTCAAGATGATCCTGGGGCTACACTAGCTACTACTACTACCACCTGCTAATTCCTTCACGTAGGGCAAAGAAAGTTCACCATCTTCTACACTCTGCCACAGACACTCCTACATCTCTGTGTCCAAACATCACATGCAGTGCGCCAAATATAGCTCTAATCTAACCCTATCTTAGAAACAGCACAAGACAACTCTCCACCAACTGCAATAACACCATCATAAATTTTACGAAGCATAATTTTTGCTCCCTTATTAATAGTTGCACAGTAGTTAATCATCCTACCCCTTGCTTGCATATCATCCCTCCTTGTCACAACCTTCCCTTCATCACCCTCTATACTATCAGCAGTCAGTACCAAGTCATCAACGTACAGTAATTCGAAGGTCAGTCCTGCTCTAACTTGCAATTTAGTGACTCGAGCACCATGATGACAAGACAGACCTTTCATGAGCATCAGATGGTGGCTTAAAGGGAGCGGTAACATGGACAAGATAACTAAAGCAGAAAATAGTCATAATTTGGAGGGGTCCCTAGCGAGATTACTCAGTCCGGACACATAAGGCGAGAGTGACCTGCCACGCTCTTCCACGAATGGCATTGTGTCAGTAATAAACTCAGCTTCCCATCGGATGCAAATCATTATGGGCCTCACCGAGTTCAAGCGCCTTAGCCCACTAAATCACAAGGCGTCGTTTGGTCATGCAGCTGCCTTTCTTGGGACTGAGGCAAACATACTGGCTTACCGCCTTATGGGAATTACTTTTTCATATATATTCCCTGTGTCACATTCATCACTGACTTTTTCTCAATGGGTCGTACATCCTACACAGGCGTCAGGGATGTGTATCATGGCGGCCGTGCAAAGAGTGGGATTTATGGGTCACCCACACCTTATTCATTACTCCAGCTTTTATCCTCCCAGGTAGAGTTATATCAGGGAAGTCTGCTTGTCTGTCGGTCTGTCTGCCTGTCTGTCTCTGTCTGTCTGTTTCTGTAGCTCTGTCTGTCTGTCTCTCTGTGTCTGTCAGTCTGTTTATGTTTCTGTCTCTGTGTCAGTCTCTGCCCGTCTGTCTGTCTCTGTCTGTCTGTCTGTCTGCCTGCCTCTCTCTCTCTCTCTTTCTCTCTCGCTCGCTCGCTTGCTCGCTCGTTCGCTCTCTGTTTTAACTCAGATTTTGTTTTTCATTTTCCAATCTAAATCCATTCCTTAGATATCCCCGTATTTCCTGCATTTAACCTTCATGTTTTCTTCTTCTTATTTTTTTTTTTTTTTATATAGCTCATGAAGACACGTTTTTTTCGTTTTGTTGAATAAAGTCGTCTGACAAATAATAATAATAATAATAATAATAGTAATAGTAATAATAAAAATAATGGTAATAATGATGATGATGATGATAATAACAATAATAATAATAATAATAATAATAATAATAATAATAATAATATGAGCCCTCTAAACTTCAAAATTTTAAAAAAAGTATTTAAATAAAAATATATCTTAAGATGCTGCATAAAGTTTATTAAGGTCGCGAGGGTTGGGAGGGAGGAGACAAGGAGATAAAAGATAAGGAAGGAAGGAGGAGTTTTAAGAACATGGAGGGATGGAAAGGGAGGTATGAAAGAAATGAAGGGAGAGAGGGAGAGAATGTGGAACAGGAGATATACTGAAGAACGTGGAGGAGAAGGGTGAGAGAGATATATTGAAGTAGGGCGAGGGAATGAGAGAAAAGGTGAGGAAGGAAAGAAGGAAAATATTGAAGGACGTGGAGAGAGAGAGAGAGAGAGAGAGAGAGAGAGAGAGAGAGAGAGAAACTAAAGTATGTGTATGAAATGGGTGGGACAGAAATGAAGACGATTACTGTACAGTATAATGAAAAGCAGAATTAATGGTAATCGACAGCACGGGGTCAGGAAAGCAGACAATGAATTTCCGCATAGTCCAAGTTCTCCCCTAGACCATGAGCCACAGCAGTCAATGTTACATCACGATCCCTACTTTTCCTGCTTGGTGTACGGAAATAAGATATAAAATATTGTACTGACTGGTTTGATCTGTTTGGGAATCAAACCCAGCCTTTTCTAGTTACGAACTGAACGTAAAAGCCCATGAAAAAGTTAAGCCTGCCTCGAAACACACTCTCTCTCTCTCTCTCTCTCTCTCTCCCCTAATTAATACACTTAGTATGCACATGACCCCTAGTATTTGAAAGTAACAGGTGAAGCATATCAATTTACCCTCACGCCTGGCTCGGGGACAACACAGTACCGTTAACTTTGGCACAGTGGCTAGGTATCGGTGATAAGTTGCCAGTAACACCGTAGCACAGTAATTTGCTTCACTGAATCCTGTGTTAAGGCAAATCTGTAAATCTGTAATTAATCGAAGAGAGTAAGATTTATTGGTTTAGTTTTGTGTTTATCATATGGTTTAACAGAGGAAGGTGCTGCTTCAATTGAGTATGATTCTGAAAATATACTCTTCTGGTAGAATTTGTTGCATGTACGTATGTATGTATGTATGTATGTATGCATGTATGTACCTATGTATGTATGTAAGTGTGGGGATGGGGGTGTGTGGAATGGAGGTGGAGGGGTTGGAGATGTACAGTAGGTGGCGCTTGTGTACGTATGTCTGTAACAAACCGAGAAGACCCACCACCACTGCTACTACTACTACTACCACCACCACCACCACCACCGCCACCACCACCACTACTACTACTACTACTGCTACTACTACTACTGCTGCTGCTGTTACTACTACTACTACTACTACTTCTACCCTCAGTGGCTTTATTCTCATCTAGGGAGAGACTTTTCAAGCCAGGAGGATTAGACAGCCTTGCTTCACTCTTTCACTATTGGAAATTCATTAGTAGAATAAAATCTTGTGCAGGGAGCAAGAATGATCTATAAACCTATGGCATGGCGGTGAACGGGCTAAGTAAAATAAAAATAATAATAATAATCATCATCATCATCATCATCCATATTTCCTTTACCAACCCAAGGAGGGGTATGGTAGAGCCCAGAGAGAGAGAGAGAGAGAGAGAGAGAGAGAATATGACACTAACGAAAGTTTGCCTCGTAGAATGAGCCACACTCCCCTGTACCTAACATTCAAGCCTCAGGAACCCTACCTCCACCTGATAGGTCTAATACACGAAAAAGACGTACAAAAGCTCGACATAATAATTATAAGATGTTTGAGATTAATGAAACCATCTACTGTTGATAATACCCGGCTGCCATCAATTATCTATCTGTCAATCAATCTATCCATCTATCTACCAATTTATCTATAGCTTAGACTTATCGTAGTATAGAGGCTATATATATATATATATATATATATATATATATATATATATATATATATATATATATATATATATATATGACGGACACAAGGGGTGCTGTGGTTGAACCAGTGTTGCTTACTATAAAGTATGCTTGCACCCAGTTGGCTTGCGCGGGCCGATTACACTTGGTTCACAGACTACACACACACACATCCAAAGCCACTCCAACACAACAATTACACTTACAAGCACTTCTCACCCTACATACAATCTCTACCAGACAGCCTAAGCCACTCGGTAGAGATACACTGGCTGTACCGTCCCGACTTCTGTCGGGATAGGCCGGTCCTGCAGTGGATACTCAAACGGCTGATTATATATATATATATATATTGTTACGGAACAGAGAGAGATAATGAACACTTCAAGTGAGAATACTAAAATCACTACTGTCCCGCAAAGTTTCAGGTTCAAAACAAAAGACTTAGGTAAAATTATAAGTTAAAGTTTAATGCTCAAACTAACAACTAAACATTCAGGACTCATAAGGATAATGTAATGGCAAAACAGGTTACATATATGGTTAACTGCAATAGCCTCCATTAACACGAATTTAGCAAGAGCAAATTTATCTAAGTCAGCCCTGATAAAATGAGAAAACCGGATAATGCTCAGTTAAAGCAAGATATATTATTATTACAGATACAAAATAATACTAATACTGGCTGACAGTGAAAACTTTACGAATCACAAAAACTTCACCAGGCTTATGAATTAACGCCTTAGGCTATACAGTACAAGAAAAATGGTAATAACACTTATACTCAAATTATACAGCAGCTAGATGGTTGGAGACTTCCTGAGCACTCACAAAAATAATAATATACGGTACAGGGGAGGACAGAGATGTGAACAGAATGAGGAGTAGATCTAAGTGGCAACTAATGCAGAGACTGAGCTCATTATATAGGGGGCCGGCAGAGCTTGATTCAACTTGTAAGAAGGACGCGCAAATGAAGACATAGAGGACGAAGAGTTGACACTCCTGCTCTGAACAACAGAAAGAACGACTTACTCTACTATAAGGGGGAGAAGGGGGGAGTGAGGTAGAACACGCAAGCCTGGTCACTATGGAAGCCACGTGGCGAATCGTGATCAAACATGCAGTATACTGTACATTAGAATTATACAAAGGATGATGAAATCATAGGCTATGTAACAATATATATATATATATATATATATATATATATATATATATATATATATATATATATATATATATATATATATATATATATATATATCATCCAATCCTACACTGCCTCATAAGGAGCGTAGGAGCCCGGGGCTAGGCAGATGGTCCTGACATTTAAGATGAGAGTGACCAGCGTCACTCATCCGTGAGTGGTAGTACATGAGCAATCAACCCCAACCATCCCTTGGATATAAACCTACACCGGCTCAATCCGATTGGAGCGCAATAATTACCCACTAAAACCACCAGACGCCAAACTCTGGTTATATGGTTGCCACCCAGCGTAGTAAATGCCTTCCTGGTGTACAGGAAACCATTTGGCTTGTCACTCAGTGTAGAGTCATCCACAGGCTGAAGGAAGAGGAAAGAATGAAGGAAAGAAAGTCAGAAGAGGGAGTGCAAAGTCACCTGTAGGCAGAAGGACAAGGAAAGAATGAAAGAAAGAAGAGAAAGGAAGGAATTAAGGATGGAGAGGAAAGGGCAGACACCCGAGAGCAGCACTACATCGAGTGAGTGGATGATATATATATATATATATATATATATATATATATATATATATATATATATATATATATATATATATATATATATATATATATATATATATGTATATATGTATATATATATATATATATATATATATATATATATATATATATATATATATATATATATAAAGACAAATAAGGATGGAGATGACACCTTTATTTGTCTTTAATGGAAATTACAGTGCCATGGGTCCAATATACTGTATATATATATATATATATATATATATATATATATATATATATATATATATATATATATATATATATATATATATATATATATATTATGTGTCCGACCTGGGCATAGGCTTCACAGCCTGCTCCCAAGGCCCAGTGGTCCTCCTACATACCATAGACCTCTACATGTCACCACTTCGGCGCTAACACCCACCGACCATATTGAATATAAGTTAGGGCTGTCTCATACAGGACTGGTGTATTGGTATTAGCGGGGGTATTTTTACGACATGTCGGCGGGTCTACTGGTAGATCGGTAAAGTCTGCTTTTATGAAATTCAAATCCATAAACTGTTCCCTGCCCCAGAGGGGATTTGAACCTGGGTCCGGTTTGACTGCAGGCCACCTCTCTTCCGATCGAGCCACCGCCTCGAAATAACCCCAGCTGGAGACAGCATGAAGGAAATAAATACATCCTCTCTTTTGGTTAAATCCCGTTAGCTACGTATCATATTAAGCTCAGAGGAGATTTTTTTTTTTTTTTCAAAATGAGAGGGACATATTTTGTCTTCACGAACCAATTTAGAGCAACAGACCTTTCCTACAATGATTAAAGTAATGATGAGGCAATAATAATACAGTAGGCAAATAATATATGCCATCTTTTGTAAACATGTCGTGTGAGGTACAACAAACCTTGCCTGACAGCAGTTATTTTCTGTTAAATACAGACTCGTTTCTGCCATTTAGTCTCAGTGCACAATTAAAGACTGAGGTAATGACGCAAATGTTTTCAAATTTCGGCCTCTGAAAATCCGTGATATTGTATTTGACCTATATCGTAGTCACAGTAAATGTCTCTATCTTCAACGAGTATCGAGTTGTAGCCCCTTGCATATCCGTGACCTTGAGTTGGACCTTTCAAGGTCACTTTCAAAGGTCAAGGTACCAGCTGAAAACCCACATGGGATTTCCTATATATTGATAATATGATAATAGTAAAATATCTCTCTATCTTAAACCAGTTTCGAGTTATAGCCCCCTGAATATCCGCTACCTTGAGTTTGACCTTTCAAGGTCATTCAAGTTCAAAGGTCTTGATGGCAAATGAAAGCCCGTAATACGAGTTCCTATGTGTTCCTCATAGTTAATATATCTTCAACCGTTTTCAAGTTATGGCCCTCTGAAAATCCATATCTTTGATTCTGACCTTTCAGGGTCACTTGATTACATCCAATATTTAACTGCTTTCTTTTGGGATCAGTGCCCACATATCCTGAAAGTTTCATGCAATTTCATTCAGCCGTTTTTCCGTAATATTGCTAACAAACAAACAAACAAACTCAACGCAAAACAATATCTTGTCGGACTCCGTCCGGGCGAGGTGATGCTTAAGATTTTTCCCAGTATAGTACGTGGAAACATCCTGAGAGCAATTGACTTGTCAGTGTCTGCCATTAAACACACACACACACACACACACACACACACACACACACACACACACACACACACACACACACACACCATCTCTGCCCTGACACCCACTCCTCCCCTCCCCCCCTCCAAACGACCCCTCCTTCTCCCGCCCTCATCCAAACAGCGCCCACACCAGCAGTCAGGCAATGCGTCGAGTTTTCTGAAACTATTGGAAACTCAACTAAACTATTTACATTTTTGGTCTGAACTTGGTTGAGGTTTATTTATTTTAACTTCTCTCGGGTTTTTCTATTACTCTCTCTCTCTCTCTCTCTCTTTCCCTGGCAGGGGATTAATCTTTCCATGCAACCAGTTCACAGTTTATGCACCACGTTATTCTGCCTCTCCATCCGTTCTATTGACTGAAATCCTGAACTGACGGCCAT
The DNA here is from genome assembly GCF_032717465.1 of Coenobita brevimanus. Classification (NCBI taxonomy): domain Eukaryota; kingdom Metazoa; phylum Arthropoda; class Malacostraca; order Decapoda; family Coenobitidae; genus Coenobita; species Coenobita brevimanus. The sequence continues at coordinate 1,633,431 of NC_137042.1, forward strand.
GCAAACAACCTTAACTGAATTTCTGAACAGCTTTTGTGTGTGCTGAAGGATTTGCCCACAATTTTAATGCATGAAAGACTTAATATTCTGATTTCTGTTTCGGCATAAAAGGAAATGGTAAGACTTTGATTTTTTTTTAAATAAAAAATGGAGATGTACTGTAGATTTTATATATATATATATATATATATATATATATATATATATATAAATATATATATATATATATATATATATATATATATATATATATATATATATATATATATACCGTCCTCTGCCCCATCCTCTGCCATTTGGCTGCCCTCCTCCAACTCAAACACCCCTCTCTTATCTCTCCACATCATCACTCCTTATCCTTGGTCTCCCCTTCCTTTTCCTCTCTTCTCCCTCACACTCCTCTCTCTCATACCTCATTACTCCATCCCTCCATCTTATCCTTGGTCTCCCCCTCCACCTCAGTCACATACACTCTTCTAGTCAGTCTGTCATTTTATACTTGAGAGAAAGCCTGTAATCTCCCTTCATCACCTGTTACAAAACCAAATGACATCTTGCTGTACAAAACTCTAATATTCAAAGGATATGGAAGGCTTCTAATCTGGCGTTATTAATCCGGAACCCCTGACGTGCTAAGGGATTACCGACCCAGCTCAACGCATTAATCTGGCATCATTAATCTCGATCTGGCTTAAATCATCTGACAATTAAGCGAAATGTGAAAGACAGTCATAAATGTGGGGTCAAGGCCGATGCCTCAGCACAGTCACTCCTTTTATTAGTATGTTTTAATGTTTACCTGGTCTCTCTCTCTCTCTCTCTCTCTCTCTCTCTCTCTCTGACATTCTATTCAGCAAAGGGAGAACTGCAGTACCATACAATTTGACAAACAGCACAGTTCACTCTAAAGACAGTGGAAGATAGCAATACAGTACATGGTTATTGCTTATGACTGTGTGCATAATAATCGTCAGTTTTTGCAGTTTATATCGGTAGCTATGGATTGGCTGCTGGAGATCGTGAAACTGTGTTAATGGTAGGAAAATGCATAACCAAATATACGGGTTTTAAATGCATAAACTACAGACTAGATGGTGGTGGTAAATGTTGGAGGCCATCATCCACTCACTCCATGTAGTACTGCCTATCTCTTCCTTCCTCTTTCTCACTCAGTCTCTGTGTCTGCCCTTTTCTCTTCCAACATCTTTCTAACCGGTCATTTTTTTTTTCATTCTTTCCATTTCAGGTGGCTCTACACCATGTGAGAAACCTAGTGGTTGCCTGTAAGCCAGGAAACCTTTATATCGCTTGGTGGTAACATATAATCAGTTTACGGGGTGATGTGAAGCTTGCCATGGTGCCCCTGTTAACTGGATGGAGAGACGCATGTGCGGCGTCCATCCAGGAACCAAAACTCCACTGATCCCTGCGCCTCGCTGTTAGCAGCGAGGGAACATTGATTCATTGCACGGAACAGCCCTGAGAGGGAAGATTCTTGCCTGCGGTTGATGGGTCTGCTCGGCTACGCAGACTGAGGTTGATCAACAACAACAAAAACAACAGACCAGTTGAGTATGACAGTGACGATATGAATGTAATACTTTTAGTCCCAGGTACATATGAAACGTGAACCCGGTGGACTGCAGGCGGAAGTTACCTTTCTCTGGCAGTTCCCCATCCTCCTTTCGGGGGTAGGAATGGAGTTGAGGGACGTTTGTATAACCTGGCAGTCCACCACTCAGTTATATTAGTATCACCTCGTGAAGGCGTCCCTCTCCAGCCGCAGTATGACAGATGTGAATGTAAAAGGAGTGACTGAGTGTCGATTCCGGTTTGGCGGAACATGTGTGGCTTGTCTGGCGTGAAAGGTCAGGTGTCACATGCTGGTGTCATGGCCTGGGGGGTCGTACCTGGCTAACACCTTTACGCCGATAATGTTTTATTTTCATTACTGCTACCACCAAACACCTTTATTAACCTAGGACTAATTTCTATAACGCCTCTACTCGAACCTGGTCTAAAATTTCCACCTCTTCAACTTGAATGCTGAGTTATGAGTTATTATGCTCATCAAGTTGGCATTTGCAACAGCAAAGGGGGTTGGGGATATAAGGCATGACGTGAATAATTTCAGAACCATTTTTGACATCTGGTGGGAGAGAAATTTGTCGAAGGTCAAGATTATCGTTGTGGTCTTCGTCCTCTTGCCCTCCGAGAACCTAGTTATAAATTTTGCATATATGATTTCATGCTGGGCACGTTCACGTATGATCTCGTCGTCTTCCGTAACCATGAGGTCCCTACAGGTGACAACACCACTGAATGTGGGATCCTCGGCCCGGCACCAAAACAGTGAAACTCATGTAGCCTCAGCAAATCCATAATAACTTGGGATGAATTGACAGTCTTAATTAGGAGATCCCCACTTGCATGCTTTTACTTGTTCAGCCTCACCAGTACAGCCATCAGTCGCTTTCTTGATTAGGAAAGGATCTGAGACTAGACAGGGGAAGAGAGTCGGCAGCATGGATAAGTACAAAGGACGCATTGTGTACACTAACGTCAAGTGGGATTCGAGTCTGGGGGCGGTCATTCTGTGAACCAGTCCGTCTTACTGTCAAGGGATCGTCAGAGCCATCCCCTTCCTAAAGGACGGAGGGGCAGGAAGGGAAGTCGACATAGTAACCAGTCCTCCTCTCCAGGGAAGTGGGGAGAAATAGAAAAGTGAGCAAGGGAAAATGAACCAGGATAGAATAGCAAACTGAGATTACCCCCTCAACCCACTCCAGGGAGGCCCGACCGTGGGTTCAGGCACCCAGAGCGATCAGTGGCGGGGACCCTCCGTGGGGAGAAGGCAAAGACAGTCTCAGTACAAAGATACAGACACCATCTGTACCAACGTAACAGGGAGGGAAGGAATGTGAGAAACTAGCCAAACCTTAAGGCACCAGACGGATGGGGAAAAAACTAATACCGGTGGGGCAGCCCTAGAAATTTAGAGGAGAGAGAGAGCGTACGAAAACACGTCTGCACTCCCCTCGACCAAGCATGAATGTCCATTAACAAAAGTGTTCGTCGACCCGAGTTTCAAGTACGGGCATAGTGCTACCCACATACCCCACATGGCAACTGGGGCAAGTAAAATAATATACGATCTACGAGCGCAGGTCATCTGGCCATCGGTCCTTGAAATGAACATAAGAACATAAGAAGAGAGGATAACTGCAGTAGGCCTGTTGGCCCATACTTCGCAGCTCCTAGAAGAGTAACTGAACTATTAGAATGAAATAAGGATAGCAAAGAAGAAGGCTCTCCCCCGCCCTCCAAACCCTCCAGCCGAAGCCGGCAGGAAAAAGTCAGGAAGAACACTACGTAGTATATAAAAACTGGTGGGAACATTTTATAGGAATGTGTGAAAGAAGAAAAAAGAGAAAAAGAGAAGGAAACGACTAATCTTGAATGTTTTTGTTAGTCTGATTGCAAAATTCTTATCAGGGTAAAGTTTGCTTAGTTTTTCTTCTAGTAATTGTTTGATGTGATAAGGTTTTTAATTAGTTTCTTCCTGATAACACCAAACACCTTCACTGAACCATGGACAAATTTCTATAACGCTTTTTCTCTAACCTGGTCTAACACTTCCATCTCTCCAACTTAACTGAGTCATAATAAGAGATTTATAACATGATGCTAGCCACCAAGAAGTGCTAAGGTGAGGATGTAGAGCCGTCGCATCATCTTTTTCCTCTCCTGACGTACATAACATAAGCTGCAAAAACACACAAAAGCTGGTAATTTCTTAGGTCAGTACTAAAGGAATGAACCCGTCTATTAATGAAGAAAATGAACTAAATATTACGTTATAGGACTGAAGGGATGAGCACCGAAGCCCGTACTCTCCTCGATTAAGGAAGGTCCCTAGCACCTCTTCCTTAGCTATTTATTTTTGGATATGGCAGGTATACATCTTTTTGTACTTCATCTATACAGAGTATGGCGATATTAGAAAGATTTATATAACAGAGAACAGGATTGTAAGGTGTAATAGGCAAACTAAATCACTAAGGAGAAAGTGTTAGGGATTTTCCTCAATCGACGAGAATATTGGCCTCAGACTCCTATGGATATAGTGAAAACATTCAAGGGTTGGATGCAATACAGTACCTGATTAGTTCTGCCACTGAGAGTTAAACATGATATTTATTTATGAAACTAGACTCCTTTTACTCTAACTTGGCCTAAAATTGCCATCCCGCCACCTAGAAGGCTGAGTTGTAACAATAGAGTAACATTAGAACATGAAATTAGCCACGACTAAGTGCTATAGAAGGGATGTAGAGGCATAGCAGTGTCTTTCTCATCCACTGAGATGCGTGATATAGGTTACGAAAGGACGAAAATCTGGGCTAAGTTTGAGTAAAAAGGAACTGCTAGGCTGACTAATATGGTAGTCAGTGTGATGGGTTGGGAATAAATAAATGATTAAATAAAGATGTGCAGTTTCTTCCTTTACATTCAGAGAAAACATGGAAACTACATACCCAATCGTGCGATATGTCTGCCGATTCTGTTGAAACCCATGTGCTCACTTCCCTTATCACCACACCCGGACGGAGTTGGGCGAGCTATTATTTTTCAACCGAAGTTGTTCGTTTGTTTTTTTTATTTGTTTGTTTCTTAGCACCAATACGGAAAAAACGGCTGAATGAAATTGCGTGAAACTTTCAGGGTATGTGGACACTAATCCCAAAAGAAAGTGATTACATTTTGGAGGTAATCGAGTGACCATGAAAGGTCAAAATCAAGGTCATGGATATTTAAGTTGTAACTCGAAATCCATGTGGGTTTTTAATTGGTACCTTGACCTTTGACCGTAAGTGACCTTGGAAGGTTAAACTCAAGGTCCCAGATATTCAGGGGGCTATAAAAAGCACCCTCTCTCTATCTCCATATAGTTCATTCATTTTCAAAAAGATGAAGTCTTGTTTTCTGTGTTTTCTGTTATCCCAATGCCCCTTTTTTTTTTTCTTTCTTTTTACCGAAGTTGTTTATGAAGGTGAGGTATATCTAAGCCGTTCAGTTCGAAAAGCCTCTCGTGAGCTGCATGCAGTCGTATGGTGGTAATAGCGATGGTGTAAAACCAAGGTAATCCCAGTGGCAAGGTTAATGCTCTCAAGCTCCTACGACTCACTCTGAGCTGAATAACATTGCCTGGAGTTGGTGAAATGGAGTGCTGGAATTATGTGTACAGTGAGAGAGTAAATGGTGACAATATGAACTCCCTTGTTCTTATGACTCCCAGTTGATTAAAAAATGGCTAAGTTGCAATCTAGTCTAATATACTATAATCCTGGGAGTGTGTGTGTGTGTATGTATGTGAGTGAATGTGTGCGTGTGTGTGTGTGTGTGTGTGTGTGTGTGTGTGTGTGTGTGTGTGTGTGTGTGTGTGTAGCAGGCATAACTGGAGAAAGGATTTTGATAATACTTAGCAGGATGATTGGAATTGGGTCTCATACGGGTCATATTCAATATCATGCCGATTGACGTTTACTGAGGGGGTCTTTTGGCCCATAATTATTGTCACTATTGGCGTTCCATTATGTGTACAGTGCCTCAAGAAAGTATCCGTACTTAGGGGTAGATAGTTTTGAAATCATACGTTCACCTCAGGCGTGTTTCAGATCACATCGTTGGTTTTTCAGTTTGTTTCCCACATAGTTGTTCTGATACTTTTTTGAGGTACTGTACATGAAGAACTACCAAATATTTCCTTTAATAAGCATTTACCTCAAAAAATAATTAATAAATGTGTAGATAAAAATGAGCAAAGGAGTCTGTATCCACTTCCATATTTCAGGTTTAAGTATAAAATTCTTTGGGTCCAAATTCACTTCCAGTAAAAAATCTAGGCCCGTATGCACCTTAACACATCTTCTTTAGCTATTTATTTCCGATAAAGCTGGTTAATAGCCATTTGTACGTTACCCATGCAGAGTATGATGATATTGGAAGGATTTATTTAACACAGAAGAGGACAGTAAGGTGTCATAAACATACAAAATCGCTTACAAAAAAGTGTTAGGCAGTTTCCTTAATCGACGAAAATACTGACCTAACGTTAGTATTCTCGTTGATTAAGGAAGCTCCCTAACACCTCTTCCTTAGCGATTTTTTTTTTTGGATATGAATAGGTAATATCCTTTTGTAAATCATTTATGTAGTGTATGGCCATATTGGAAAGATTTATGTAACACAGAAGACGAGAGTAATGTGTAATAAACAAAATAAATCGCTTAGGACAAGCTGTTAAGGAGCTTCCTCAACTGACGAGAATACGGGTCATTGTCATCACTGCCCACTGTATCCCAAAGTGTAATCTCTCTCTCTCTCTCTCTCTCTCTCTCTCTCTCTGATAGAAAGACGCAGATAATGATGGCGATAATGATAATAATTACAAAATCGGAATATTTCCTGTTGATATAAAGCCCCTCTCTCTCTCTCTCTCTCTCTCTCTCTCAATCAATCAATCAATCCGTAAAAAGCTCCATCACCAATACACCAATTCTGTATGAGACAACATTACCATCATGTATTCAATATGGACGGTGGGTGTTAGCGTCGAAGTGGTGACATGTTAAGGTGTGTGATGCGAAGGACTGCTAAGCCTCAGAGTACGAGCTGTTAAAGTCTGTGCCCAGAGTCGAACGCATAAGAGAGAGAGAGAGAGAGAGAGAGAGAGAGAGAGAGAGAGATTTGACTCATCACTACTTTCAGTAACACAACACCATGCACGGTATTCTCGTTGGTTAAGAAGCTCCCCAACACATTTTCCTCAGCGATTAATCTTGCTTATTACACCTTACTGTCCTATTCCATGCTATACAAATCCTTCAAACATAGCCATACTCTGCAAAAATAACTTACAAAAGAATGTTAACCAGCCCCATTCAAAAATGAATTGCTAAGGCAGAGGTGCTAGGGAGCCTCCTTACCTGACGATAATACGAACCCATATCAATGCATTTAGGTAAAAGAAACAGACAGACAAAAAACTCGGTTGAAATTAATACAACAGGTTACTGAACACTGGGAAGAGGCCGACAACTTTTGCATGTCACTGTACATTGGCTGCCATGGTAGCATCCCCTCGGTATTGTCCGTCGTTGTCATGGCAACTAATATGCTGGTTAATGATTTACTGGGATTAAAATTGCCATCTGTCCGGTATGCATGCTGAGAGAGAGAGAGAGAGAGAGAGTAGGGAAGTATTGCGTATGCAGCATATGGAGTATGAGAGATTAGGTGGGTGTATGGCATGACTGAGAGAGAGAGAGAGAGAGAGAGAGAGAGAGACAAAGAGACAGAGACAGAGAGACAGACAGACAGAGTGAGGGAGGGAGAGAAAACAGAGTAAGGTTACATCAAAGTGGATCAAGTAAAGTCTTATATTCTTGTCTTAGGACGCGTCCATACCATATGCTAGCTGCTGCAGGCAGGTGTGGGTGGGTGTGTGCAGGTGAGAGCAGGTGAGGGGTGGGTGCGGGCGACTATTTCTTTGGGTTCCAGTGACCCAAAACTCCTGCCCGCACCAGCATTTTCTTCATCTTAGGAAAAACAAACCTATACTAGAATAGAGATTTAGTAAAACTCCATCTAAATTCTCCGTTTCGGAAAATATATCCCCCCCTATAAAAAAAAAAAAAAATCTTCAGGTGAGGTGAATGGCACGAAAAATGTCCCCCTGCCTGGTGATGTAAAAATGTCTGCGTTTCATGGCCTTGTACGTAACTGTTTCACATTATTTTTTATTTCATTCCGCCAGTGGACGTTTTTCTTACATTATTATAGATAACGCCAAGTATTTTCAGTTTTTGTAAGAAGTCCCTGGTCTGGAGGGCGTGAACCTTATTATTATTATTATTATTATTATTATTATTTTGACATGCGTGAAATAGTTCAATGGAATCTTTAACTCAGCCCTACTGTTACAGCTGGTGCAGATGAATATTTCAGGTAAGATAATGCCAAGGGATTTTGTACTCTCGAGAGAAAAACTTTGCAGTCAAAGGCTTCAGAGAAATTTATATAGCAACCCTTTCTCTGTTGTTAGTACAGCCAGAAGGTATATTTGACTAACAGCAAAGTATACTGTTCAATAGAGGCAAATCCAGGTAGTCAAAGACTTAAGAGTTTACCGATGTGACGCCCTTTCCATTCATCAGGGAGGACACGGTGGTGCACTGGTTAGCAACAATAACCAGCACGGATTGCATGAACCATCGTTTGAAATTTCGGACCTGTCTGACTGTTGGTTCTTCCCTTACCCTTGTTCGCCCAGAGAGAGAGAGAGAGAGAATCAGTGGATGGATAAAAAACGCTGTAACTAGTAAACCACATACTAAGCAGTGTCTCCTCACCTGAACATAATCGCTTGCCGGTGGAAGTAATATACTGCAGGATACTCCGTTGGATTTCTTTCTTCTACATTACTGTCATTGACCCTCTCCAGCCTCTGTTTATATCCATGAAACTACCAATCTATTCCACGTTCTGTTCTTTATTTCCTCACAACACCTGCCCGCGTGAGTCTAATGATAAGAGGTAGTAAGTGGACTTGGTTGTATAGTATCACTGCTTCGTATAGTCTATAGATACGATGACACATAATTCCACTTCACCGGTCGATTTTACTTAACTAATTAATAGCTTCACGTACTGAATGGCTGATTAAGTTTCCATCCAACCTGTCTCGTTCAGGTGTCATCTTAACTTAGTAAATTCGCTTCGAGTAATGAAACTTAACCTAATCTGTGCTCTCCCATACATTATATCCCTTCCTCTGTACCTATTCCTTATATTAAGCATATTTTAAAGATACAATAATTCAGCCAGCAAAAGGAGAGGATAATTATTTTCCTGTATGTGCAATCAAAGAGACAAAACTGTTGCTATGTAGACAATCATTCTGTATCTTTGTCTGTATCTTTGTTAACGTCTGTGTCTGTGTCTGTATATATGAATGTGTCTGTCTGTGTCTTGGTCTGTATATGTCTGTGTATGTGTCTTTGTCTGTGTGTATGTTTGAGTGTGCATATGTCTGTGTCTGTGTGTATTTTTGTGCGTATGTCTGTGTGTATGTTTGTGAGTATTTGTGTGTCTGTGTCTGTTGTATGTTTGTGCGTATGTCTTTGTCTGTGTCTATGTTTTAGTGTTCGTATGTCTGTGTCTGTGTCTTTGTGTCTAAGTTTGAGTGTGTATATGTCTGTGTCTGTGTCTGTGTGTATGTCTGAGTGTGCATATGTCTGTGTCTGTGTCTTTGTCTGTGTGTATGTTTTACGTGTGCATATGTCTGTGTATGTGTCATCATCTGTGTCTATGTTTTACGTGTGCATATGTCTGTGTCTTTGTCTGTTTTTGTTTGGGTGTGCATATGTGAGTGCCCGAGTTTTTGTTTGTGTAATTTTTAACTGTGCATATGTCTTTGTCTGTGTTTGGCTCTGTCTATGTGTCTTTTTCTGTGTTATACTTCAACCTATTTTATTATCTAGGCCATTTAGATGTTACCCATTCTCTGCTCTAGATTTCCTTTCCTCTCCTGGGCCCTTATTCTCGCCAGGTAAGGAAGCCCCCTAACACCTCTGCCTAAACGATTTATTTATTACTGGTTACTATCCTCCTCTGTGTTCCATAACTCATTCTAGTATCACCATTCTCTTAGCGAATTATGTATAAAATTATATTAACCAGCCATATCCAAAAATAAATCACTAAGGAAAAAGTGTTAGTGAGCTTCCCAACTGCACGAGAATACCGTCCCTGGTGCTTCCGTAGTCAAGAATAAATAGTAGATTAAATTAATTGCACTATGAAGCGAAATTATATTAAATTTCTTATCTCTGTAATGGAAGAGACGAGGAAGTTAATTCTGTGATCCTTTGTTTTATTTTTACTTTTGTCAACATTAATTTTGTATCGATTTTGTGTCCATGGTTCGTATTCTCACCGGTTAAGGAAACTCCCTAACACCTCTTCCTTAGTGATTTATTTTTAGATATGGCTAGATAATATTCTTCTGTACCTTATTTATGTTGAGTATGGAGACACTGGAAGGATTTATGTAACACAGACTAGGACAGTAAGGTGTAATAAAGCAAAATAAATACTTTAGGAAAAGGTGTTAGCGAGCTTCCTCAACCGACGAGAATACGAGCCCTTGTCCATGTTTGTCTTTGTGTCTGCGTTTGTCTGTGTTTGTGTTTCTCTGTCTGTCTGTCTGTCTGTCTGTCTCTCTCTCTCTCTCTCTCTCTCTCTCTCTCTCTCTCTCTCAGGTGAGTCTACACTGGGTGACAAGACAAAGAGTTTACTGTAACCCCAATCATCATTTACTACGCTAGGTCGTAACCATATAACCAAATGACGCCCGGTGGTCTTGTGGGTTAAGGCACTCTAAACAGGTGGCGCCTGCAAGGGTCTACATCCGAGGGCTGGTTGAGGCTTAATGCTCTCACAGTGCTACTCAGGGATGGGGGAGGCTGGTAATCCTTGCCTTAAATATCGGGACTGAGTAGCCCAGCCCTGGGATCCTACGCTCCTCAAGGGGCAGAAGAGGATAGGATGATGGCTGGAAAGGTGAAAAGGAACAACACACTATACAGCGGGATGTCTTGTTTTCTGCTCAGCTTCCATTTCATTTTTGATCATCATTTTCTTGCCTTCCTGTCTAGATTATTATTAAGCTTCGCCATATGAACGGCGAAGCTTCTTGCTTTCGTCATTACCGTCATTATTATCATTATTATTATTATTATTATTATTATTTTTATTATTATTTTTCGCTGCACTTTTATTCTTCGATCTTGCTATTATACATGAAGGTACCCTAGGGTAACCCAAGTCCTTGTGCCAAACAGAAATGATCTTGACCTATTTTTAAGTCATATACTAATTTTTTTCCTAGAAACTGCACAGACTATTAGAAAATGAAATATCTCAGATATTAATTGAGATACAGCTATTAGAATGAAAATCCAGTGATAAAAATGTTTGCTGAAAATTCTGGCTTAATATTTTGCCTTTTAGCCCAGTGGAAAGCACCAAATTCAAATGTGCCCAATTTTTTTCTTTGCAACACGTTTTAGAGAAAACCACAAAAGCTTCATAGTTGTAACTTTCCAGATATATAGCTGTGGTCCCTCTTATGATCTGAAAGGAATATGGTTACAGTTAAGCATACAGTTAGCCTGTCATTGAGATAGAAGTAATATTTACACATGTGTTCCTCGACACCTCTGTCTTCAGATCTTGTTGATGTAACATAAGATGTTACGTTAGGGTCTTCAGATCTTGTTTGTATTAAAAATACCTTATAATTTATACATAAAATTGCATGCTTCAGTAGAAATCAAAATCCTCACAAGGCTTCTATTATCACCGTTAATGGCAATGTTCCTGCAAACGGCAATTGGTTTTGTGTCTGTCATGCAGGAAAAATCTTCGGACTTGAGGAGCCACATCGTAAATTTTTATGAGTTTTATGCCTCAGTATTGGAAGGTATTTTTTCTCTGTAGATTTTTTTTTTCTCTTAAAGCCTTGTCAAATGTTTTTATGTGAGTTATCGCGATTCGCAGTGACTTTACCCTCTGAAATACGTCTTACAGTCTAACACGACCCTGAACAATGTACAAAGATTCCTTCTATATGTCTACCCGTCTACCCACCTACCTACCTACCTACACCTCTACCTACCTACCTACATACAAACATACACCTCTACCTGTTTACCTACCTACTACCTACCTACCTACCTACCTAAACCTCTACGTGTTTACTTACCTACTACCTACCTATCTACCTACCTAAACCTCTACCAATTTACCTACCTACCTACCTACCTACCTACACCTCTGCCTGTTTACATACCTACTTACTTACATCTCTATCTACCTACCTACACCTCTGCCTTTTTACCGACCTACCTACACCTCTGCCTTTTTACCGACCTACCTACACCTCTGCCTTGTTCCCTACCTACCTACACCTCTGTCTTGTTGCCTACCTACCTACACCTCTGCCTTTTTACCTACCTACCTACCTACACCTCTGCTTTGTTCCCTACCTACCTACACCTCTTGTCTTGTTACCTACCTACCTACACCTCTGCCTTTTTACCTACCTACCTACCTTCACCTCTGCCTTGTTACCTACCTACCTACACCTCTGCCTTGTTACCTGCCTACTTACATATTTGACCCTCAAATATTCAACCCCTTCCTAACCTACCAACCTAAACCCCTACTTACCTACCCCTTACCTACTTACCCTAACCTACCTATTTACATATATAACCCCAATTTTCTACCCATCTCTGTCAACCTTCCTAAACCCCTACTTACCTACTTACCCCTAACTACCTACTTACATACATAACCCCCAATTTTCTAGCCCCTACCTACCTACCTACATGAATCACCACTTACCTACTTACCCCCACCTACCTAACTACAGTACATACCAAATCCCCAACTATCTACCCTCCCTACCTACCTAATCCTAAATGTCTATCCCCTCCCTACTTACCTACCCCTTATCTGCTTACCTCCCACCTACTTACATACAGTACTACCTACCTACCTACTTACCCCTCTAAACTAAAGCATTTTCAGCTGAAGCTTGTGTTATGTTAGAGAGAGGGGGGGCGGGGGGAAGGGGGACAGGGAAGGAGAAGAAAGAGAGATAGAGAAAAGGAGAGAATGAAAACGTGAGGAAAAGAGGAGAAAGAGCGAAGAAGGAGGGACAGGGGGAGGGAGGGAGGGAGGGAAGGGGAAAGGAGGGAAGAGAGGGGAGGGAGTTGTGTGATGGAGGTTGTGATGATGGTGATGGTGATGATGATGATGATGGTGCAGTCAAGCAATGCTACACATAACGTATGATAATAAAACAGCCTTAATAACGCCGCCTATACATATACTCGAGGGAATCTTGGACACCAGGTTAAGATCCATCATCTGGCTGGACTCGACTGGGCCCTGGCAAACAGCACCATTAACAACATTAACAACTAGTACCCAAGTATTGCATAAAATCGTGAAAAAAGAATTCAACATGACAACTATGCGTATGGAAACAGCTGGGGTGCGAGGAGGGGTGCTAGAGGAGGGGCGGAGTGTGAGAGGGAGAGGAGGCTGGGGTGAGGGAGTGAAGGGGTGGTGCTTGTGGGGTATGTTGGGGGTGTTGCTGGGATGGGGGATGGACCTCCTAACTAGTGTATACACGGGCTGGTTGGAGGAGGAGGCGTTGGTAGCGTGGAGGGCACGGAGGCAGAGCCCTTGGAGGGGCATTCCCCTGCTGGGGCAGCTGCTGGCCCCAAGCCCCCCAGACCCCCATGAGGTCTGTGGCCGGCAGCCTCCACACCTACATCTGACCCCCCTCCGCGCCACCCTTGACCACGCCCACTACCGCGGCTGCCTCGCCGCCTACCTCACCGCCCATGCAAAGGACGGCGGGATGTCAGTGTGGGTGTGGGTGGGGGTGCTGGCAGCCCTGGTGCTGTTGACGGCCGCCCTCTGGCGTCACCTCACTGCCCGTGGGGCCAATAGCCCCGTCACTAACCCCTGCCGCCCTAAGGTGGCCCTCCGATGTGCACCCCCAAAGGCGGGATGGGCAGACTCCACCCCTACACCCATAAAAGGAGTCGAGGATCCCATCCTTACACCCATCAGGTGCGATGAGGACCCCACCCCTACACCCATCAGGTGCGAGGAGGACCCCACCCCTACACCCATCAGGGGCGGGCAGGACCCCACCCCTACATCCATCAGGGGCGTGGAGGATGCCACCTCATCCTCAAGGGGGGTGGCAGCTGTGCCTGGCCCCACCCAGGGCCTGGCTGGGTCTAGTAACAAAACCCAAGTCTGTGTTTTTATCCCTGTCAAAATGCGGGGTATGGTGATTGGGGCTGGGGGGAAAAACCTGACTCGCCTGAGTCAAAAGCATGGCGTTAGAATTAATATCCGTCCTGACCCTGCCCAGCCAGTTAGGGTGACTGGGCCTAAAAATCCAGTTAACGTTTGTGTACAAGAGCTGATAAAAAATTACCATGCGACCTTGTCCCCACCCGACACCGCAGCCTTGGGATCGAATCACGTCACAAAGCGGGTGTTCGTCGGGCCGCATCATCGCGGCTCGTTTATTGGGACTAAAGGTCAAAACTTGGCAAGACTTCGTAGACGATTTGGTGTGGGCATCAACGCTCCACGAGATGAGCGTACGGCAGTAATAGTGACGGGACCCAAAGATGCAACACAATGTTGTGTTGATTATATTGTGAAGAATTATAAGGGCACCCTCACTGACCCCTCACCACTATCACCACCACCACCCCCACCCGGCTCACCCGAGATGGCAGGACCGGTCAGGCACATCCTGAGCCCCTCAGATCCAGGGGACGGTCCTGATCCACCCAGGGGGTGTTACGGTAGGGTGTTTTTGAGTCCGGACCACAAAAGATGGTTTCAAGGACCTTACAATTCTAACCTTAATTTATTCAAAAAACGATACAGGGTCAATGTATTAATTAATTCAGACCCCAGTGAACCAATCACAATCTTGGGGGATAGAATGGCCATAAAAACAGCCATGCAAAATGTCCTTACCGAGTTTGATGGAGAGTTGGTTGGGACTCCAATCAGCTAGTGAATGGTTCATCCTCCCCCCCTCCCCCTTTCACTCTATGTACCTGGACCGTCCTGAGTCCTGAAACATCTGTCCTGGCTCACACTGATGCTTCTGTCAGTGACTAGCTGTCCTGGCTCACACTGATGCTTCTGTCAGTGACTAGCTGTCCTGGCTCACACTGATGCTTCTGTCAGTGACTAGCTGTCCTGGCTCACACTGATGCTTCTGTCAGTGACTAGCTGTCCTGGCTCACACTGATGCTTCTGTCAGTGACTAGCTGTCCTGGCTCACACTGATGCTTCTGTCAGTGACTAGCTGTCCTGGCTCACACTGATGCTTCTGTCAGTGACTAGCTGTCCTGGCTCACACTGATGCTTCTGTCAGTGACTAGCTGTCCTGGCTCACACTGATGCTTCTGTCAGTGACTAGCTGTCCTGGCTCACACTGATGCTTCTGTCAGTGACTAGCTGTCCTGGCTCACACTGATGCTTCTGTCAGTGACAAGCTGTCCTGGCTCACACTGATGCTTCTGTCAGTGACTAGCTGTCCTGGCTCACACTGATGCTTCTGTCAGTGACTAGCTGTCCTGGCTCACACTGATGCTTCTGTCAGTGACTAGCTGTCCTGGCTCACACTGATGCTTCTGTCAGTGACTACGTGGAATCCATCTGGTCCTGGGGATTTGTTGCTTTTCAGTTTCTTCAATGCCTCATGTATATCCTTCCTTCATATATCCATAGTTGACAGTACTGGTGTTGGTTTTATTTCTATCTCTAGTAGTTCCCCTGGTGGCTCGTTTGTAAACACTGAACCAAAGAACTTTGCTAGTACTTCAGCTTTCTCCTTATCATTTATTGTTTTCTTGTTCCTATTTCCATCCACATAAAGTTCTGCTATCCCAGGATTAGCCTTTGTTTTGGATTGTACATATTTCCAAAATATTTTGGGATTACTTTTTACATTATGAGCTATGGTGATCTCTCTCACGTTAATCTCTTTTCTTGATTCTTTCCTCACCTGGTTATTCATTCGTCTGTACTCATTTTGCACTTCCAAATATTCTCTCCCCCCCATATTCCCTCTTACATTTTCCTCAATCTTTCCCATAAGCTTTGTTTTTTCTTAATCTTGGTCCGAAGTCTTCTATTCATTGGTAAGTCTCTATTAGCATTTCTTCGTAATTCATATCTTTCTTTGAACAATTTGCATGGTATGTGGTCATCTATTGCTTTTTGAAATTTAGTTGCAAATCTATTCCACATCTCATCCACATCTTGAGTGTTCAAGAATTCCTTCCAGTCTATAGACAACTTTTCTTTCATGGCTGCATAATCGGCTCTTTCATATAAATACACTTTTCTCTTTGTCTTCCTTAGCTGGGGTACAATATCACACTGGAAAGCAATGCTCTCATGATCACTTTTACCTAGGGGACTATTCGCTTCTATGTTCTTCACCACAAGGTCATCATCAGTGAGCAAGAGATTATGCACATTTCCCTTCTCAGTTCCCCTAAACCTAGTTATTTCTTGAATATGTTGTGTAGAGTAACAATCTCTTACCTTTTCAATAAACCTATAACTAAGCTGATCCTCACCACTTGTTGTTGTATATTTACTCCAATCAATATCAGGCGAGTTAAAATCTCCCACAACTAATTTATGTTTTGTATGGTGTTCACTAATTCCTTGCAGCAAATTTAGTAATTTGCTGTTATTCTCATCACTGCTATTTGGACTTCTGTATAATGCAGTGAACAACATATCTTCTACCCCTTTTATAGTTATTTTCAAATATTCTCAGAAATCATCATCATCATCCTCAACAGGGTAGGATACCCCACTCTTAACATATATTAACAAGCCTCTCCCATTGTTTTCTTCTGACATTTTTTTTCCAAACACTTCTTAACCCTTTAAATGACATTCTACAATACTTTTTTCATATCTGTAAATTTTTGGCTTCACTTCCAGAAGAGCTATTACATGTGGTTTTTCAGACATTATCTCTTAATCTAGCCGCAAGTTCGTTGATTTTATCAGTAGAAAAAGTATCCACATTGTTAAACATTATACATATCCTCTTCTGAAACCTTACAATATCACCATGATCCTGTTTCTATTTACTGTATGTCTCTCTCTCCTCTTCTGTCCACTCTCAGTAAATATCTTTTCCATGAATTTCCTCTCACCACATAAAAGTTTCCCAAGCTTCTCTTTTTCATTCTTCTCTTTTGCCTCCTTTCTCAATTCCTTATCTCTTTCACGCTCCTCCCTGGACATGTCATGATACACGCCCACTTCCCTAAATACCGGCTCATCAGCATTCTTTAATTTGTACAGGTTCCTCATTATCCTCATCTTCCAACCCCCTTTAACAGTCACAATCATTGGTCTAGGTTTAACTGTTGATCCTTAATCCTCTCCCCTCACACTGGTAATTCCACCTACAAATTATCCAATCCTTACTTCTTGCATGTCACTAGCATAACAAGTCAAACTTACTACATTACAAAATTCCTTGAATATTGTCTCATCATGCCTTTCCTTCTCTTCTCTACTTACTAATTTATAGTCACTTATCTCCTCTGGTACTCCATGCAGTATTATATTATTCACTCTACGTAGCCTGTCTTGCACCTGACTGGCTGTCTCCTGTACCATTTCTTGGCTCTTTTCACTTATTTCCATATTCACCTTGCTAAATTTCTGGGCTTCCCCTTGTAATACATCAATGTATGACTGCACCAGGTCATCTTTCCCCTCACTACGTAATTCCATTATTATTATTATTATTATTATTATTATCATTATTATTATTATTTTTATTATTATCATCATTATTATTATTATTATTATATGTGACCCTATCATTCCACCACTCTGTCTGTATTTTAGGGAAAGCACAGTTAATTAAAAGCGGTAGAAGAGTGGCCGTGTAGAGAGGATGGAAAATGAGCGACTGACTAGAGAAGTGTGAGTGAGGTGGGGGGAAAGGAGGAGTGGGAGACCAATGATGAGACAGATGGAACTGAGAGATATGTGGGTGAGTAGATGTTTGAGATGGAGGGAGGGAAGTCAAATGGCAGAGGACAAGGCAACGCGACGAAGGGGAGATTTGTTTGCCGCCACCCTTTATGGGATTGAGGCATCTGACTATTGATAAATGTATAAACAGATTGGTAGATAAATGTATGTATGTATGGATGGATGAATGGACTAATAATTAGATAGACAGATAGACAGATAGAATACTGGACTACTGACCATATTATCCCAAGATCCATCCACCACATTAATCATGTTATAATAACTCAACCAAATTAACCTTCAATATAGTAGTTCAATCCATTAACTTCAATAGAGAAGTTTCCAAGCTGGGATATGTGATATGTAGTACCGTCTCTTGGTGTGTGGGAGGGAGGTATAGTAGGCTTCAGGGAACGCACTGGTTACTCTATGCTCAATCATTATATTAGTCTGGCTTTTTTCAGACTTTGGGCCAGTTTAACAATTGGCCACTTCCGAGTTTGGACTACAAGGAAGATCAAAATATCGACAATGATAATATTCTTAGTATAACACAAATCGCGTTTTAAATAGATGAATATCGTGTGAGAATAGCTTTGGCATTATATCAAGTACTTGCTGAACAATATAATCTTTTAGTTTAGCCGTAAGTAAGGAAAATGGGTCATTTCTCAAACACTGTGGAAAGATGGGCGGTCTTTGATATGACACTTTGTTATTCAGGGCTAAATTGACGCATGTCGTTGTCTCAGCAAGTACTTGATATTATGCTTATTTTCACACGATTTTTTTTTCTTTTTTTGTAGATGAGATTTGTGCAAATAGTACGAACACCATCAAAGTGAATATATTTGAACTTCCTTGTATCCTAAAACTCGCAAATGGCAAAATGCTCTTTCTTCCAACACAACAATTACCTGTTGTTCCTTGCAGGTTATGTTTCACAATTGCTTCCCACACCGCTGTTGATAAGCGTCGTTACTATAATACTGAGGTGCTGAAGACAGTCGCCTTCATGTGATGGCACTGATATAACATGGCGGCTTATCTCCCTGGTTATACACGCGTTCTTCAGCTACTTCCTTAGCCCTCAAAAGGAGGATGTTGGACTGAAGAGGAAGAGCAACTTAACCCTGCAGTCCACTGGGTTCACATTTCAGATGAACTTGGGACAACAATAATAATAAAAACAACAATAACAACAATTGCTACTCATACTGTTACTACTATTACTACTACTACTAGCACTACCAATTTTACTAATACTGCTACTACTACTATTACTATTGAAAGTGTTGCTTGTGAATTACCAACGTAAACAAAACAACGATAATGTAAGTGATCGTTTGTTGACCATTTCAGTGTATATGAGTTAATCATGTCTGGGTTGATGAGGTTAGTCGCAGATGAAAGAACTGTGAAGCTGGTTATTACGGGCTTACTTCGAAAACTGTGTGGGAGATGTGGACAAAGCCTCAATTTTTTATGGTAATTTATTGATTACACTGATTAATAGACGCATACATCCTGCACTCCATAATACGGAGTGCAGTCAGCATCAGGAGGGAGAGCGCTGACGAGAACCCTACACGTGGCGACCCTGTGCAGCCTGGGTAGAGCAGCTGCAGAGTCCGCCCGGGAGCCAAACCTCCTCATATTTCCCTGCACCTAGTCGTGGGAAGGACCCTGGTCCGTCCATGGGGAGGCGCTGTTTTAGCACAAAGGGTCGCCGAATCCCTGTAAATTGTATGCACTATACACTACCTGTAGGACAGCCCCATAGATGCAGTTGCTTATCTGTGGTTGGCGGGTGTGCTTGGCTGGACGAACTGGCACTCAGTCCTGCATCATCTTTGAACATGCCTGGGGTTTCATTCTGTCAGGATTCATCATGGAAAGATCAAATACCCTCTCTTGCAAATTTTGCTTTGAAGAGATTAGGTGTGCTAAGCCGACTCCATGTCTTCTTTTCCCCCGCACAGTTGTTGACTTATGGGAGTTTTATTCTCCCCTGTGTAGAGTACATCTCTCATGTGTGGGGAGGCTCCACACACACACCTTTTCTCAACAGGGTGAAGTAAAAAGCCTTTCGTCTTATCAACTCTTCTCTTTTTACTGATCCCCTTCAACCTCTCCCTTTTCGCCTGTTATATCTTTATCTTTTTTTCTATCGTTACTCCAGTGGCCGCTGATCTTGGCTGTCTGCTTGCATCCCTCCTTCATAACGGCGGGATCGTAGCACTCGTCTGGCATTATCTCCCACCCCTTTCCTGTCCAGCTCTTCTATGCTTGAGTTATTCGATCTCTCAATCTTTCATGTATGCAACAGGTTAGTTGTGGAACTGTCTTCCTCTGTACGTATTTCCTTCTGCCTTTGACCTCCACTCTTTGAAAAACAATGTGTCCTAACATCTCGACACGAACGAATTATGAATCGGCTTCCCTTCCCCCCCTCCCCCCACAGTTCTTTTCCTGGAAAGAAGTAGTTTGCGGGCTTCTAGCCTTTAGGTCCTTCTTCCTTGTATAAAAGGAATACAACAGCAGCAGCAACAACAGAGAGGTCAGACATGGTTAATCATCGTTACATGCTCCAGAAATTACCTGTAAAGTTTAAGACGTCGCTCTCCCCACCGTGATATAAATTTTATGACATCACTGTCTGCAAGAAAAAAATCGCTTTCTCTGGGGTAATCTCATGAGCTAATAAGTCGGTAGGAGAAGAAGGGTAGGCCATGAAACACCACTGTAAAATCCCATCAATGTACTGTAAATAAGGACAGTAAAGTGTTAAGCATACGACCTGTAGTTCTTCCCACTATCTATCTGTGATTATACGTGCCTTTTACCAGCATGATAAATAAAGCCAAAACAGCGACATCCACAGGTAACAAGTTCCCTCTACACCCAGGCCTCTTCCCTACACTCACGCCCCTACACCCACACCCCTACACTCACATCCCTACACCCATACTCATGCACCCACATCCCTCCACCCACACCCCTACACCTACACCCTTACGCCCACACCCCTACATCCACACCCCAACACACACATCCCTACACCCACACCCCTATATCCACACCAGACACAGCGGCAAGTATTGAGCCAGGCGGGAAGTCACCACAGGAGGGACGACACGACACTACCAAATTACAGGTTGTCACGCCAAGGATGAAAGTGAGGAGGGAGAGGGAAAGGAAGGGGAGAGAAGAAAGGGAAGGAGGAGGGAGGGAGGGGGAAGGTGAGAGGAGGAAGGAAAGGGGGTGAGGGTAAGGGGAGGAGAGAGAGGAAGGCATGTGAAGAGGGGGAGGTGAGAGGACGAAATAAGCAGGCTAAAGGGAGATCGGGGAGAGAAGAATTGAAAGGGAGAGAGAAGGGAGGAATAAAAGGAGGGAAGGGAGGTAAGGGGAAGAGAGTGGAGGAGGAGGGAAGGGTGACAAGGAGGAAAAGGAAGCAGGTGGGTGGACTCATGGGACTGCCTGATGCGAGTATTTTCCATGTCCCGTCCGCAGCCGGCTTATTGGATTAATCCATTTGGTGCGCTGGTGATTTTTTTTCCTTTCCTTCTCTCTCTCTCTCAATTTTTCCAGCAAATAACAGTCTAAGGAAGCTTCACAAAAATTATATAATATGTCAAGGAGATAGAGTTATAGGCAGGAAGTCTGCATAAAAAAAAAAAAGATGAAAATACACTTCCCCCCCAAAAAAAAAATTAAGACCAAGGTCAGTATTCTCTTCGGTTAAGGAAGTTCCCTAGCACCTCATAATTTATTTTTGGATACGGCTGGTTAATATCAATTTGTATGTTATTTTTCATGAGGAGTGTGATATTTGAATGTATTAAATGACACAGAAGAGCATAGTAAGGAGTAATAAGTAAAATAAATCGTTTAGGAAGAGGCGTTAGGGAACTTCCTTAACCGAGGAGAATGCAGGCTTATATCTGAACGCACAGCACGAAAACTCTCCAAATCACGCTGCAGCTGAGCCTCGGACAATAACGATAGCAAGAGCATTACACCCCGACTTCCTTCACCTCCTCGATCTATCTATCTATCTCTCTCGCTATATATCTGTTTAATGCCAGATGCCTTAATCCCGTAAGGGGTGGCCACAAACAAATCGCCTCCATGTCGCCCTGTCCCCCCCCCCCATTTCACTGCTCTGCTCCCAGCTCACACCCCCTCTTTCTCACATACCTCCCCACTCCATCCCTTCATCTCATCCTTGGCCTCCTCCTCCCTCTCCCCCTCTCCACCTCACATACACTCTTCTCGTCGGTCTCTCGCTCTCCATCCTCTACATAAGATGGTATAATTATAGTCATTTAATCCTTCAGAACATGATTAAAATTTACGTCTTAAGAGGTTAAGATCTACGTCTTTTTTTACACAAGGAAGAAGGAACCAAAGGCCAGAAGTCTGCAAAATTGTTCCCTCCAAGAGAAAAACAAAAACAAGATAACAGAAAGCCAAAGATCTGTTATTGAATGTGCAGAGGTTTTGCCCCTTTTGCTCTAAGATGGCCTAAAATTGCCATCCCTCCATCCTCAATGCTAAGTTGTGCCAATGGGAGCCCCCACAAACTGGAAAAAGATGCCACCTCTCGTCAGATAATGTAAAGTGCAAAAGTGGGGTCAACGTGAATTACCCTCTGTTATACAATTTTTGTGTTACTTTACTGAAAATATGATATATATTGATTTATTTACAGTAAATATAATACTGGAGAAAAAACGGCTGCATTATCTAAATATAATAGAAACGGAAGGTTGCATCCATCTCAGTTTAGGGACAGCCTACATGCGAGTATTATTTTGCCTGAGTATTGATCACTATCATGTTTTTAAGTGGTGAATGTACAATCATAAGGAAAAATGGTAAATGGCTATAACGAAATTGTATGTTACATAGCTGTCTATAGCAAATGAAGGAAATATGATACTTAAACAATCGAAGATCGTTTGAACTCACCGAGTTCATGTGGAGGCGCTTTCTCATGGGTAGCGTAGTGTAGTTTGTGTGCCTGCCGCCAGGGGCCCAGGGCGGCGCTGATGACGTGTATGCACCACACCTGACACTCCTGCCATTTTAATTCAGCCAATAAATCCAGAAAATATAGTGCCGTGGTCGACTGCGCAGCTAAAACATATGTGGAAAAATAGACTGTAGCAGAACTGAGACGTTTTCTCAAAGCAAGAGGAATACCATGCCTTTAAAAATTCGGGTCGGTGATCTCGGCCACTTAAGATTTCGGCAGTACAATTCTTGCTATTATTAGGTGTATAATGGATAGAATCATGTCAGGATTTGCCAAATGAAAGATTACGATCTTTGGAAACTGTATGATAATTTTTTTCAACAACTGAGATTCATAACACTTGATAGAAATGTGCTGAATGCAAAAACACACAATAAGCTTTAATGGCTTTCAGTAATCTCTGTGGAGAACTTTTCAGAGTAAATCATGTTTAGAGCATCAGTAAAATATCTAAGATGAAAATAATACTGGTATAATGCTTTATACATAAGTGATAATCCCGATTGCTAGTTTTTAAAAGGAAGGTACACCAACTCTATGCGGGTAGTGACTCCACGCTATTTAGTGATCCGGTGAACACTCGCAACTTTCAGGAGTTTGTGGGGGGGGCGGGGGGCTTTAATTGATTAACGCTAAACTGTGGTGCTAGTCACGAAGTAGTGCTATGGAAAGGGTGTAGAGCCGTAGCATTGTCGTGTGCTGCCTCTGAGCTGCACGAACTAAGCTGGAAAAGGACGGAAATCTGGGCCAAGTTAAGGTGAAAGACGTATACTGTAGTTTCCATGCTCACATAGACGCACCACTAAAATGCGTAAAAAAATACCGTACAGAATATCTTCAGTATATTATAACAGGGGCAAAGTCATTAAATTACGGATGAAGACCATGGCCCGTATTCTCGTAGGTCAAGGAAGCTCCCTAACACCTTTTCCTAAGCGACTGAGTTTGCTTATTCTGTTATAAAAATCCTACAAACATTGCCATATTCTGCATAAATAACAAGCAAAACGATGTTAACCAACCATATCCAGAAATAAATCGCCATATAATAGGTGCTAGAGAGCCTCCTTTTACGCCACAGGTAACCTCCCGCAGTGCAAAGGTTAATGAGTCTAATTACTTTCTACCTTCGCTTCCTGTCACCTATAATACAGTGAAGAGATTAAAAAAAGAAAGGTCATATTCTGCTACACGAACGAATATCATCATCATTATCATCAACATCATCATCATCATCATCATCATCATCATCAGTATCTTGAATTTGATATGGCATGGGAAGTATTTGTAACACTTTGAAATGACAGAAAAAAATAAAAATGTACGTTGTTTTCTTTTCATTTACTCAGTTCATCATCGCCATCCTTCTCCTCTTCCTCCTCCTTACCATCATCATGATCATCGTCATGGTAATTATTGTGGTCTTCTTTTTTCTACAATAATTCAGTGGATACTATTTATAAAATATACTTATCAACATCATCATCATTATCCTCCCCCTCCTCCTCATCATCATCATCATTGTCATCATCATCATTATCATCATCATTATCACCATCATCATCATCATTATGACGTAAACTCCAACTTAATGATGGGATAGGGATATTGATCTTAATAAACAGGGTTGGCTAAAGGCGATTTATTTCCAGCTTTCCTACGTATTCCCGTCTTTCACACTACAGCTAAGAGGTGAGAGGAAGGATGGGACTGGGATGTATTGCTGCTGCGATAATGGGTGGATTGAGATGATTTGGGCATGTGGAGAGGATGGGGGATGGCAATACACACGTAGCTCATATGGTTCAGGTCTTCCGTGCCTTTATACACGAACTCGTCATAAATGTTTGTTGTATTCCATTCTATGTGGCCAGAAACATATTCATTGAAAATTCTGATATACCTTCTTTACCCTAACTTGGCCTAAAATTGTCTCTCCATCTTGAAAGCTGAGTTGTGGCAATGGATTTTCACTAGAATATGATGCTAGTCACGAAGAAGTGCTGTAGAGAGGATGTAGGGCTGTAGCATTGTCTCCCTCTGCCACTGAGCAACGAGAAAACAGCTTTAAATGACGAGAATCTGGGCCAAGTTAAGGTGAAAAAATATGGTACGTCCTTTCATGCGATTCCTTTATGTTCGCCCACCCACTTGATTCACATCACTCTCTCTCTCTCTCTCTCTCTCTCTCTCTCTCTCTCTCTCACACACACACACACACACACACACACACACACACAGTCAATATAACACCTCGGCTGCCTCATGTATCACTCTTACCACAAACGCCCCTTTCTCAACCGCACTTCACCAGTATAAAGCAGGACTAGTTTTGGCTATCACTCTCCCGCCGAGGTAAAAGATCTGGTCCTGAAGGGGAGTTCATTACGTTACCAGCATTAACTCCTTCGGTACAACAAGTTATAATTCATTTTATTGCTGCTCCCTTAACTTCAACTTCAGAGTGACATCTAAGAGAGGGGATATTCGTAGGCTCAAACATACAGAAATTATAATGATTAGATGGATGTGTAGTGTGTCCTTCAGTGCGAGGTCTGGGTGGTCAAGGTATACGATTGAAGTTTTGTAAGGAAGAATGGAAATGAACTGTATTGGTGTTGTGACAAGGAGAGAGAGAATGAGATGGTTTGGACATGTGGAGAGAATGGAGGATGACAACTGGGAAATGTGAACGTCGTGGGTAAGGTTTAGAGCGGCAGACCGAAAAAGACCTGGAACGAGGCCATAGAGTGTGACGTCGGGGGTTAAGGACTGAAGAGGGAGGCTGCCAGTGACTAAGCAACGTGAAGAGCCGCTATTAGGTGACCCAGACCGACACAGGCAGTCATGAAGAAGCCTTTTATAAACAAATCGATAGGAAGCGATATCTAACTTCTCCATTCTGAAACTGGATCGTCATAACCAAGGCACTAATAACATAAATATAGGATGTCTCGTGAAATATCTTTAAGAAACATTAAGGAATATTTTAGGTCTAACTCTGAGTGCAAAGTGCTATATCACGAAGAGTCCAGTAATTAACAACTGTTTCAAGCCAATGTTTACTGAAGATCTTATGGGTGAAAATAATAATAATCATAAAGACCTGAATTCTGGTCGGCTTAGGAAGTTCCCTTGCACCTCTTCCTTAGCGATTTATTTTACTTATTACACCTTGCTGTCCTCTTCTATGTTACTCAAATCATTGTAATATAATCATACTCTGCATAAATAACGTACAAAACAATATAAGCCAGCCGTATCCCAAAATAAATGGGTAAGGAACAGGTGCTAGGGAACTTCCCTGATCGCCAAGAATATGAGCCAAGGTCACCATTTACTCTAAGCTTTTTAACAGCTAAAAATTGGACCCGAGTTTGTATACCGCTTTAGTCGAAATTTGATTATGTCTCACTAGTGTTGAAATGACACTTCCCCCAAATTATTCCCGAAACAGAAGATAATTAGAATGAACATCTCGCTAATATACAGTAATATAAAGCTTTGTACTAAAGACGTAACGTTTTACTGCTATGTCCCTCTACTCAACTTTAACATGGCCCAGCCTTAGTCTTTTTTCAGTTTATTTCATTCAACTTGGTGGCAGGAAAAGATAATGCCATGGCTCCACACCCTTGCCACAGCATTTCTTCATCTCTAGCATCCTATTCTGTCGTGGATCTCCGGTTACAAATCAGTATTCAAGATTGACGGATGACAACTGCAGGCCAGGTTAGAGTAAAGATGGTATAGTTAGGTGCTGCATTTAGACAGTATTATACTGCTCGCCAGATCAAGAGGGAGTCAAAGGCTTTTCGTCTCGTGATATTCTGTTTCTGATTTCCTTCAACCCCTCCCCCCCTTTCTCTCTGTCTGTCTGTCTGTCTGTCTGTCTGTCTGTCTCTCTGTCTCTCTCTCTCTCTCTCTCATATTTCCCTTGCTGATACACTTTTCCTTGCTTCCCCTCTCCCACTCCTTCCTCATTTTTCTTGCTTTCATTCTTTCTTCCCTCTTTTCTCGTCAACCTCATTCTATTTCCCCTCCCGTCTCCCTTTCTTTTCCTCCCTTCTCTCTCTCTCTCTCTCTCTCTCTCTCTCTCTCTTTCCCCTCTCCCACTCCTTCCTCATTTTTCTTGCTTTCATTCTTTCTTCCCTCTTTTCTCGTCAACCTCATTCTATTTCCCCTCCCGTCTCCCTTTCTTTTCCTCCCTTCTCTCTCTCTCTCTCTCTCTCTCTCTCTCTCTCTGCCGCAATGTTGCACCTGTTTCTCTTTACTATCGATATTCTAATGCCCACTACACAAAGAAAATAAAAATGAAGTGTATCTAATTCTATCAGACTTAAAATTACTCAAAAATTTTTTAAATCTTTTGACCACAATAGTTTTTACTCTAACTTGGTCCAGATTTTCGTCTTCTCGCGGCTATTTCGCTTAGCTCAGTGGCCGAAAAGGAAAGTTCTATGGCTGGCTGTGAGCGCTTTTCATAACACTTCTTCCTGACTAGCTTCATCTTCCAGTGTTAGTCTCTTGTTACAGTTCAGCATTTAGTACGGAGAGATGGCAGTTTTAGGTCAGGTTAGAGTGAAAGGAGTATAGAATTCCCCTCGGTTCCAGAAGATTTGTCTATCTATCTATCTATTTATCTATCTATAGCCAGGTACCATAATAGCTTAAGGGGTGATCGTTTGTCTTCGAGCTAGTTGTTTTACTGGGAGGGGCACTAACCCTCCGCCAACCCACTTGTTGACAGGTAGGGAACACCTATAGGTTGTTATATGATTACCACCAAACGTAAATGGTTTCCTGGCTTACAGGCAACCATTAGGCTAGTCACCTAATGTAAAGCCACATGAAAAGGAAAGAATAGTAAGAGAAAGTGACAGGAAAATTGGGAGAAATTGGAAGAGGAGGACAGACAGCAAGAATATGATAAAGGTGAAGGAAGAAGTAAGCAGCACTACGTCAAGTGAGTGGATGATGGTCGCCACCACCTTCCACATTGTCGATTCTAGAGTAAAATAAGACTGTATTCACAGAAGGCGAAATTATCATAATTTTCTCGCCTTAATATACCACCTCATAACTTCAATCACCCCCCCTCCTTCACACACCTTACTTGCCAGGTTAATGAATAATAGATTAGGGTCGTAACAATAAAGGCCTTCCCTGCGTCCTCTCTTCTCTATTTCGTTTCCTAGAGAGAGAGAGAGAGAGAGAGAGAGAGAGAGAGAGAGAGAGAGAGAGGGGGGAGGGTCAAGTATCACAGAAGTCATAAAGGTTTAGGAAGCCCTGAACTAGAGGAAGGTGGTGGGCAAGTGGTAGGGTGTAAGACTGCTGGTCGATGGGACACAAGTTCGATTCCAGGCTGGCTAAAGGAAGAATTCGCTTAAATTTCGTTATAGTAGTGACAATTAACTTTTCAAACTAACAATATACTGCAAATATCAGCCTCATTAAACCATCACCCGGGTCCTGAATGAGACAGCTCAAGCATGTGCTCAGTATGGACGGTGGGTATAAGTGCCAAGGTGGTGACATGAAAGTGTATGTGGCGTCATCTTTTGCGTGTAGGAGGAGTGCTGGACCTCGGGAACGGATTTACTGTATAATCTGTACCTAGGGTTGGTTACATTACATCACACACACACACACACACACACACACACATACAAGGCACACGTCCAACATAATCAAAGTACACACACACACACACACACACACACACACACACACACACACACACACACACACACACATATCCATCTCAAACACGCCAGTACATACACGAGGCCATAAAAACTCGTCTTAGGAGCAAACCCAAAGGGGTCCACAGACAGAGGAGGGGGGGGGGTGAGACGGTGAGATGGGGGGGGGGAAGGCAAACAGTGCGCGAGGGTAAATCATACGTCATAGTCCCCCCTGGCTCCTCGCATAGTTCTCCCTCCTTCTTCCCCCTCCTTCCTCTCCCCCTCCCCTTTCCCCCCTCTTCACTCTCCTTCCCTTTCCTCTCTCCCCTTCCTTCCTCTCCTTTCCCCTCTCATTTCTTCCCTCCCCCGTCGTTAACTGGGCTGGTTCTCACCATTTCTTTTCTTTTTTGTTTTGTTTTAGGCCCTTCTGTCTTCGTACTTATTATTGTCATTCATTTCTTCATCCCTTCCTTCCCCTTTCCTCTCTCCCTCTTTTCTCTCCCCCTTCCCTTTCCCCATCCCCTTTCCCCTCCCTCCTTTCTCCCCTCCTCTTTCCTTTCCTTCCTCCCCCCCCCTCCCTCCTTGCTCCTCTCTCTTTCGTCAATCTTGCTGGCTTTCTTGATTCCTTGTTTATCTTTGACTCTTCTTTTTGTCCTTAAAATTATCACTCAGTTTTTTTTATCCCTTCCCTCCTTTTATCTCCTTCCTTTCTTCCTTCCCTGTTCCTTTCTCCCCTCCCCCCTTGTTATCCTTGCTTGCTCTCATCATTTTTTGTTTGTCTTTGTCTCCCTTCCCTTCGTCTTTTAATTTATCACTATGTTCTTTATCCTTTCTTGGGGTGGGGGTGAGTTGGTTTTCTGGACATGTTATTGTGTTGGATTTTTACATGCGGGGGTATTACTGGGAGTGGCGCTTTCCGTTTGTCCCTCACTAATGATTTACGGACGCGAAATGGTTCAGTTCCGTAGATTTGCTGACTTTAGCGAAGCCACACCATGCCACAACACATCACACTACACCACACCACACCACACCACACTGCCCTCTCGTACCGCCTCACACTACACCACACCACGCCACACCATACCACACCACTCTCTCATATCACGCCACACTACATCATACTATACCTCACCGCCCTGTCACATCACACCACACGAAAACGCACTCCCACACTACACCACACCAAGAGCATTAAGCGAATAGCCCCAAATCTTCCATATCTAAAACATGTTTCTCAATATGATGAAGGAACGGAAGAAATAAAAACAGCTTCTTAAAATTCATGGGATATACAAGACTATGCTTTTATATATTATGGTTATAAAGAGAAGGGGTATAAATAGGGTAGAATGGTATGTATATCGTATTAAGAAAGTTGAATAGTGTTGGTAGGCAAAGAGCGAGGAGAGAGATGGTAAACGAAAGTTTGTACAAGTAGCGTACAGAAATTAAGAAAGAGAACAAAGTTATTCACGTGATGGATGGAATATATACGGTGAGGCATATGACTTGGGTGTGGTAAATTGACAAAACCTGGAATGGATGGATGGATTATTTACTAAAAGTCACAGGAAATGGGTTTGACATCGCTTTAAATACTTGGTCATCGATGGAATGAATCTATCCCACAGATGTTATAGTTGCTTTACATTAACCTGTCCCAGACTATTGTACTTTTGGTGCTTATATTACGTAACTAATTGGCAGAAAAAAACAACACAGTATTCGTACTGTAGCTCTGCATCTTTTCCATAGCTCTTCCTCATGACTTGCATTACGTTCTATTTTTAAACTCTTGCCACAACTCGGTGACCAAGATGGAGAGATCGTAACATTAGGCCAAGTTATAGTCGAAAGGGTATAGTAAAGTGCACATTAAAGAAAAGAAAAAATGAAAAGGAAATAGGAAGACGAGTTACGAAGGCTTGTATGACGCATGAATAATTCTGTTCTCCAATTCACTGGGAATTCGGTGTAACATTTCTTCTATATCTCTGACTCCATTCTCTGTTTCTGGATCTATTTTCATTCCTTCTTTTCAGGTGGATTAATGCCAGGGATGGTAATAAAGATAATTATAACTGTTGACGTCAGAGCTAATTCTTATACTTTTTCCAGGACGGACGTAAGGTTGATGATAAAATATTAATATATGACTGAGAAGAGACTAAAGGTGCGTTCCCTGAAACCCTGACATCCTTCATCCCACGGACTAGCAGATGGTAATACATTTTTAACGTGTCGGAAATATCTATCTATCTATCTATATACCTAGGCTGCTTCCCCCAAGGAAAGGGAGGTATCCGAGACAGGACGACACACTCCCCATTTACTCATCCATTCAAACACATTCATTCGCATCTTAGCCCCAAAGGGGAGAACGGACAGATCCTCACCGCATCACACCGCACAAGGGTCAACTGCGCAATGCAATCAGTGACATCCGCAGCAGGTCCCGACAGCAGAGCTGGTTTACCCCTGCCACATCATAACAGACCCATCCCCTTACCCGCACCTGACCTGACTAGCTGATCAGACCAAATGCAGGAGAATATCCCCTCAGGGCTGCGTCATCATTTATTCATTCACAATTTCTCTCCATTTATTTCTTCCTTGCTCAACAGACATCCCTCTTGCATTCAGCGCTCTTTTCACACTGTCCATCCATCCTATTCGTGGTCTCCCTCTCAGCCTTACACCTCTCACATCAGATCTAGTTATCTTTTTCACCAATCACTCATTATCCATTCTCTCCATATGCCCAAACCATCGCAACACCCTCTGCTCAACTCTACCAGCCATCTCCCGAACAACTCCAGTTCTCCTTCGCACTTCATCATTTTGCACTCGATCCATACGTGTCACTCCACACATACTCCTCAGACATCTCATCTCCATTACATTCAAACTTTTCCTCTCTGCTACACCCACATTCCATGTTTCAGCCGCATATAAAGCAGTCGGTACCACAACACCCTCATACAGCCTTCTCTTTACATCCATTCTAAGCAAACGACATCTAAACACTTTTTTCATTCCTCCCAGCACCTTTCCTACTTCATTTATTCTAAACTTCACTTCTGCATCTATTCTTCCACCCACAGCAACATGTGACCCTAGATATTTAAAACACTCTACCTCCTCAAGCAACCCGCCATTCAAAACTATATTCATCCCCCTACCATCTACCAACCTCGTACACTTCATCACTTTACTCATATTCTCATTTACTTTCAATTTCCTCCTTTCACACACCCTTCCAAACTCCTCTACCAACTGTCTCAATCTCTCCTCTGAATCAGCCATCAGTGCAGTATCATCTGCAAACAGCAGCTGCTTCAGATTCCACCCTCCACCATCAACATTCACCAGACTCAGACCTCCACCTAAAACTCTTGCATTCACCTCCCTTCCAACACCATCCATGTAAATATTAAACAACCAAGGCGACATCACACATCCCTGTCGAAGCCCCGCTCTCACGGGAAACCAATCACTCACAGCATTTCCCACTCTTACACACGCTCTACTATTTGCATAAAAACTTTTCACCCCTTTTAGTAACCTACCATCAAGTCCATACAATCTTAAAACAGTCCACAAAGTCTCCCTATCAATTCTGTCATACGCTTTCTCTAAATCCATGAATGCCCAAAACACATCCTTGCCTTTCGCTAAATACTTTTCACAAACTTGTCTCACAGCAAACACCTGATCCACGCATCCCCTCCCTCTCCTAAAACCACACTGCTCATCACCAATCACTCCCTCTGTACCCTCTCTAACTCTCATAATTAACACTCTACCATAAACCTTACCTACAACACTCAACAGACTTATACCTCTAAAGCTAGTACATTCATACTTATCACCCTTGCCTTTATACAATGGGACCACAAGCACTTGCCCAGTCAATTGGCACCATACCTTTCACAAAGCACACATTCAACAATCTTACTAACCAGTCAACAATAGTCACTCCACCACCCTTCAGGCATTCCACAGCACACCCATCCATACCTGCAGCTTTCCCTGTTTTCATCTCCTTTACTGCCTTCTCCACTTCCTCCTTCGTGATCAAAGAATCATTCAACTCTCCCAACACATTTATTCCTTGCATCCTTCCATCCGCCACAATCTCAGCCACCCTTTCCTCCTCTACATTTAACAATCTTTCAAAATACTCTGCCCATCTCTTCCTTACTGAATCCATCTCAATTAACATCCTTCCATCCCCTGCTTTTACTCGTTCTTCCTTCCCAGACTCTCCCTTTCGCACCCTCTTCACCTCCTTCCAAAACGTTTTCTTATTCTGTTGAAAATTCTCTGTCAGCCGCCTACCCCACCTCTCATCTGCTGCCACTTTAGCATCACGCACAGCCCATCTCGCCCTATTCCTCTTTTCCTTATAACTTTCATATGACATCTCATCCTTCCTCTGCAGCCACACTTCATATAGAAATATAAAACCATTAAAACTAGTAGTTAGGTCAATTATATTTATGACTAATGACGCGGCGGTACAATTATAGTAAGAGTGATTTATGTATGTATGTATTTATTTATTTATTTGAGATGATCGTGGGTCTTGTGGAAGAAAATTGGGTTATGGTTTTAGCAAGATTATTAACCAAAATTGTTGCCTGCCTTTGCCGGGACCGATCTTCCCACCTTACGATCACAAGTCCACTGTTTTACCTCTCTCTCTCTCTCTCTCTCTCTCTCTCTCTCTCTCTCTCTCTCTCTCCACGTAGTACCTTGACCCCAAAATATAGAAAGAGTGTTGGAATTAACGTATACGAGAACAATGATTTCATTCTCTCTCTCTCTCTCTCTCTATCTATCTATCTATCTGCTGGAGTGGACTGACACGAGAACATCTAATTCGGACAGGAATGCAAGAAAACGATGAAAAACAAAACAAAACAATGGAGTCTGACTAAAAACAAGGCCCGTATTCTCACCGGTGAAGCAGGCTCCCCAGCACCTCTTCCTTCGCGATTTATTTTTGTATAAGGCTCGTTTATATCTTTATGCACCTTATTTACGCAGTGTATGGAGATATATACTGGAAGAATTTAGGTAACACGGAAGAGGATCGTAAGGTGTAATAAGCAAAATAAATTTCTTAGGAAAATGTTAGGGAGCCTCCTTAATCGACGAGAACACGGGCTCTGACACCTATTCCTTAGCGATTTAGTTTTTGATATGGCTGGCTGAAAGCCTTTTGTACGTTATTTATGCAGAGTATGACGATACTGGAAGGTGTAACACAGAAGAGGACAGTAAGATGTAATCAGCAAAAATAAATAGCATAGGAAAAGGTGTTAGGGAGCTTCCTTAACCGAGGAGAATATTTGCCAGAGACATCACGGTATAAACTTTCCTGACTCTTATTATATTAATTACGGCTTTCTTTGATGACCATAATTATTACTTCTACTAATTATTCTTACTGATTATTCTTGACGAGAGAAGATAAAGTGCAGTGGAGAAATATGGAAAGGATATAGAGCTGTGGTAATGTCTTTCTTTCACTAAGCTATGTGAAAAAAGCTGAAAAAAAAAAAAGTCAAGTTAGAGAAACAAGAGTATAGCACCCGGAAGTAAAGACCATGTATCCCTAAGGCAGAATTAAAACTAGCAAGGGAGAGAGAATTAAATCCAGAAAACAGGCAAAAAAATAGGAAACAGAAGCTAAACCGGGAGACAGATAATGGGTACATGTTTATGAAGGAGAGAGAGACCCTTCGTGACGATATAAGAGACGGTAATATAGGACATGGGGTTCGTTGTAGACTTAATCTTTGCTATAAACAGGCGATTTTACTCAGCTCAGGCGGTGCTTCTCTTAGGTTTGTATTCTTGTCGGTTAAGGAAGTTCCCTAGCACCTCTTCCTTAGCGGTTTATTTTTAGGTTGGTTATGTATGCTGAGTATGGTGGTATCTGAATGATTTAAATGAAAGTGGACAGTAGAAAGTAACAAGCTTAATAAATCTCTTAGCAAGAGGTGTTAGGGAGCTTCCTTAACCGACAATAATAAGGGCCTCAGTGAAGATGTTATATTTATAATAGTTTTTTGTAAAGGATCCGCAAAGCACTGTGCACCAATGAATTCTAATCTTTAGGTATGAATGTTATCACCTCTTCTGTTTTTTTCTTATATCTATTTTAACGTTGGAGCTGCAGTGGCATGGTGGGTGGCGTAATCATTTCCTGACGAGCGAACCCCGTGACCAGGGTTCGAACCCAGATAGCGGTGGACATTAAAAGTGGGTGCTGATATATCCTTTTATACACGTGCTTATGTTCGTCCCCTGCTGGTTCTTTGATGGTGTACGAGCGATAAAGGCCTTACCACATAGGGACATATAGGTAGAACAAAAGCCACTGGACGTCCAATTTTGCTGCAGCGAAAGTGCTGTGGAGGGCAAGCGCGTTCCATCACCAGACCCAAGGTCCAAGGCCAGACCAATTCACGTACATCCACGCTCACCGTAGCTAAACACAGGCTGCCCCAAACTCCGTACTTTTCTTCTTCTCCATAGAGGTTATCATGGTTGTGGCTGAGTAACATGCATCGTATGCTGTACTGAACTCAGCAGTCTGAACAAAAACTATATGCACCATCGTAATTATTCTTGTACAACTTTATATTACATTTTGTATGTGGTAATTTGTTCTTATACGAATCTACGCCTAGTTCCTGAAGCAAGTTTCTGTACTGGCTGCCTTCTCTCTCTGCCATTTTCGCTTTCACAGTACTTTCCTTCCCCCCTTCTTTTTCTTCTTGCAGCGGCTTCCCTTTCACGCAGAGTGGAGACTGCATGATCATTTCAAAAGTCATTATATGGTTCATGTCCATGGCTGTTGATAGAGATGATCAACACGTGCTGTAGTGGTCTCCTTCTCTGTGGAATTTACCTTGGTTTTGTCAGTCTGGCGTACATCGTCTGCCCGGGAGTAGGGACAAGTGACAAGTGGCCTAGGCTGTAGCAACAATCATCTACTCCAACTTTTTTCTTTTTTTCCCCTGTGTGTGAGACCCTGGGAATAGGCTTCACAGTCTGTTCCCTGAGGCCCAGCAATCTTGCGTACTATGCACATCAACGAGCCAACGCTTCGGAGGCCTATTTTGGGGCTGTCATTCTGTTCTGCTGCTGGCGCTTGTTCTGCGTACGTGTCCATATATTATGTGATAGCGGCTTAACACACACAAACATAGCCAGTGCAACATTGTACAGACACTCATCTCATAGACAACCCTTTCTCATTCGTATTTAGCTGGCAATAGAATGAAATAATTCCAACTATTGCACTGTTTCCGACGATACAGTCCGGTCCTGTAGTGTACATAATATTGACTAATACAATGACGAATATATTGACAAAGATTTCATACCTTAGCCCCTCCAATTCAGGGATTGTGATATCTGAACGTTGAGCAACACTGGGATAATTTGAGTCTTTCACAAACCACCATAGGCTTCAGGAAGTGTTTGATAACTATCTATGTATCTACTGTATCTATCTATAGCCCGACGCCCTAATCCCGCAAAGGGTGGCCGCAGACAAAACGCCTCCAAATCATTCTGTCACCCACCATTTGACTGCCCTCCCCCTAACTTACTCCCCTCTCCCTCATATACCCCTCAACTCCATCCCTCCACCTTATCTTCTGTTTCCTCCCCCTCTCTCCCTCCCTCCACTTCAACTACATACACCGTCTTAGTCATCTTTCATTCTCCATTCTCTCCACATGTCCAAACCACCTCAGTGAATTTATGAAAACATAACAATAAATAAAAATAAAATAAAACTACCTGCATCTATTTACCTTGTACGGGCTATTTCCTAGTGTTTATGGCACAACTAGCACTTTCTGCAATGTTATCTTAAATTGCTACTGTAATTCGAGTAGAAAGCACTGATATGTTTATACAGGCTAACCATTATGAATGCAGTACAGTTGGATAACAAACACTGAAGGAATGAAAATAATGTCACTGATTAATTTCAAGTAGTGCTTAAGTGAAGTATGTTAACAGACTATAATATACTACATAAGTATCACGTCGGTTTCTCGTGTTACAAGGTTTAATTATTTTCACACTCACAATGTACCTTGAAAATGGGAAAATAATACGAAATTATAACGAAATTCGATCAATACTTATAATGTACCCATTTCCCAGGTGTTTCGTATTTCACTTCCTCCAGATATACTAATAGATTAATGCCCATTGCGGTTTGACAAAGTCAGTGAAACACACACATATCCATTTTTTATCATTATTTTCCTGGTACAACCTGATTATTTTTGTCTGCTTGGAGGACACCTACCGTAGTGATGGGTTTATAGGTTATCCAGACTAATTAACTTAATGAAATGATACATTTATTATTATTATTATTATTATTATTATTATTGCTACGACAGTTACTACTACCACCACCACTACTGCTATTACTACTACTACTACTACTATTACTACTACTACTACTACTAATACTAATACTACTGCACCAGGCAATTGCATTCACCGTCGGGGATGAAAAAAAAAATCAATACAATACGTACGTTGTACAAAGTGTCCTCCTTTAGACATTAATATGTTAGACACAATATGTAATAATTATAGGCATTAGGCTATTGGTATTGATATGAGTAACACTTGCGCAATAAGTCAGGTCTGGTGTACAAGGAAAGTCGAACTCATATTCTAGTTCAGGAATATCATGGCACATAATGTAACTCTTTTAGTCTGACGAATCAAGAATTTTATGGACATGCAGTATAACCAACTTGAGCCAGTTATATGACGTCATGGAAAACTAGCCACTCTCATGTGATGGAAAGATCACACTCATACACCCCGAGTTGTATTTTTTTTTTTTTTTTTTATGCGAGGAAGAAGGAACCAAAGGCCATGAGCCCGCAGTAACAGTTCCCTCCAAGAGAAAAACAAAATACAATAGAGAGCCAAATTCAAGATCCGATCATTTTGAGATGCCTGGACACACTGCGTTTGAAAGACTGGAGATCATAGGCAGGAGGAAATACAGACAGAGGGAGACAGTTCCAGAGCTGACCTGTTGCATGAATGAAAGACTGGGAGTAACGGTTAACTCTTGCATTAGAGAGTTGGACAGAAAAGGGATGAGAGTTTGCTGCCAGACGGGTGCTACGCGCCCGTCGTAGAAGTGGAGGAATGCAAGCAGACAGTTCAGAGGAGCAGTGACCATTAAAGTAGCGATAGAAGAGAGATAAAGATGCAACAGTGCGGCGAAGAGACAGAGGTTGAAGGGAGTCAGTAAGAGGAGGAGAGTTAATGAGACGAAAAGCCTTTGACTCCACCCTACTGAGAAGAGCTGTATGTGGGAGCCTCCCCACACATGAGAAGTTGTACTCCACACAGGGGCGGATAAAACCCCTGTATAGAGTCAATAATTGTGCAGGGGGTAAAGAAAGAGCAGGAGTCGGCTTAGCACACCCAATCTCTTGGAAGCAGATTTTACAAGAGATGTAATATGATCTTTCAAGATAAGTCCCGAGTAAATGAAACCCCAAGCATGTTCAAGGATGATGCAGGATTAATCTGAATATTATTAAACATTAGTGGGTATACCTGTGGAAGATTTTGTCGGGTTGATAGGTGTAAGAACTGAGTCTTAGAAGCATTAAAGACAACCATATTATTTTTACCCCAGTCAGAGATATGAGCCAAGTCAGACATTAGGTGTGCCATAGCCTCATCCCTTGTTTCTTGAAGTAACTGTTGAGATGGGCGTTGCGGGAACCGAATGGAAAGGTGAAGAGGTGGAGTCATCAGCGTATGAGTGGATAGGGTTAGATGTACAGCTTAGAAGATCATTGATGAATAAAAGGAAGAGAGTTGGTGATAGGACAGAGCCCTGAGGAACACCACTGTTGATAGATCTAGGAGAAGAACGATGGCCGACTACGACAGCAGCTATAGAACGACCAGAAAGGAAGCTAGCGATGAAGGTACAGATAGAAGGATAGAAACCGTAGGAGGGCAGTTTGGAAATTAAAGATTTATGCCAGACTCGATCGAAAGCCTTTGAGATGTCAAGTGCAATGGCAAAGCTTTTGCCAAAGTCCCGAAAGGAGGATGACCAGGAGTCTGAAAGGTAAGTGAGAAGATCGCCAGTGGAGCGTCCCTGACGGAACCCATACTGACGATCGGAAAGAAGGTTGTGATAGGAAAGATGCCTTAAAATTTTTTTATTAAGAATTGGCTCGAAAACTTTTGAAATACAGGACGTTAAAGCAATTGGACGATAGTTGGAGGGTTGGGAGTGGTCACCCTTCTTTGGGACTGGCTGAATGAGAGCAAACTTCCAGCAAGAAAGAAAGGTACAAATTGATAGACAAAGGCAAAAGAGTTTACCTAGGCAGGGTGTAGGCACAGAAGCACAGTTTTGAGGACAGCAAGAGGGACCCCATCAGGCCCATATGCCTTGTTAGTACTGAGGCCAGTAATGGCAGAAAATACATCAGGTGAAGACATTTTAATGTCAGCCACGAGGAAGTCAGAGCGGGGAAGTGATGAAGGAACAGCAATGGAATCGTCTAAGGTGGAACTGGAGGAGAAAGTCTGAGTGAAGAGATCTACTTTATCAGTAGAACAAATGGCTACAGAGCCATCAGAGTAGAAAAGAGGGAGGGAAGGATGGTGAGGTAAAGTTGTTAGAAGATTTTGGCAAGGTGCCAGAAGGAGCGGGAAGAATTCGAGTTGGAGAGTTGAGAGCATTTAGTATGGATGAAATTATTTTTAGTAGAGCGAAGAACAGACTTAGCACGATTCTGGGCAGAAACGTAAAGATTATGTGATTCAGGGGTGGGTTGGCTCCGGTACCTTTTGTAGGCCTTCTCCTTGTTGCGGACAGCATTGGAACAAGCGTGATTAAACCAAGGCTTTCTTGCGTTAGTCAAAGGATATGAGAAAGGAATGTATGCTTCCATGCCCGAGAGAATAACCTCCGTAATGCGCAAGGCACACTCAGATGGCTCATGGCCATGGAAGCAATAATCATTCCAGGGAAAATCAAGAAGTACTGCCTGAGGGCCTCCCAGTCCACAGCTCCAAAATGCCAGAGACGACGTTTCCCTGGAGGGTCCATGAGCCGTACTGGAGCGATAGGACAGGTTAAGGTAATAAGGTTGTGATCGGAGGAGCCCAATGGAGAAGAAAAGATTAACAGAGTAGCAGAAGGATTAGTTGTGAGGAAGAGGTCAAGTATGTTGGAGCTCTCTCAAGGCGGTCAGGGATACGGGTAGGGTGCTGTACAAGCTGCTCTAGGTCATTAAGGATAGAAAAGATGTAGGCTTGTTCACCAGGTGGATCCGTGGTGGTGAACATTGAAATCTCCAAGAATGGAGATTTCAGAGAAAGGAGAAATGGACAGAATGTGTTCCATCGTAGAAGTAAGATAGTCGAAGAATTTTTGATAGTCAGTAGAATTAGGGGATAAGTAAACAGCACAGATATATTTAGTCAGAGAATGACAGGAAAGCCGAAGCCAGAGAGTGGAGAATTCAGAAGAATCAAGTTCAGGAACACGAGAGCAAGATAAGTCGTTGCGTATGTATACACAACAGCCACCTTTGGCTTTGAAATGAGTATAGAGAAAGTAGGAGGATACAGAAAAGGGTTTGCTGTCAGTTGCCTCAGACAGCTGAGTCTCCGTTAGAAAAAGAAGGTGAGGTTTAGAGGAGGAGAGGTGGTGCTCAACAGAGCGAAAGTTAGATGAAAGGCCGCGAATGTTGCAGAAATGAAGAAGAAGAGAGTCAGACAGTGGTTCCAGGCACCTCGAGTCGTCACCGGAGAGGGGGCAAATGGCGGGGCATTTATGGTCCCCCCCCCTGGGGACTCCGAGGCTGGGTGAATTGACGCCATTTTGGTAAATTTTGAATAGGAAGTGTAGTGTGTACTGTGCATGTAGTTTGGTGAAGATAGATAGAGAAATTTGTACTGGAGAGCATGCTGGCCTACTCTCTGTGTAACTGAGACACTGAAAAAGTTCAGCAAAGGGGGATGGTCAGGAACTAGTCCTGAGGGCTGATGAAACGGGAGCTCCAGCACTCCCTGTCATCAGCTTTCCATCCACCTCGGGAGTACTGCCCTGCTCGACTGGTGCTACAGTCTACTCCCCTGTATATACTGTATAGGCTGAGAATTCGGAGAAGAGAGCAGAGAATGAGGGAACGGGCTGAAGAGAACACAGAAGTAGGTAGTTAGGAGCTTGCCGTCACGTTTCGTTACTCTCTATAATTACATCTCGATATAACTGTGTTCAATAAAACTCCGTAACCCAAGAAGTGATTATAACTCACCTCACTTACGATAAAAGAATACAGAGAGAGAGAGAGAGAGAGAGAGAGAGAGAGAGAGAGAGAGAGAGAGAGACCCATCTATTCACTCTATTCGATGCCTCACATTTCACTGGCAGCTCTCCGTGTTCACTCCATTGGTGATAGAGGGGCAGCCATTAATCTGCGATACACCTGCAATATCTCTCTCCATCTCATTAAACCCCTCGGCTATGTCTATGGACATTTGGTGGCAGCTACAAGTTCGCGCCAGACGATGCCTCACGACTTTATACTGGCGGTGCCTCGAAGATGTACAGTTACAACCAACCTACCTATCTCTCCATCGACACTCCAACGCATTGGCAATTCTTAAGATTTACTAAGTAATTTCTCTTATTTACAAGCGACTCTTTCACTACCACCACCACCACTACCAACACCCTTATCATCGTAACCACCAGCATCACCATCCCAAACCATGATTCCCACCTAGGAGACAGTTAGACAGGGTTGGGACGCAAGAAAAATGGATAGAAAATAGAGGACTTTCATACATCATGCACAGTGAAATGGGTCTAACGGTCACTCGCATGTCATCCAAGCCTATCACATTTTGTGTCCACCTCACCATCCTTTTCTACAGCTTTTAACCTATTTTACCTGAGAACTCAGATATGGAGAAAGCTTTGTTTTTGTTGTTAAACGAGAGAACTTGGACTTATTATCAGTAAGAAGAAAATTAAAGTTAAGCATCGACTATGATTCTGTCTTTCATGTTAATTCACAATAAAATCAGAAGCAGTTGTTTTAGCGTCAGCCTGCAGTTCACCGGTTTCACATTCAGACGAGCCTGGGGTTGCTACTACTACTACTACACTGGGCTTACGTTCAGATGAGCCTGGGGTTCCAACTGCTACTACTACTACTACTACTACACTGGGTTTACGTTCATATGAGCCTGGGGTTCCAACTGCTACTACTACTACTACTACTACTACTACTACTGCTACTACTACTACTACTACTACAGTACTACTACTACTACTACTACTGCTACTACTACTACTACTACAGTACTACTACTACTACTACTACTACAGTACTGCTACTACTACTACTACTGCTACACCAATAACAGCTACTACTACCACTACAACCGCTACTACTACTACCATTACTACTACTTCATAGGGATCGCCATTGTGATTTCGAATGAAAGGGGGCATGAGGTAAACAGGGTGTGCTGTTGAAAAATTAATTGCTTTTGGAAGACCTGAATAATAAATGAATGATAATGGCTGGTTCCTTTTCAACTGCGTTCACTAATTATGGTTCTGCTCTCTCTCTCTCTCTCTCTCTTCCTTCCTAATTCTGCAGACAACCCATCTATTTGTAAACATGTATACAATGGTGTTTGGGTGACGTTGACGAAGGTGACGATGATGATGATGAAAATAAAGAAGGAGGTGATAATGGAGATGAAAATAACGAAGGCGGTGATAATGATGATGATGACGAAAGAAGTGATAGTTATGATGATGATTATGATGATGTCTGAAACAAGGTATATTTTTCTTTCTGTTCTCTGTGTATTTTAAGGAAGTGCTGCTTTATCCTGAAGATGATGATGATGATGACGATGAAGATCATCATCATCATCATCATCATCATCATAATAATAATAATAATAATAATGATAATAATAATAACAACAACAATAATAATAATAATAATAATAATAATAATAATGACAATGATGACTAAAACACAGTATATTTCCTCCTGCTTTCTCAGTGTCTTTAAAGTACTTATGTGTATTATCCTATTCTCATAATTACGCATTACATACGCTATTCGCGTCTTTAACTTTATGGAACGTAATCTCTTTGGCTGGCTCCGTAACATCTTTTCCTAAGCAATTTATTTTGCGTATTACACTAGTGCCCTTTTGTATGTTAGCTGTCTCTGTCTCTTTGTCTGTCTACATCTACCTGTCCATCTGACTATATCTATTTCTCTCTTTCTGCCTGTCAGTCTATCTATCTGTTTATCTATCTGTATCTCTCTCATTTTGCTTATCTATTCATCCATCCATCCATCATTCAATCACTCAGTCTGCAGTTTGCCTGTCTATCTGTCTGTCTATATATCTGCCTATTCATCTGTCTGTCTATATGCCTATCTATCTATCTGTCTCTATCTACCTATCTGTACCTATATCTGTCGCTCTATCTGTCTGTATCTATCTATATGTCTATCTGTCTATCCATTTTCTATCCATCTATCTATATGTCTATCTGTATATCAATAACTACCTTCCTATCTGTCTAACTACCTATCCATCCATCTATTTATCTATCTATGTCTCTGTCTATTTGCCTATCTCAATATACTCTTGACATTAGTAATATTCTGTACTCGTTGCATGAAAATCAGCCTAACCCTTAAATACGTTTGAGGTAAAAGTATACTTAACAATAGAAAATATTTCCTTACATCTGTGTATGCCCGATATAACTGAAATATTCTTACCTGGAGATGATGCCCAGAGGTATTTTCCGCTGCCATGACGACGCCGGACGAATCCCCAGACGCCGTTACCATGACAACCAATGTACCGCCTGGAAATGCATTGGCTAGTCTTACAATTCCTCCATCTGAAATTGGCTGAGATTTTCGTCTCTTTAGAGCATATTTCCCGTGAATTTTCGTCCTTTTACATCCTATTTCCCATAACAAATACTGTGGCTCTGCGTCCTTTTCATAGCATTCATCGATATATTATTTTAGTTTTAATGCCACGACTCTCTATCCCTTTTATGACACTTCTTCGTGACCAGCATTGTATTAGGTTAGTGATAACTCCACGACTCTTCATGCTTTTTATGACACCACTTCGTTACTTGCATCATGTAATGTTAATTATACCGATCTGTTTAATTTTTCAGAGCACTTTCTCGTGATTAGCATCATATTCTACTATTAACACTACGGCTATACATCCATTCCTTACCACTTCTTCTTGTCTACCACCGTACTCGACTTTTAATATTAAAGCACTTTATCCTTTTATGTTACTTTTTCGTGACTAGCATCCTGTTATAGTGTGACTCTAACAAAGATACAATCGTCTGCAAAAATTTC
The DNA here is from genome assembly GCF_032717465.1 of Coenobita brevimanus. Taxonomy (NCBI): domain Eukaryota; kingdom Metazoa; phylum Arthropoda; class Malacostraca; order Decapoda; family Coenobitidae; genus Coenobita; species Coenobita brevimanus. The sequence continues at coordinate 1,677,347 of NC_137042.1, forward strand.
TTTCCCCATTCTCTCAATCAGTAGCTCATAATATTAATGTCATTGGTAGTAACAGGTATTTGAAAGAAAGTGTTAAACTAACCCTACTCCTGACGATCACATTTCCCACCTTCTGCACCCAGTTGCCATCGTCCATCCTCTCAACATGCCCAAACCATCTCAATCTACCGTTTCTCATCACAACAGCATTGCACTCTAGTCCCATCCTTCCTCTCAACTCAACATGCCTAGACCATCTCAGTCTACCCCTCCTCATCACATCATTTCACTCCTGTCCCATTCTTCCTCTCAAACCATCTCATTCTATCCCTCCTCATCGCAGCATCAATGCACTCCAGTCTCATCCTTCCTTTCAACTCTTTCATCGTGAACATAGCCTCCTTAAGCCTCGCATTCAAGGACGCACTACACAGCCACCTAATGATTGTCATTTCTGTACGTTTGAGCCTACGAATATCCTCATCTCTTACTATCCGGGCCTCACAACCATACAGCATTACACTTCTAACATGCGGCATATTAGGTGACCAAGGCCAACGCACGCAAACGTGATGGAGCCTTTATAAATGACACGATGACAAAATAGATTCTAATTACTATCTCCCATCTTGAATGCTGAGGGGTAACAAGAGATTGACACTAATAATGGTGGGAGTCACGAAGAAGTGCCATAGACTGGATGTAAAGCAATTGTATTATCCTTTTCGAACATTAAGCTTCGGGAAATAAGCAGCAAAAGGACGAAAATTTCCGCCAAAGTGAGGTGAATGAAGTATACCTGTAATGAAAATAATATGAAGGAAGGAACAGTAAATTAATAAATATATCAAGGTGTAAACGTACAGTAATTCTTTGTACGTCTTTGTACTTAACCCCATCCAGTAAGGCGAGGTGTCACTTTGATCTTAATAATATGCCAATTATGTGAACTAACTATATGGGGTGGGGGATACAGATCTGATACAGGATGGTGCAAAAGTGAGGGAAATGTCAACAGAGTGCCTGGTAAAAATAGCTACATAAACACTCATTCATCATTCAAGCCTTTA
>NC_137042.1:1680895-1710895 GCF_032717465.1 Coenobita brevimanus
GCATATTTCTCTTCTCTTAGATTCTTTCTGTCTCATTCTGCTTACGTCTTTCTGGCTCTCTTGGCCCTACCTCACCCTACCCAGTGCTGGGAAAAGAGGTTTGGACAATGATGATGATCATGATGAATATGATGATGATGATGAAAGTGATTATGAAGTTGGTACATACATTTCTTTGAGATCATGTGTTAGGGAGATATGTGACGAAAATACCTTTAATGCAGACACAGTAAAATAGCAGGTATTATTTCCCCAGCCTCCATTTATTAGTCAAAGAAATAAGAAACTCTTTCGCAATACACTGAAAACTGTATTGGGCAGCAGTTCCAGCCCAACTATTACAGATTTTTCATGAATGGAGGACACCTGCAATCTGGTGTTTAACCCTTCGTTGGTCCTATGGGGTATTCAAACGTGGTTAGTCCGGTGGGGTGTTACAACACCGCAGTACAAAAAAACATGTAGTGTTACTAACATGTAAAATATATTCGTACTGCCGCTTCAGCATATCTCTGCGACCACTAATGAAAAGATTGAATGCCTTTTAGGTGGTGTTTATTTATTTATAATAATAAAATACAATAAATGATAAAAAAAAAGAATAACAAATGGACTCAGTAAAAAAAAAAATAACAAATGGACTCAAATCTTATTTATCAGGTAACACGCACAGAAAAATGCATTTTGTGATTTTTGAAATCAGTATAATGATAAAAAAATATGCAAAAATAAGATAACAAAAATCAATCTGTATCACAATATGATCTAAATGGTTAGTTTGATGGGGTGACTGGACACCCCAGGTGGGGAAATAATGCCCCTCTCTGTCACTACAGCAGAGGCAGGACAAAACCAAGCCACATGCTCCCTCCCCTCACTGAATCAGGAGAGTACTGGAACGGAGAGAAATATTCGAATTACCGGGTTGGATATATGAGCTTAAAAAAAAAAAAAAAAAATGGGGTGCCAAGACACCCGACCTGACTAACGAAGGGTTAAATTTTTAAAAATATTTAATTTGTTTTTCCTTGCTCTGTACATCTTCCATTAAGAAAAAAAAAAGATGTTGGGATTTTAAGTCATTGCTCACTGTCTCGTTAATTAATGAAATGGACTGTATCGGTATTAATGTCTACAGCTGTACCGATGGCCCGTAAGAGACATTACTGCATTATATCTTTTAATATACAGAATCTCTCTCAGGTTTTTTGAAGCATATTCACTGTTTAAAGCAAAACATGACTAATTCATTAATTCACTCATTCACTCCCTCCCTCTCTTCTCTCCTCACTCCTTCCCTCCCTCACTCACACTTACTAGCTATCTTATTAACTAAAGCCCAAATATAGGCAGATGGTTGTATACGTGCGGTGAAGCCAGGATACCAGGGACTTCAATGATGTGTGAATGACTGGGTGACTCTTCCATCAAGCATGCTTTCGGTAGCTCTCCCACTCTCATTATATCTCCTTCGTGGTCCTGGATCTTACCTCACCCCATCTTTAGGTGAAAATGAAAAATGGAATCAGTAGTGATGGATAATAATGACTTTGTACTAACATTGTTTTGATAAGTTAATGGGACTCTTCTCACTATGAAAGGATTAATTTTGTTTTGTACAAATAGCACAGAGATATCATAACTGTCTTCATGTGTTGGAATCTGGGTATAGTTTTAACATTCCATTATCTGAGGCCCAGCAGTCCATCTACATACTATACACCTTCATATCTCACCACTTCGGCACCTAACCTACTGAATACATGCTAGGGCCGCCTCATTCAGTACTAGTGTAGTGGTATTAGCAGCGGTGTTATTATGACACATCGATGGATCTTGCGGAAGATCAGTGAAATCCTTTTTAGCGAAATTCAAATAATCAAGCCGTTACCTGCTCTAATTTGGGATTTAAATTGTCCTCTAGAACAGTAGACACGCTCTATAACAACTTCAGTATAGTTGTCTGGCGTTCTTTAAAAAAAAAAGTGATGGACAATAAAACAAAGAAATACAGTAATATAATATAACATAAATAGATATATTAATATATAAAAGTATGACATCCAGAAAAGCTGATTCTTTACACTCTTTTACTATGAAAGGTGATCGCAAAAATAATTTAGTTTCCTAAAGGCAGCAAGGACAGGATTACAGTGTCACTGAATAGAAGGCCATAGCATCTGAATATATTAGTAAATTCCATAAAGAACTTAGGTACCTCCCCCCCACACACAATGCACAAGAAAATGTCACAGTTTAAGAAACATCCATGGGTAAGTCTCAAGAAACCAGTGTGTGTGTTTTCGAGAAACTGCAAAATGTAACTTGGTTCCTTGACAATGAGTGAAGAGCCTGGTATATCTTGGGCCGATATTCTTGCCGGATGGGGAAGTTTCCTAGAACGTTTCCCCAAGCGATTTATTTTCTTTATTATACCTTCAACTGTCCTCATCTGTTTATATAAATCCATTCAATATCATCCTACTCTGCATAAATTAGTGCTAAAAGATATTAACCACCCACATCCGAAAATAAATCACTGAGGAAGCTGTGTTAGGGAGCCTCCTTACCCGACGAGAATACGAGCCTAGGTTGGTTCTGCCGTCCAAGCAAATATCTCTGCTGTACTTACTCCAGTTTGTGAAAATTATGGGCATCCACCATCCACTCACTTGATGTAGTGTTGCCTTCGGGTGACGCGGCACTCGTTTCGTTTCGTTTCGTTTTTAAAGGCTCCAACATGCTTGCATGTGTCGGCCTTGGTCACCTAATGGCGGCTCTCCACGCTGCACGATCCATTGCAGCCTCCCTGTTCAGTCCCTTAACCCTAAGGTCACACTTAATGACCTCGTCCCATGTCTTTCTCGGTCTACCCCTCATAACCCCACCCCCAATATTAACACTTCTCACCTTCCTCACCCAATTATCATCCCCCATCCTCTCCACATGTCCAAACCACCTCAATCTACCTCTCCTCATCACAACACCAATACACTCCAGTCCCATCCTACCTCTCAACTCTTCCATTGTAAACCCAGCCCCTCCAGGCCTTGGACGCAGGGACGCACTGCACATCCACCTAATCATTGTCATTTCTGTACGTCTGGGCCGGCGAGCCAAATTATTTCATGTAAACCAGGACACCATTTAATACACTAGGTAGAAACCAAATAACCTAATAAAGCCTGATCGTTTATGGAGGTAGGGATTGAGCCTGTAAGGATTTATACCTGAGGGAGACGTTGATTTTATTGGTCACATAATGTCACTCAGGGGAAATGAGGCTGGTAACCCTCACCTGATATGCTGGGATTGATTAGCCTAGTTCAGGGTAAGAAAGGATTGGATGGATGGATGGGTGGGTGGGTGGATGGATGGATGGGTGGATGGATGGATGGATCGATGGGTGGATGGATGGATAAATGGACGAATGGATGGATGGATGGGTGGTTGGATGGATGGATGGATGGGTGGGTCGATGGGTGGATGGATGGATGGGTTTCTTTCAGTTCTGCTGTGGAGACTAAAGCAGTGGAGGAAGTATTTGAAAATATTCACAACATAAACTTCTCTGTGTATCTACAGTACGTCTGTTTTGGTACGTGGGGACTCTCGCCATCCACTTACTCGAGGTAGTGCTGCTCTCGGGTGTCTGCCCTTTCCTCTCCTTCTTCCTTCTTTCCTTCCTTCCTCTTCTGTCTTTCCTTCATTCTTTTCTCTTCCTTCTGCCTGTGGGTGACTCTACACTGAGTGAAAGCCAAATGGTTTCCTGTACACCTTGAAACCATTTACCACGCTGAGTGGTAACCATATAACCAAATTATGGCGACTGGTGGTTTAGTGGGCAATTAAGGCACTCCAGTCAGATTGAGCCGGTGTAGGTTTATATCCAAGGGGTGATTGGGGTTTATTGCTCACGTAATGGCATTCAGGGATGAGTGAGGCTGGTCACTCTCATCTTAAATGTCAGGACCAACTTGCCTAGCCTTGGGCTCCTGCGATTCTCATGGGGCAACACAGGATTGGATGATGGATGGATGGATGGATCTCTGTCTGTCTGTCTGTCTCTCTCTCTCTCTCTCTCTCTCTCTCTCTCTCTCTCTCTCTCTCAAAACAAGTGCTATGAATTCTACAAAATGAAACCTTTACATTTTTAAACATTCCCAAAAGATAAAACAAACAAACAAACAAACAAATTATTGCCTGCCTCAGAATGGGATCGAACTGGCGTCCTTCATTTGCTCTTCAGTAAAAGATGTCTCTCAGGTCAATAAAATTGCATATTAGTAAATCAGTGCCAAAATGGTGATATGAAGGTGTGTGGCCCGTAGGACGAGTGCTGCACCTTAAGGAAGGGGCTGTCTTGTCTATGCCCAGAGTTGAACACTGCTATTACTACTACTGTTACTACTGTTACTGCTACTACTACTACTACTACTAACATTACTACTATTATTACTAACACTACTACTACAACTACTACTGCTAATACTAGTAATACTACTACTACTACTAGTTCCACCACCACTGAACTGACGCAACAGATATACTCACTCAGCGAGATTAAATAGATTGGTACAGCAGGCGGGCCAAACCTCAGCCAAGCAAGCCTTCCACCAAAAGTCTATGATCAGCATAATTAAGGCAGGAGAAAACTATGGTGGAAATCCGACATGGGAAACACGACATCACAGAACTGCGAGAGATTGAAGTCAAAAGAGGAACTGCATAAAAACTCACCCATTTTTATTTATCACTGTCAGGCCAGGAATTTTGTCAGCATTTAATTGTGAATGAAAACCAGACGAAGTGAAAATGTGGGACGTGGGAGTGAGTGTGGACTGGTGTGGAGAGAGAGAGAGAGAGAGAGAGAGAGAGAGAGAGAGAGAGAGAGAGAGAGAGGGTCAGGGTTAAAATGTACCCAGTCTGACTCGTTTTAAGCCTTGCCTGAGGTATGCGCCCCCTGAGTGCTATTGTTTTCCCTTGTTTTTTTCTCCCCTTGTCTCCCTCTCTCCCTGTTTCCCTTTCTTCAACTTTCCCTCCCCCTCTCCCCTTCTCTTCCTTCCTCTTCTCTATATCTTTCTCTTTACCTCTTCCCTCTCTTTCCCCCAGTCTCCCCTTACCCTCCCTGCCTACTCCCACCTCTCTCTCTCTCTCATGATAAACAAAAAAGATAAGAAACGTGTCAGTTAGAACACGACTAAATGCATCAGGTGGATATGAGAGAGAGAGAGAGAGAGAGAGAGAGAGAGAGAGAGAGAGAGTAGCACCAGCAAACATCCCCCAGACGACAGCCAACCATCTATTTAAACATGCAGGTCCCTATTTCTGTTCTGGGTGGCTTCAGGCAGACACTACCTAACCGTCTCTTATTCGGCAGGGAATCGAACCCGGGACCTCTCGCTTAACAGACTATCAAGCTTCCGATTAATGTTTGAAGAAGTCTATCATACTGTACATATTTATAATTATTCGTCTATATACTTACATTCAGATTATTAAGCAACCGATGACATTGTGTGGAGTCTGCCATTGTCTATTTACCTACTTATCTATCTACATAGGTAGCTACCCACAAAAATCTAACGGATTGTTCGTTGGGCCACACCCTACCACTCCAAAAACGTTCAGCAAATTCCATTCGTAACTTTTTGAGTAATCCTGCTAACCGACAAACAAACCGACACAGGCAAAAACATAACCTCCTTGGCTGAAGTAAAAAAAAACAAAAGATTCCTGTCTAAAAGTGATGGTGATAATGATGATGATGATGATGATGATAAAGTATGAAGTTTCCTGTCTATATAAAATGAGCTGATGATCATAATAACGATGATGATGATGATGGTGTTGATGATGATGATGATGATGATGATGACGGTAAACTATCGTGTTGCTCATCTGTACAAAGTGACGATGATGATGGTGCCGGAAATGTTGGTGATACTGATGGTGGTGGCGGTGATGATGATGATGGTGGTGATGGTAACGACAGTAGTATAATATCGTGTTGCCTTATCTCTGTACAAAGCAATAATGTCAAAGTTATAAGCTACTGAAATGATAAGAATAGTACTGACTGTCCTATCTTATTCTTAGTTCCTTCATCCCTCCATCTATTCATCCATCAGTCCATTCATCCATCCTTCCATCTATCCACCTATTCATCCGTCCTTCTATCCACCTATTAACTTATCCATCTCTCCGTCCATTCATCCATCCATCCATCCATTTATTCATTCATTAATCCATCCATCCACCTATTCATCCATTCATCCATCAGTCAAGCCATGTCATTATCTTACTCTAACTTCATTCATTCATTCATCCATCCATCTGTCCCCCTATTCATCCATCCATTCAGCTATTCATCTGTCAGTCTATCCATCCAGTCACTCACCTACTCAATCATCCATTTATCCAGCAGTCAAATAATTGTCTTCTTATATTTTACCTAATCACCAATACATCAGTAAATCCACATACAAAAATCATCCACCAATACATCAGTCAATATACATACAAAAATCATCCACCAATCCATCCAATTTACCATCAAACCATCCATATATTCATCTATCTGTCCGTCGCAAACAACCATCTATGTATCATCCATCCATCCATCCTTTGATCCATCCATCCCATTTATCAATCCAACAATCGATGCATCTAGCCATCCTCTCTCTCTCTGATAAAGATAAATGCGTATATTAGAACATGCCTAAAGAACACATCAGGTGGATATGAGACAGACAGACAGACAGAGAACAAATAGATTAATGCAAGGATATCTTTCTCGCTCACTCACAGCAGCACTAGCTTTTTTCAACGTTTAAGAGAGAGAGAGAGAGAGATAGAGAGAGAGAGGGAGAGAGAGAGGGAGGGAAGGAGAAGCACCAGTAAACATCTCACAGACGACAGCCAACCATCTAATTAAACATGCAGGACCCTATTTCAGTTCTGGGTGGCTTCAGACAGGGACACTACCTAACGGTCTCATATTCGGCAGGGAATCGAACCCGGGACCTCTCGCTAACCAGACTATCAAGCTTCCGATTAATGCTTGAAGAAGTCTATCATACTGTACATATTTTTAATTATTCGTCTATATACTTACATTCAGATTATTAAGCAACCCATGACATTGTGTGGAGTCTGCCATTGTCTATTTACCTACTTATCTATCTACATAGGTAGCTACCCACTTCTTCATCTATCATCTTATGTTGTTAATGAGACCACTAATTCAACAAATTTTAGTAACAGAATCTGGAAAGTTCGAATAGAAAGGAGAGTTTAGTTTATACAATTCATGCCTGAGGAGCTGACGATGACATGATACGTGTTCTATTATAAAAAAAATTTATAGGTATAACTAAGAAATTTCATTATTCTCTCTCTCTCTCTCTCTCTCTCTCACACACACACACACACACACACACACACACACACACACACGCACTAAACAGCTCGTTATTATTATTAATGTAATTTTTTTCTTCTTCTTCGCTAAATTACAAAACACGAGCAATTCGACATTGCTAACCTCCACCAGGGCGGGGCGTGTGGTAGATCTTACAGAGATGTTATCTTTTATTTTTGTGAAAGCATTGTAGGCATTATTTATCGAGTTAGAAGCAAAAATGTTGATATTGCCACTATCTGTCAATGGTAAAGATTTTTTTTTTTTTTAATTCCTGGATCACGGTGATGATACGGACCACCACTAAAATCTAATCGTTTGTTCCTTGGGCCACACACTACCACTCCAGATTATTTCAAGGAAATCTGTTCATTAATTCTTGAGTTATCCTGCTAACAAACAAACAGACAAACAAACCAACACAGGCAAAAATCGTGACCTCCTTGGGTTAGGTAAAAAAAAAGAAAAAAAGATTCCTGTCTAAAAGTGATGGTGATGATGATGATAACGTATCGTGTTTGCTATCTATGTCAAGTGAGGCAATGATGATGATGATGACGATGATGATGATGGCGGTAAACTATCGTGTTGCTTGTAATGCTAGGTGTTTTAGGGTCGGCTTCCCGTCCCTCTAATACCTAGTGTGCAGCTGGGTTCTCTTTCTAGACCGGAGTTTAGACAAATAAGAGAGAGGCAGGACACAAAAACTCAAGGCAACAACCTTACATGTGTATTGCTAAATTCTACAGTGGAACGGGCAGACGTCACAAATACAGGTATACTGGACAATTATAATTCTAAGGCCTAGATATGGGGTGTTAGTATCGCGCAGGATACTACTCAGGACAAGATCGGGTAAGGTGAGTAGCACTTAGGGCAGAGAGGTTATGCACTATTATTACGGGAAAGTCTAGGTTCTGTGTACTGGTGGAGGTGGTGGCACTATTACACTGCGGGTAGGCTAACGGGTTTGGTGGTCGGGTCGTTAATTATTACTTTCGCACTGAGGCCTTTGTATGATCTTAGTGTGAGGCGGTGTCACCATCTTGTAGCATGTTCACTGAGATAGACCCGTATTTCACTGCCTTGCCGTGTTCACTGTTTCACTGTTACCTTGCTTAGTTTACCACTCTTTTATATTATTACTTGATGCTTTTCTCACTGACTTCCCCTATTCTGTTAACTCACTGCTCTGCCCTTACTGCACTATGTCACGAACACTGCTTTCCACTCTCTTTCGTAGTGGCGGTCAGGTACAAGGGCGGCGGAGGTGACTCAGCCCCACTTCTGACGGGGCTGAGTTCCGTCAGGGGCCTCTGTATTCAGAGGCCACTGGATCACGTGTAGGGGAGTCCTCTCTCGTCCAGGGCTGCTGCTGGTGAAGGGTCGTGCTTTCAGGGCTTGGGACAGGAGTCTGGCCCTCAGGGCTGGGGCTGAATAGCTGCCTGAACTTCTCGCTCAGGGGCCTGATGGGGGACAAAAATCTCCAGCATCGGGGTGTAGGGAGGTCCTGCCTAGGGGTCCTGGGGGTGGTCTGGAGGTCCCAAGGGCTGTGGTTCCCGGCGGTCGGCAACATTGTCAGGAGGGGGTTGTGGCGTCGGCCTACATCAGGGTCAGTCAACCGAGTTCTCTCAGGAACCGGCTGCAGGGAGAAGAGCACAGTGGAAGTCATGGGGCCTCTCCAGTACTCCTCCAGGCTGGGGTCTCCCTCTGGGTCGTAGGTTGGTGGGCAGGAGTCAGCATCTGACAGAGGAGTGGCTACTGGCCATCTCCTACCGTAGGGCTCGGCTACTGGCCGTGGCCTTCTAGAGACGCAGCTATCAGCCATCACTAAGGCCCGGCTACTGGCCGTGGCCTGGGGGAGGGAGCGGTTACAGGCTGACTCAGGGGCACCTTCAGAGCGGATACTGGCCGTCTCTTGATGAAGGCGGGAGTAGCTATTGGCCATCTCCTGGTTACCTCCAGAGAGGCTGCAGGCCGCCTCCTGTAGGAGAGTCGAGTGGCTACAGGCCGTCTCTCGGGAGGCACTTTCGGAGCAGCTAACGGCCGTCTCCTGACGAAGGCGGGTGCGGCTACCAGCCATCTCCTGGTTACCTCCAGAGGGGCTGCAGGCCATCTCCTGGCTACCTCCGGAGTGGCTGCAGGCCATCTCCTGTAGGAAGGTCGAGCGGCTACCGGCTGTCTCTTTAGGGGCACCTTCAGAGCAGCTTCTGGCTGTCTCCTGACGAAGGCGGCAACGGCTACCGGTCGTCTCCTGCTTACCTCTGGAGCAGCTGCAGGCTGTCTCCTGTAGGAGGGTTTAGCATCTACCGGCCTTCTCACGGGTGCTGGCTGGAGCTGGAGTAACAGCTCCACCCCGTGGTTGTCGGTGGTCGGCTCGCCCGGAAGGTAGTCTCGTATTCCTGCTATGGTGGTGGCGGGAGAGCTCCTGGTCATAGGGGCGCGCGGCCCGGGCGGACTTATGTCCCTGTCGCCCGGAGTCCAGGAGGACTGTGTATGCTCCTCTGTGGGTTCCTTTTGGAGGTGTTGGGTTGCCCCCGGTGATACTATACTGCATTTTATTGCTCATCTGTACAAAGTGACGATGATGGTGGTGCCGGAAATGTTGGTGATAGTGATCGTTGTGGCGGTGATGATGATGGTGTTGATGATGATGATGATGATGATGGCGGTAAAGTATCGTGTTGCTCATCTGTACAAGTGACAATGATGGTGGTGCCCGGAATGTTGGTGATAGTGATCGTTGTGGCGGTGATGATGATGATGATGATGATAACGACAGTAGTATAATATCGTATTCCCTTACCTCTGTACAAAGCAATAATGTTAAAGTTACAGGCTACTGAAACGATAAGAAAGATACTGACTGCCCTATTGTATTCTTACTTCCATCGTCCCTTCATCTATTCATCCATCAACCCATTCGTTCATCCTTCCATCTATCCACCTATTCATCCGTCCATCTACCCACCTACTAATTCATCCATCTATCCATCCATTCATTCAACCATCCATCCATCCATTCATTAATTCATCTATCTATCCATCCATCCACCTATTCATCCATACATCAATCAATCATGTCATTTTCTTCCTCTAACTTCATTCATTCATCCATCCATCAGTCCAACTATTCATCCATCCTTCATCCACCCATCCATTTATTCATCTGTCAATCTATCCATCTATTCATCCACCTATTCAATCATACATCTATCCGGCAGTCAATTCATTGTCTTCTTATATTTTACATAATCACCAATACATCAGTCAATCCACATACACAAATCATCCACCAATCCATCCATCCATCCAATTTATCATCAGACCATCCATTTATCCATCTATCAATCCATAATACCAACCATCTATGTATCCATCCATCTTTCGATCCATCCATCCATGCATCTATCCAGCAAACATCTTACAGACGACAGCCAACCATCTATTTAAACATTCAGGTACCTATTTCAGTTCTGGGCGGCTTCAGGCAGGGACTATCTAACCGTCTTTTATTCGGCAGGGAATCAAACCCGGGACCTCTCGCTAACCAGACTATTAAGCGTACAACTATTATGTGGAGGAGCCCATGATATCTCTTTGATTACTCGTCTGTCTACCTATCTTCAGTTTATTAAACTTCCGAGTACGTTGTGTGGAGGAGTCTGTTTCAACTTACCTTCTTATCTACCTACATCTGCAGGTATTTACTTGTTCATCTATCCATCCACTTATAGTATTAATGATTTCAACTACTCAACAAAATTTTCACAGCGATGGCAGAGTTTGTAATACAAGATGTTTGTTTGTTTAGATTCGTCCACCTTTCAGCGAAAGAGTGGACACGGGCAGAGAAGAAGCCCGTCAGTGAGAAGGGCGTAGGGTGTGGTGAAAAACATGGAGGGTGGCTAAGAGGAGGAAGAAGGTGGAGATGTTTATAGAAGCAGGGAGGAGGAAGGTGATGAGTAGGTGTTGCTGCGAATGCAGCAGGCTTGGGAGGATGAGATGTTCTGTTTGTAGGCAAGAGAGAGCATGGAAGAAGGGACTAAGTTGAAAGCTGAGGGAGGCATAGGTACGTCAAGGGTGGCTCGGTGAAAGACAATGGGTGAGATGACTGTGAGTTGGCTAGGATCATACTGTGGTGTGTTGGTGCTATATCATACTGTGGTGTGTTGGTGCTATATCATACTGTGGTGTGTTGGTGCTATATCATACTGTGGTGTGTTGGTGCTATATCATACTGTGGTGTGTTGGTGCTATATCATACTGTGGTGTGTTGGTGTTATATCATACTGTGGTGTGTTGGTGCCATATCATACTGTGGTGTGTTGGTGCCATATCATACTGTGGTGTGTTGGTGCCATATCATACTGTGGTGTGTTGGTGCTATATCATACTGTGGTGTGTTGGTGCTATATCATACTGTGGTGTGTTGGTGCTATATCATACTGTGGTGTGTTGGTGCTATATCATACTGTGGTGTGTTGGTGCTATATCATACTGTGGTGTGTTGGTGCTATATCATACTGTGGTGTGTTGGTGCTATATCATACTTTGGTGTGTTGGTGCTATATCATACTGTGGTGTGTTGGTGCTATATCATGCTGTGGTGTGTTGGTGCTATATCATACTGTGGTGTGTTGGTGCTATATCATACTGTGGTGTGTTGGTGCTATATCATACTGTGGTGTGTTGGTGCTATATCATGCTGTGGTGTGTTGGTGCTATATCATGCTGTGGTGTGTTGGTGCTATATCATACTGTGGTGTGTTGGTGCTATATCATACTGTGGTGTGTTGGTGCTATATCATACTGTGGTGTGTTGGTGCTATATCATGCTGTGGTGTGTTGGTGCTATATCATACTGTGGTGTGTTGGTGCTATATCATACTGTGGTGTGTTGGTGCTCTATCATACTGTGGTGTGTTGGTGCTATATCATACTGTGGTGTGTTGGTGCTATATCATACTGTGGTGTGTTGGTGCTATATCATATTGTGGTGTGTTGGTGCTATATCATACTGTGGTGTGTTGGAGCTATATCATATTGTGGTGTGTTGGTGCTATATCATACTGTGGTGTGTTGGTGCTATATCATATTGTGGTGTGTTGGTGCTATATCATACTGTGGTGTGTTGGTGCTATATCATACTGTGGTGTGTTGGTGCTGTATCATACTGTGGTGTGTTGGTGCTATATCATACTGTGGCGTGCAAAGGTTCTATCACATTGTGTTGTACTGATCCTGTGTTTACCTTGGCCTACCGACCATGTGTTTTATATTACATATTGATAAATGATATAAAGCTCATTTATAGCATGGTGACCTTTTCATGGAGGCCTGGTAGTTTACTGTTGAAACTGTAAGAGCTTGTGCATAATGATTTCAGAGACACAAAATCAGTAATTGAATTTCTTGGTGCACTGATCCTGTCAACAAGTGGAAAGAAAAGGTCACGGTAATTATGATAAAGTGGAAAAACAAGACCACGTTTTACAAGCTATGACAAGAATTTGCTAGTGATCCCTTACTAATATCCTGCTTAAGCAGAAGTGTTACCTGACATGATACTGTTTACTCCCAGATCAACGGGCGTGAGTGTGACTAATTAGGACTGACTTCAATCTTGTGTGTGTGTGTGTGTGTGTGTGTGTGTGTGAAAGGGAGAGAGAGAGAGAGAGAGAGAGAGAGAGAGAGAGAGAGAGTCGACCATTCACTGATGAATGAGAAATAACTGGTGGCTGAGAAAAAATAATGTTTGAGTCGCCATGTACAGTGAATTAATGCAAGTGTTGCCTACTAGGCCTATGTACACAGTGTGTGTGCGTGTGTGTGTAGTAGTAGTAGTAGTAGTAGTAGTAGTAGTAGTGGTGGTGGTGCTTTGGTGCTTGGTGGCAATATATAGTATAGTATTGAAGGTGTTACATGGCAGGCGTATGTGCACAGCATATACAGAATGAATTGTAATGTACAGCATTCTACAGTAGTTGATGTAATACCTGCCAGGACTATGCACACGCCATGGATAAAATCAGTGGCTGTGTAGAACGTGTGAGTGTGAGTGGCCGAATAAGGATCTCTAGAGCTCCTTATTTATTCACAGATTCAATAAAGAAAACGAATGTTATAATGATGTACTGTAGGTATAAGAATGAGAACCAAACAGTAGAACAGTGCAATGCAAAGGGAAAAATGTTTAAATGATATTTGGAAAAATATAATGATTCAAAGAAAATAATTATAATAATAATAATAATAATAATACCGGTAATAATAATAATAATAATAATAATAATAATAATAATAATAATAATAATATTCTATCTATCTGTCTATTGCCAGACGCCTCAATCCCGTACGGGGTGGCTACAAACAAATCGCCTCCACGTCGCCCTGTCCCCCGCCATTTCACTGCCCTGCTCCCAACTCACACCCCCCTCTCACATATACCTCTCCACCCCATCCCTCCATAATAATAATAATAATAATAATAATAAAAATACATTTCACAAGATGACAACTTAAAAGCAATAAAAAAAATAATATACATACAGAACTGTGGGCAGGGTAGGTGGTCGTTGTACAGGCACTCCCCCCCCCACCACCACCACCCAAGAATAAGGGAAAGGAAAAATGAGTGTAAATTAAATAAAAAAAATAAAAATAAATAAATAAAAATAAAATAAAGATGCGATGGTCTTGCGCCACCTGAAGGGCCCAACATAATGAAACATGAACGAAGGGTTGTGGTATATGTGCCGCTGTAATTCCAGTACAAAGGCTATTCAGGGTATTTATTAGTCCTCTAATTAAAAACACTTAAAATGGCTCAAGAGAAGGTGTTATTTAGTATGAAGTGCCAACCTAATACAGCCATCTGTGCTTGGGCGTGGTGCTTATTAACACATACATTGAATGATTTCTTAGTTTTTGAGTATTATACATAATTAACTGGGGGGAGGGAACAAGATAAATATTGAGCCTGGAGACAGTATTTGTCAGACAACACGCACCGTACCCATCCCATCTCTCTCTCTCTCTCTCTCTCTCTCTCTCTCTCTCTCTCTCTCTCTCTCTCTCTCTCTCACTGTCCATCTCCTGATGTCCCTGTGTTCTCCTCTTGACAGTAGCCTCCCGCTTCCCATCCCCTATCATGAGGTACCGTTACCACTACCCCTGAATCATATGCATTTCATACTACTGCCTGTTCTCTTAGTGTACAATTATACTTATTCTAAATGCAATAAATTTCATAACAGAAACTCTTTCCTTTCCTTCAGCAGCTTGACAAAAATATATCCATGATGTTCGTCTATAATTCTTTCGCAGTCCCTTTCCACCAGACGACTCTGTCGCGGTTTCTTCCACCATTTTAGATGAGATTTTCCCGCAGACTTTCGCTTTCAATTTCAGTTTTGATGATTTCGGTGTTATTCCTGTATCACCTTCCATTCCTACTCTTTCACCTTCTTTTGCATATTTTTCCCACTCTTTTCCTCCCTTCTGAAATTCTCTTTTCCCAAACATTCACGAAATTCAGCAATTCCAGTGAATACATTTTTACAACACATAGATGCAAATGTAACCTTGGCTTTTGTTTTCTTCTCAAACTCTCTGTGATGATATGTCTTCTTTTTAATTTCTGTCTTCGAAAGCCGAGTAAATATAACCCATATCTCATATATATCTATCTATCTATATACCGAGGCTGCTTCCCCCAAAGATAGGGAGGTAGCCGAGACAGGACGACACACTCCCCATTTACTCATCCATTCAATATATATATATATATATATATATATGGAACGGTATTTAACAAAACAATTCTCTTTTTTCCAGAAGCGTCAAATCGAGTCAAAAGCTGTTAAAGAGAGAGAGAGAGAGAGAGAGAGAGAGAGAGAGAAGGATTTTCACAAGAGAAATGCCTGATTCACGGCGCGAGAGAAGAATGTGGCCATTGTCAGGCACTGAGAGGGATACCAGTCCAGGAAGCGGCCGAAAGATAGGCGAATATATGAAATAAAGAGCAGTGATGGGAGATAAGGGAAACCATGAATTAATCCTACTTAGGACAGACTGTTTTGGGATTGTACTGGAAAAATATGAGAAGAGAATCAGCCACGATTTATGACCTACTAGATAAACAGAGATGTTTTACCAACTTCTATATATAGTTCATGTCGTCTGTACTTTGTACTACAGTAAAATCCTAAACTCACCTGAAATTATTTGTCGAGGACGAAGTAGATGTGATGGGACTAATCAGATATGAAGTGGCACTAGTGGATGTTAAGGGAATTATTTCGTTCTAAGGAAACATATCTGGTTGTGTTTGACTCCGAATGAATGTGAATTGGTTTGAGTTAGGTCTATTCGGTGTAATGGTCTTGAATGAATATAAAACGCACTTACAAGTAACTGAAACTGAATCTTCCTGGACTAACAATGAAGAACGAACACCGACAACACTGGAACTGAGTGACAAAAATTTGCTATAGGTTGATTGACTGATATGACCTCATCTCCTATAACCTGAAACTGCTGAAATAATTTTCTTGATGTGGCCTAGGCCAGACACTCGAGTAATTATATATCATCTTGGTTATGTAGAACTGCATAAAAAGACCATTTAGTCTGTCTTCAGCTTAGTCATGTGTATTAACGATTATGCCGAACGACGCAAGTACTCGGTCAACAAAGGGCTACCCGTAAGCATCCCTTTACAGATCCCAGTATAAAGATCGAGGTATCGGATTGCTGGGTAATTTGTCCGGCTACACAGTCTGGATGTGTTCCTAAGGTTAGGCTGTCCTCCACCTCCCCCCCCCCTCTCTCTCTCTCTCTCTCTCTCTCTCTTTCGTTTAATATTGTTCAACTTCTCATGGTCCTTTGGCTGATCCTATATGCACTCTGTTCAGCACAGTTACCCTTTTCTCTATACATTCAAGTGATTTGTCAGTGAGAACAAAATCTCTTTCATTACCCAATGAGTGTTTGTGTTCCTTTCAGCAAATTCCAACAGTATTACATTCTCGCTTTCTGAATGTTCACCAAAGTACTCCTGGAAATTTTTCGAAGACCTGGAATTACCGTTTACAAGTGTACAGAACAATAACGTATGTTCTGTCCTTCCTGCCACCAGACATAATTGCTTTCGTTTTATCCCAGGAAATGCTTGCTGAAAGGAACTGTTTGTATATATTTAGCTTTCTGCAAAGAGATCTCCCCTTACCTTCATAAAACATTCGTAAAGTGATCAGCAATATTATTTTTAAAAGTCGTCAGAGAGTTGCCGATGTACTATAGTTAAGAATTTTTCAGCAAATAAATATTGAAATTGTGAGAGCCATTCTTTTTTCTCTCTTTATATAAATTACTGTGGCCGTGACCAAAACACTACTTTCCATCTACAATTACTTTATTACTGAGGCTAAAGTATATAATTTAGTTTTTTTACCCCGAGAGAGAGAGAGAGAGAGAGAGACTTTTGCATTGCCATTTGTCACAACTGAAACCAGTAATAAATCATATACTATTTTTCTACCCTAGAGGCAACACAAGGTACAGTTTCGGTCAATGGTTATGTTACATTCAAAATCTGTGACAAAACGTGATGATATCTTGGTAAACTTACTGACAGCATTCGTGTGAACTAAACTGGAGTCTGAAATTATTCGTCTGGAACCTCAGATGAATCTGCAAGAAGAGCACTGACTGCAACTGTGCTACAATGAGCAAACGTTTGCCAATACTTCTCTACCAACACTGTGTCCAATTTCCATATCTCTCATTCCTCCCTAAACATACACAGTGGTTGCGTGTTTTACATTGTCACATAAAAATAGCTCATGTAACACCACCCACTGCCACAGTCGTCAAAGAAGTGTTGTTGAACTTTTGGTCATGGTTGTACAGAGATGGCCTCCACATGGACATCCTTATGCGCTGATTTTAGCTTTTCCACTACATTATACCCTGGTGACACTTACATTTCTGTACATTACCGTATATTTGATTTTCGCGTTGTTTTGAGGTACCAAAATCTGTTTTATTATTTCATTACCTTCTTTGTGCTGTCTTTGCTCCTCGAGACTGGGTGATATCATCAGTCTACAGCACGAATACAAATCATTGAGGCCACAGTGTAGTGTAATGATTACTGGAGATTTTTTTCTTTTTATTTTTTTAATATTTCAGACCAGCTTTTTCTGCTACTGAAATGTAATTGTAGGGCGATAGCATAAAATATAGTGAAGAATAAGTCACCGCAGCGAAGTGGATTACTTATTTATTGTGATGCACTTTTGATGATGAGTGTAAAGAGAAGAAATTATAGTATAATTACCTAACCTGCCTAAATAGGTTTCAGTACCACCTAATTCCTACACGGTAGTGAGTTACGATCAAATCATCAGTGTAGTCTCCCTCTCTCCTCTCTGCAGTGACCTTACTAATTACATCAAAGCCTCTGCTGCCGTCCTCACTACCCTGTCTTCCCTGTCACTAACATCTGGCAGCAGCCCGCCCAGCTCCCCCGCTCCTCCTGAGTGACCTAAGTCCTGCCATCCCACAGGACACACCCACAGCAGACGTGATTGCCACTTGCCTGTAGCCACTGACAACCAGTGTCTTAAAGAGAGAAATATGGCTTAAGAGAGGTTGGGAATGGCTTAAGGCAGAAATTCTCACTTCCTAAACGTCTATTTTATTTTTTGTTTGTTTATTTCACCAATTAACGCTATCCATAGTTAACATGCTTCTCTTTTTTCAGTCACATCCCTAACTCCCTTTTTGGCTCCTTTGCCTTTGACAGAAACCCAGGCTGCAGAAAAGTGGAGCTGGAGATATTGTAATGTAACTCACTTGACCACCCGATGACATCACCTGAAACTAAGGACCCCCATCAGTGTGGCTGGTGCTCTGCTGTATTACATCCCACCATCTTGTCTTTTCTCTCATCACTGATATCGGTATCTTTCCACAATCCCAACTCACATCATACACATTATCATCATCGAAACTCCAGGTAATACAGAAGACGTTAGGTAGCGATTGATCTGGACGAAATTGAAGAGAATGCACGAAAGTACAACTTTATAATACCATTCCCAGTAAAATAGGCCAGACGATGAGTAACACATCATTCCAGTCCTCAAAAGCATGATACCATCTCAACATCTATTTTCCACCACACCGTATTCATCATTTATGCAGCCGACACTGCACATTGCATTTGCAACCAATTCCATGGGGCCCAACAGTCGTCCTACGTACCGTACACATTTACTTGTCACAGTTTCGGCTCTAAAACCTTCCTGACATACTGAATGCATGCTAGGCTGTTTCATACAGGACTGGTGTATTGATATTTGTGGGGGTGTTTCGGTGGGTCGTATTGCAGATCAGTAAAGACTGACTTAGACAAAAAAAAATCTTAAAACGTTCCCTGTCCCTGGAAAGACTCCACCTGTCATCCACTATGACAGCCGACCACCTCACTACAGAAATGCCCACCACCTCCTCCTCCATGACTGAATTTCCTTTCTCATCCTTTGCCACCTTTCCTGAAAATTTTGTCTCCTTCGTTCACACATTCATTTTATCGCGCCTCCCTTCTTTACTCAGCGTCCTTGAAACTGGAAATCCTCTCAAGTGATTTAGGACGCTTGGCTGATTTGCTTTCAGGCACAAGTTTTCAGTCGTAAAACTCAAGAACCACAACTCCTAGCCTAGGACGTGTTTACACTCGACGTTATTTATTTATTACTGTTGCTTGTTCATTATGTTTTTTTATCCTCGTTTGGTAAAATAGGTTCATTGTGGCGATCTTTCACATCAGTTTATGGAATATAATTACAAAAAAATTAGGTGACCATGTAAATACTGCGTAGAACAATTTTAGAATTACAGAGAAATCTGTATACTGAGTTGGTAATCACTAATGTCCTGAACTTAATATACAGTATACCGTAGGTAAAGTAACGAGTTAAACACGCAAGAATATTGCAACACTTTTTAGTGTGTACCACTAGATATTAGTTAGCCAAGGGTAAGTACACGTTTTGATGGTTAATAACTATCACGTTACCGCAAAATGAAGACATCTGTCACATACGATGTCATTCCATAGAAAGCCCCTTCTATATTATAACGTACATTATTATCTGCTGTGCTGCCACAAACGATTAATAATCATGATAAAACAAGGGTATGAAAGGTGTTACACGAAAACATTAATTCCCTGTGTGAATACATTTGTCTGGCAATAATGGAAACGTAACAATAAATGACATCGTACTGAGAGGATTAAGCACATTTAGAATTACAGTATAAGAAGAGTCAATGATTTTTATCCAAGTATTCTCTGTATGTTGTGAAACGTGACTTCAAGGGACTGGGACGAGCGCCATGAAACCTTTGCTTTCTTGTTAATCGTAGAAACTTACCATAACCAAAGCAGAAAAGTCTGGTACGAACACTGTTTGGCAATGCCAGCAGCAATGAATATATGGGAGGTTATGTTGCTCCAGTTGTGTGTGTGTGTGTGTGTGTGTGTGTGTGTGTGTGTGTGTGTGTGTGTGTGTGTGTGTGTGTGTGTGTGTATTAGAAAGTACGACTTTAAAATAAGAAACAGAAAGAGAGAAAAGCAGACACAGGCAAAATGATAAAACTGAAGGCAGCTGTCAGCATCGCTGCATTGAGTGCTTGATGGTCGTCACCACCTACCACCAGTTGTAGTAGTAGCCTAGTATCCGTAAGTAAATTATCCTTATTTTCTTATAATTAGTTACATACAAGCATCAATTTGTTACGCACACTAAATAACAACAAAAAACTAAACTAAGGAAAAGTGTATAGTTCTCAGCACCGTCTGCCTGCATTCTGCAAATTTCATGATGAATGAGAATTTGTTTATTTGTCTATTGCAATTAAGTTCATACAGTGAACCGAAGGAAAGTCACCTCAAGTGATTTTTTTTTTTTTTTGTATTCCATCTTTTATGGACAGAAATACTACCATACAGGAGGTCAGCCAGAACGTCCCAGTACTTGAACTTGACTCTCCCGAAATTGTTCCACTTAAAATACAGACAAGATACGTAAATTTCATCCTAGACAATTTACCAAACAACAAAA
This sequence comes from Coenobita brevimanus, assembly GCF_032717465.1. Classification (NCBI taxonomy): domain Eukaryota; kingdom Metazoa; phylum Arthropoda; class Malacostraca; order Decapoda; family Coenobitidae; genus Coenobita; species Coenobita brevimanus. Next base: position 1,701,455 of record NC_137042.1, read on the forward strand.
CTCCAAGCCTAGATGGAATTCCTCCAACTGTATTGAAAAAGTGTTCCCCAGAACTTGCCTCTGTTCTAGCTAAATTATTCAGACTATACATACGTACTTCATTCCCTGATTCATGGGAGAAGCCAATATCCACCCAGTTCCAAAGAAAGGAAGTTCCTCTGACCCTTCTGAATACAGAACAATAACTGTCACATCTTCTCTTGGTAAAGAATTGGAAATCATAATTAAAAAGCACATAGTTAAACATCTTGAACCCAACAACTTAATTTGTGATAGACAATATGGTTTTCTCCATGAAAAATCTACCATTGACATACTCAATCTCCTGACTCATACCATCCATCAATCAATCGACCTGCATGAAGAAACTCATGCAGTAGCCCTTGATATTTCTAGAGCTCTCGACAGAGTTTGGCACTGTTCCCTGTTGTCTAAACTCCCTTGTAATGGACTAACGTCTGTTGTTCCTCTGTTTTCCTTATATTTCAGAGACAGAAAAATAAGAGTAAAAGTAGATGATGTATAGTCCAATTTCCACTCAATAAAAGCTGGCGTGCCACAGGGATCAGTTCTGGCACCAACCCTGTTTCTGGTTCATATTAATGATCTCTTATCTGTTACCCACAATCCCATCCGTTCATATGCAGATGACTCAACACTTCACAGTTCATTCATACTCAAACATACATTTACAAAGTCTAATATCTCTAACTCTCAACTCAGTACAGCCATCTCCATAAATCAAGACTTATCTACGATCAATGAATAGAGACAAAACAACCTTTTCTCATTTAATGCTAGTAAAACCAAATATATACAAATTACTAATAGACAGATATTGCCAGTTTCGTACATAACCTTCAATGCTGCTAATATTCCCGTCCCCAAAAGTATTGAAATTCACAGTGTCTCGCTTAACAATGCCTTCAGCTGGACCTCTCATGTTAGATCATTTGCTAAAACCTGCTCATAAAAACTTGGATTGTTGTACAGGATCCGTAACTTCTTCACAGACGAAGTTACCAATAATTTATAAGTCATGTGTGCTGTCAACTTGAATATTGCTCACCCTTGTGGAATGGATGCGGAGAGGTTGCATTAAAACAACTAGACAAAATTCAGAACAAAGCTGTTGGAATTATTAATAACCCTGCTATTATAAATAAACTATTTCCCCTACAAGTAAAGAGGAATGTTGCCTCCCTTGCATTATTTTACGGATATTTTTATGGCAAATGCTCAGACGAAGTTGCGTCCATTGTGCCACCTCTCCATTCCTTCCCTCGTGCTACACGGGCATCTGGTAGCGCTCGTAACTGGATGTCACTCAGCCATATTGCAGAACTTCTGCCTATCAGAATTCTTAAACTGCATCTCTCTGGAAGTCGCTTCCCCAGAGTTGCTTCCCTCTAAACTTCAACAAAGAGCTGTTCAAGTCCAACTGTTACAGATATTTTATGAATGGAGGACACCAGTAATCTGGTGTATGAATTATTTTTTTTATTCATTTATTTTTCCCTCCTCTGCTCTGTTACTCGTATTTAAAAAAAAAAAAAATGTATAATTGCGCTGGGTCATTAAATGATGTTTATAAGGCACGTTAATTTTGTAAAAGAATGAATTGATGTGATGGCGACTTAAATGTAGCAAAACATGCAGCATACAATACAATATCCCTTTTTTTGGACTCAATTATAATAGATAAAAGATAAACTTACAAATATCAAGTAACAAAACAAACTGTTGATTCTGGACGGAAGTAATAACTGTGGAATTTTCGTTCACTTTAGGATTTTTCTTTTCCCTATCAGATTTTGGAAGAACTGAACCGTATCGTCTGGCAGCACTGTTTTGGCCCATTACCACACAGTAGGGTAACACTGCAAGCTTTCGATACATGTCTGACCTATTTTATGCCCATTTACTTTTATGAACCGAGAAATTTCTGCATAATGATCGTCATATAACTCCCTACCCCCTCCTCACTCAGCCATCCAACTAAAGAACTTACCACTCATCCCATTCATACAGTTGCACTCTAGGTCGACAGCCTTGCAACAGTTTTCTACCTTTCCTCTCCCTTTAAGTATTGCCCTACCTGAGGTTCAGGAAGCACCTCAGCCACCCACATCGTTTTTTTTTTTTTATTCAAAGAAGAAGGAACCAAAGGCCAGGAGCCCGAAAATTGTTCCCTCCAAGAAAAACACAAACAAGATAACAGAGAGCCAAATTCAAGATCCCTTCATTTCGAGATGTAGTATTATATCTATAAGACTCTGGCCCTAATTTCGCCTTACGACGGGGTAGAAAGCAGGAACAGATGATAAAGATGCCTTATATCATATTTACTGGACTAACCCAGTTTAATCTGCCTTCCAAACTTGCTTCAGCAGACTTGATGAGATAATTTTGCAATATCGGACAGTAATATACCATTTTATATTTGTTTATTTTTATTTCTTGTTTTGGTTTTCGTTTTTGACTGAATCAGAGAGGTTATTCTTTTCGTTTTTTACTGAATCAGTGGTTATATTTGACGACTCTTCCCATTTTTACTTTGCAAATAAGAAAAGGCTGGACAAACTTCCTCGGTTTCAATTTGTGTCCTCAGTCTCATCTATATTACTCTGAGATAATGTAACCTAACCTTACCTAATCAAACATGATTTCAGTGCCAATGGAACTGGAGCCAGAGGAGCTTACTGATGCTTCCTTACTTTGGATCAGAGTCTTCACAATTTACTATCATTGTGAAACATGGGTGATGTGAAATAAGTGCTAACCATGTAACAGCCAGAATAAAATTTCAGCAGCAAAATTAAATATTGTGACGTAGGCTAGTACTCACATCTACTTTATCTATACCTGATACTGTAAAGCCCTCACGCAGATGTGCAAACAACATGTTTTTTAAGATAAGCTCTGAAATGAAAAACTTTTCCCTATTCACTAATTTCACATTCTTTTCTATCAAATTGTTGACTGGGGTTTTCATAATGCCACATAAATATTGCAGAACCATCGAGTAATCACAGATTCATACCTTATTCCAACACATACTGTATAACTAGATCACTCACTCCAACCTCTGTCTGTACTTACACACCTCTTGCTTTGAACATGAATGACTGATGCAACGAAATGACTGAACTGCAACGGTTACAGAAATTTCATACAATAAGGCTGCTCTCGGTTAAGTGTTTCGGCAACAACGTCACGAATTAGGTGTCACGATGATTTTCAACCCTCAGGACGTCAAGTGCTTACATGTTCCTGTATGAATGAAGTATAAAGGAACAAACAGAGTTGTGTTGAGGGTCGGGGGACAGAAGACGGGAAGTAGTGGCAGTGACTAATGCAGGGTGGTGGGAAGAATGAAGAATGGCCAGATACACAAACCTGCCACTGCTGTGTTGTGGGGCAGTGTGTGGGGTAGGAAACGCTTTGCTATGTGAGGTTTGGATTTGTGGTCCCCCACGTTGATCAACCCTAAATGACGATCTGGGTCAGATGCCGCTCACCAATCTGTCCACCCAAGTGACAAAATATAAACTTATTGTTGCAGGCAAGAACAATTTACATATCTATTTATTCAGGGTATTAGATAAGTCACTGATGCACTGTCACGCCTCATACAGCAAAACGTTACGCCGCACCTCACAGTGACACCATACAGTTACATTTTAGAGCGCCACAACTTTTAATACCATACCATAATCCGTCCCATTACAAACTGCAGCACCACATACTGCCACCTCACATATAATATAATAATAAATCAAACAGTGCCACACATAACACACATCTCACACTGCCACACCATAATATAACACACTACACATAGCCATATCTTACTTGTACATAACCACACTTCGTGCCACTGACACCCTTTAACTAACCACTCCTTATCACACATCACCCCAGACACTGCCTGATTTCTCTCTCTCTCTCACACACACACACACACACACACACACACACACACACACATGGTAGATATAAACCTCTACTCTCCGTCTCCGAAGAGTTATAAGTTTGGAATTTAAAGCAATATTTCTTACAAATACTTATGCTACAGAGAGATGATTAGTGACAGAGACTTCCCATACTGAAGGCGGTTGTAATATCCTTCATTATTTTGTGAAATACGATAGAGGCAATTTTAAAGTACTTCATGAGATGTAAACCCCTCCCACCACACACATGAAAAAAGCACTCACATAATTACGAACTTAAACTTAGAATCATATCCAGCCACCTTTCCTACCATTATAAATACTAGGCTAGGATTATGTTGCATTTGCAAAGCTCACAGTAAAGCCTGAGTCTCGAATAATGTTACCTTTGTGGGTTCCACTTGGTTCTTTAAGAAAACCTCTCATGGACGGTAATTAGCTCAGCAAACAGTCAGGAGTTGTTACTGAGGCGAAAACCAAGGCACAGAAACTCGTGTAATGAGGCAAGAAAAATTTGGTAAGCACTGACAGTAGACGTGGATAACGCTATTAACAAACAATTTTTATCTCAGCACAACTTCAGATTATTCTAATTACTCTCCTCTTAACTCTCACAGTGAAAAGCTGTTGTCTTCTATTTTTCTACATCCTCCTTTCCTATATTTTCCAGTCGTTCCTGTAATGTATGTTCTCACGTATTCCATGCTTACCCCTCTTACTCACTATAACATTTCCCTCATATGCCTAAGTTATCACTAATCACATTAGTTTTAATCAACAACAGTTACATCAGGAGTTTTTCAGATTTTTGACGTGTGAATTTAAGAATAAACTCAATTTTTCAAGTCCAGGTCACGCCTTTCCACGAGACATATTGTCAAAGTTTGTTCATATCGGGCCCAAATCTGCGCTGCAAAATCCGCCGCCTTGCAGTCAAGTCACCAAGGGATGCAGAGGCAATAACTGAGTGAGTTTAGTGTGTCGTGCAGATTGCTGAGTTATTTTTATCAGCACCAGTCTTTCTGGCCGAGCAGACATATCAACCGCAGACAAACAACCGCTCCCCCAGGTCCGTCTCCAGCAGAGAACTGATGCTCCTTTGCAGGTGACAGTGCCTCGCCACATCAGGGAGCGGGGAAAACTCCTGATTTGTTCCTGGATGGATACCACATTCGCGTCTCTCCATCCAGTTAACAGGGGCACCATAGCACACTCCACTTCACCCCCGTAAATTGATTATATGGTTGCCACCCACCGTTGTAAATGGTTTCCTTGGTTACAGGAAACCATTAGGCTTCTCACGCAGTGTAAAGTCACCTGAAGTAGAAAGAAGAGTAGTAAAAAGTGACACGATGAAAAGGGAGAAGTAGGAAGGGAGGAGGGCACACACAGAGAATGAGAAAGAAGGAAAAAATAGGCAGCGCTACATCAGTTTAGTGGATAATGATCACCTCCGCCTACCATCAACGATGGTTGATTATGGGGAAATGACACTTGGTTCCTGCGAGGAAGTCAGGAAAGTAAATCGGATGTGCGACTGGGAAGGACGGATGTGAATGGGGTGAAATGAGATGGGGTATTATTTAATTAGTCTCAATAGCTCCTCCTCTTACTGACTCCCTTCAACCTCAGTCTCTTCGCCGTTTTGTTGCACCTTTATCTCTTTCCTATCGCAACTTCTGTATTCACTGACCTTCTGAACTGTCTGCAAGGATTCCTCCTCCATTTCGGCGGGAATGTAGCACCAGTCTCCGGCCCCTTTTCTGTCTAAATCTCTAATGCAAGAGGCAACAGATACTCCCATTCCTTCTTGTCTGCAGCAGGTCAGCTCTGGAATTGTCTTCCTTTGTTAGCATTTCCTTCTGCCTATGGCCTCCGCTCTTTTAAACGCAATGTGCTCAGGCGTCTCGAAATAATCGGATCCTGAATCTTAGCTTTTTTTTTTTTTTTTTTTTTTTTTTAAGAAAATCTTCTGAGCTTCTAACATTTGATTCTGTCTTGCATAGGAAAAACAATTCAAACTGTATGGCAAGACTAAAGAAATAAATATTCTTTGACTGAGGTATTGAAAAAGTGTGACAGGTAGTTGTCATTGGATGACGTAATTATGATTTTCAAGTATGTAATGCTGATGAATGAGGTAAGAATGGAGCTGTAACCATTTGGAGTTAAGTGGTATGATGTAGTCCTGAGAAGAGAGGTTAGTGCTGTGAGGCAGAAGAGAGAGTGGAAAGGACAGAGGTACCTTACGAGAGACGAGAGGTGTGGTAGTGCTGAGGCAGTGACATCAATATTGTATGGCGGGGTGTAGTAAGTCCAGAAGCTGGGCACTTGCCAACATTTTAACCCTCTTAACTATCATAAAACCACCATCCAATAATCATTATGCCAGGTAGAAAACTGTTGGTTAGGAATTTCGTTCTGGACTACCCAATCACACATGGATATGATAAAAATGTAGGCTAGATCAGATGATGTTGGCTGAGGACATTTCAGATCGTTGGAGTCATTTTCTTTTTACTTTCGTTGCAGCTCGGCGATTATACAAGATTGACTCAAGGTCATTGAAGTATAAAATGGTAAACAAACAAACAAACTCCATGTCTGAATGTTAAGTGTCCACTTATCTCCATCCCACCAATAAAAATTGTCACCCGTTATATACAGCTGTAGTTAATTATTTTACACATTTAAGGTTCTAGCTAATAACTCAAGATGGAACAACTCTTTTATATGGCACTGGTTAGTTTTTGCATTATTTCTTACATTACCGTAATTCGGGACTGCAGAAGGACTGTTGCATGTACAGTAAGTGTACTCATCGATTTATCCGTAAGTTTAGTTGCTGATTTTTTTCTCTCCTTATTCCGCCATCAACATATCTTGTGTGCACTAGTCACTGCACAGTTTTAATTGTTTACGTTGCACTTCAGTACATTACCCCATAGTCAGTATGTTAAATCAATATCCTTCATATTCACTGCAGAGAATGGTCATCGCACTCCAGTGGTGAACGTTAATGGGGTAAGATATTCATATATAGTCTGAAGATAGTTTTCCTAATTATTCGGAGCAAAATGAATAAAACAGTAAATACCATTACCATGGTCATCTCCACTGTTCACTAAACAAGTTTTCATATTTCTTCTTTTCGTGGTGTTTCCTTAGCAATGATTTTAACCATTAGAAAAAGAGTTCTGCTATTAGATAGTTCTGAACTTTATATGGAACTGACTCTCGAGTAATCGATATGATATATGGTCGAATACATTAACCTACGCTGACTGAAATTTAACAACAATGTGTCTTTAGTTTACATTTACCTGTGATAGCGAAATCTTACATTTGCTCCCAGATGATATTCATCACTGGTCGTGGCAAGGAACTGTCTTACGTGAAAGGTGCCCTTCTGTTTTGACATGTGACAGTGCCAGGAACAGACTTGAAACATCGATAGTGGTAACACTTACTCATTTGTTGTTCAGTGCAGCGACAAATCATTTGATTCGTAAATGAGACGTCCACGGCACTTCCATCCACGATTTACAAAGAACTTTATGAAATTACCATTTGCAAGCACACACACACACACACACACACACACACACACACACACACACACACACACATTGCTGACGTTTTCCAACAATAAACTTCACTTGCAGTGTCCTCCGGCATACATAAGTCTAATCTAATACCAGGTATTCGAGGTTACTGCACCTCAAGATACCTTTTTGTCCTGCACTGAACCAATCTGTGTAAGATTCATGATCTTCAGAATCTTCTAAAACCTGGTCAAAGATATATGTGTTATAATTCCGCATAGAAAGTGGTTTGCTCCCTGTTACTGTACGGCAGCACAACGATCTGTACAGCATTTTTGAAAGAGTAAACATGTCTCCACCAAAACTGGTAAACCTTAATGTGAGCAGAGATTTTCTCCGACTCAGGCTTGATCAGCTGGGAATGCCGATCCTGGATTATGCAGTACACTCTTTTATCCTTATATGGTTAGTCCACACGCTTCTCTTCTTTTCCGATTATACATCTATCTTCCTCTTTGTTGCCAGAGGCCTCAGTCGCGTAAGGATTGAACTGAGACAATTCGCCTCCAAGTCGCCCTGTCCCTAGACATATGGTTGCCCTCCCTCCAGCTCACACAGCCTTTTCTCAAATAAGGTATCTCTCCACTCAACCCCTCCATGGAAACCTTGATGTCTCACTTCCCCTCTTCCCTTCCACCTCACTCATATACGCACTTATATAGTCGCGGCACACGAGTCATGTTTCATTATTGTGTCCTGGCAACCAACCAGTCAACATTGTATCAGAGTTAGTGAATAATATGATATAATGTGATAAAACTGGTAGTCATCTATATATAATACATGGTAAAATACTGACAACTGTTTCTTATTAGTATCATATTATACACGAAATCAGGCTCACTTTTGACCGGTAAGTTGGCAGGGCACGATAATGAAACCTTCATACTCGAGCGCTGCGACTATAATAAGTCTGTGTCCAACTTCTTACCATTTCCAAGTCTTTCCACAATATACCCCATCTTCTCTGAACCATTCTTCACGTTTCTCCTTGTTTTTACTCTCTTATTCATATATCTCCCATTGCTTGTCTTTATCTGTTACAGTATTCAGATATTCATTTCTCTCGGTCAGTTCAATATCGTTTTTTGTTTCAGCTTATCTTCATCTTCTCTTATTTAACTTTAACATTCCTCCTCCTACCATAATTTATCAGTTCAGTGCGAGAACTCTGTTAGTCTCTAATTACCATCACCACCTGAAGGAAATATTAAAACACTTTACTCAGCTCTCTCTCTCTCTCTCTCCTCACTAGATGTATTGCCAAGATACTAATGATCACTTGGTGGTGGCATGATTACAGTAAAAAATGGTGTCTTCACAGTAAATGGGTTAATAACTTTCTGCATTAAGCATTTAATAAACAAATAAAGAACAATGTAGCGTATCAAACTTCTATGGCAGCATTCTTCTCAACCTAATTATATTTTGCCGGTATCTGTTATTATATTTTGAAATTCAGGAAGGCAGCGTCAAGAAACTGCAAATATAACCCATTTGGGCATTCATTTACTTACGAGTGTACGAGACAGACAGACAGAGGGAAGGGGGCACCATCCCGGTAATTCTGATGTTCCATGCATTCTACTTCCCTCTCGGTATTCCTTTATATATATATATATATATATATATATATATATATACTGTCTCTAACCACCAGCATTTGAAATGTAACACCATTATGTCAAATGATGTTTAATGTCATCAAAGGCTAACATCCTTATTGTAACCGCGAGAGAAAACTGAACTTTTCGTTATCATGCAGTTAAGTACAGTATAAAGGAAACGAAAGAGTAAATGTATACAGACCTACGAGATCATCATAACCATTTGTCTATTCATTTTAGTAAACACGTGTGGAACACTGAAACAAACTGTCA
>NC_137042.1:1718395-1800895 GCF_032717465.1 Coenobita brevimanus
TGCTTGTCGTACGAGGCGACTAAAAGGGTTGGTGGTGGGTTAGTGCCCCACCCCGTAAAAAGAACTAACTAAAAAAGCGAATAAAGCGCCTCGGACCCGGACGGACCATACGTTGACGACTAAGGAACGGACAAAGATTCTGAGGGTAGGAACATGGAATGTGAGAGGAGTGAATGATGAAGTGAAAAAGAGAGAGATTGTTCAGGTGCTTGAAGATGCAAAAGTGGATATATGTGGATTGACTGAAACTAAATGGTAGGGTGAAAGGGTGAGAGAATGGGAATATGGTGTAGGTATATGTGCGGGAGTCAGTGAGAATGAGAGGGCAAGAGAGGGAGTATGTCTGATGATAAGCAAGAAGTGGAAGGAGAATATAAGAGAGTATGGAACAGTGGGTACAAGGATTGTATGGGTGAGGATGAAAGTAGGTATACAAGCATGGGCGATTGTATGTGTGTATGCTCCAACAGAGGATCGAGTGGCAAGAGTGAAAAATGAGTTTTGGGGAGTAGAAGCATGTATGGACAAGTTTGAGAGGAGCGAGAGAGTGCTGTTGATTGGAGACATGAATGGCAAAGTTGGGAATGTACGAGTGGATGGAGTGGTTGGTCAGTGCGGTGTGCCAGCTGAAGTAGATGGGAATGGTAGTGCTTTGGTGGACATCTGTGCTTGTAAGGGGTTGACAATAGCCAACACCTACTTTCGGCATAAAATGTCCACCGGTATACATGGAGAGTAATGAGGAGGATGGATGGTGAACTTGTTGAACGAAAGGCAATGATAGACTACGTGTGTGTGGATGAGCAAATGAGAAGACAAGTGTTGGATGCAAGAGTGTGGAGATGGTGGGGGAATGTAGTCTCGGACCATCACTTAGTGATGGCCAAGGTAAAGATGCAAAGAAAATGGTTGAGGAGGCGAAGGGGAAGACAGGAGGAAGCAGCTCCTGTGAGAAGAGTGGAGAAATTGCAAGATAGTGAGAAAATGACAGAGTATAAGAGCATAGTGGAAGAAAGATTGGGAAGGTATGAGCTAGAGCAGATGGAAAGGGTAGAAGACGTATGTAAGATATTCACGGAAGAGATAGGCGCATCGTGTGAGGCGGTTTGTGGAGTGAGGAGAAGCAAGGGTGTGCAAGGGACAGCATGGTGGAATGATGAGGTGAAACGAGCTGTGGAACAAAAGAAGAAGGCATATGGTGAATGGTTGGCGAGTAGAGGTAGGGGAGAAGATGAGAGAGAGAAGAGAGAGGTATATGTGAGCAGGAGAAGGGAGGTTAAGAGACTGGTGAAGGAGAGTAAGAAAAAAGTGGATGAAGAGTTTGGGAGGAATCTGAGTGTGAAATGGAGGGAGAGTAAGAAATTGTTTTGGAAGGAGGTAAAGAAAGTAAGGGAGTGTGAAAGGGGAAATAACAGGGGAGTGAAAGATAGGAATAATAGATTGTTGGTGGAGAAGAGAGAGAAATTGAGGAGATGGAAGGAGCACTTTGAGGATTTGTTGAATGTGGAGAGTGAGAGCAGTGTGAGTATAAGTGGTTGGGGAATGGCTGGGAGAAGAAGAGATGAGAGGAGGGAGGAAGAGATAAGTAAGGCGGAAGTAGTGGAAGCGATGAAGAAGATTTAGCTGGGAAAGGCCCCAGGAATTGATGGAGTGTATGGTGAAATGCTTAGGTATGGGGGTGAGATTGTTGTGGAGTGGATATGGAAGTTGTGTAGATTGGCTTGGGAAGAGGGAAGGGTTCCAGAGGACTGGAAATCAGGTATAATTGTTCCTCTGTACAAAGGAAAAGGGGAGAGAGAAGTATGTGGTAACCATAGGGGTATTTGCCTTCTTAGTGTGACTGGTAAAATATATGGTAGAATACTCATTGATAGGGTTAGGCATATGACAGAGGAGCTAGTTGGAGAAGAACAAGGGGGATTTAGGAAGGGAAAAGGGTGTGTAGATCAGATATTTGTTCTAAGATGTTTAGTGGAGAAGTATCTAGAGAAGGGAAGGAAAGTGTATGCTGCCTTCATGGACTTGGAGAAAGCTTATGACAGAATAGATAGGCAAGGTATGTGGAAGGTATTAAGAATATACGGAGTGGAGGGGAAATTGTTGAGTGCTGTGAAGAGTATGTTCGAGGGAGCTAGGGCTACGGTGCGAGTGGATGGTGAGCTGAGTGAGTTCTTTGATCTCAATGTGGGACTGAAACAGGGGTGTGTGATGTCTCCATGGATGTTTAATATATATATGGATGGGGTTGTAAAGGAGGTGCAAGGTAAGGCAGTGGATGTGGGGCTGGCCCTAATGAATGAGGGTGAGATTTGGAAGCTTCCGGTGTTGCTGTTTGCTGATGATACAGTATTGTTGAGTGAAGATGAATGGGAGTTGCAAGGTTTGGTGAATGAATTTGGGACAGTGTGTAGGAGGAGGAAGCTGAAAGTTAATGTAAACAAAAGTAAAGTTATGGTGTTTGAGAGGAATGAAGTCACAGAGTGTGCAGTGAGGTTGGATGGTGAGGATATGGAGAATGTGAGTGCATTCAAGTACTTGGGTAGTGTGATGAGTAGGGATGGAACTTTGGGGGATGAAGTACGTGAAAGGGTACAGCAGGGAAGGAAGGTTGTTGGTACACTGAAAGCAGTGATGAGAAATAGGGAGGTGAGTATGGAAGTTAAGAAGTCACTGCATGATGGTATTGTGATCCCTACCCTGAAGTATGGAAGCGAGGCGTGGACCTTGCAAGAGGGGAACAAGTCAAGAGTGAGAGCAGTGGAAATGAGTTACTTGAGAGGAGCATGTGGAGTGACGTGGAGGGACAGGTTGACGAATGAAGAAGTGAAGGAACGTTGTGGGGTAGATGTGGATGTGGTTGAGAAGATTAGGAGAATACACTGAGGTGTTTTGGACATGTGGAGAGAATGGAGAATGAAAGACTGACTAAGAGGGTGTATGTAGGTGAGGTGGAGGGAGGGAGAGGGAGGGGTAGACCGAGGATGAGGTGGAGGGATGGAGTTGAGAGGTATATGAGGGAGGGGGAGGTGTGAGTTGGGGTGAGGGTAGTCAAATGGTGGGTGACAGAGTGACTTGGAGGCGTTTTGTCTGCGGCCACCCTTTGCGGGATTAGGGCGTCGGGCTATAGATAGATAGATAGAACAGCTTTATCATGCAGTGCCCTGTGAAATTCTCTCTCTCTCTCTCTCTCTCTCTCTCTCTCTCCCTCTCTCTCTCTCTCTCTCTCTCTCTCTCTCTCTCTGCCATTTCACCTCCCAAAGGGGCAATGCTCATTTCCTCAATTAGTTCTTTTTAACCACTTCAGCCTGAGGACTTCTTTAATATTTCCTTAATGTGCTCTCCACTTGCATTTATTTTGCTGGAGAGAGAGAGAGAGAGAGAGAGAGAGAGAGAGAGAGAGAGAGAGAGAGAAGGAGTGTGTGTGTGTGTGTGTGTGTGTGTGTGTGTGTGTGTGTGTGTGTGTGTGTGTGTGTGTGTGTGTGTGTGTGTGTGTGTGAAATTGTCTTAGTATGTATGAGTGTGTGTATGTGTATGTTTGGATGGGTCTGTGTATGATATAGCAAAAATATATATATATATATATATATATATATATATATATATATATATATATATATATATATATATATATATATATATGTGTGTGTGTGTGTGTGTGTGTGTGTGTGTGTGTGTGCGTGTGTGTGTGTGTGTGTGTAATTCACCGAGTCGATCAGGATAACGTGATGGTCGTGATCGTCATTTTACCCTCCCAGAAGAGAGCTGAGAGCTCATATAGTACGATCTAAGAGCAAGGCTGTGACCTTCACACACGCACACACCTGTCCCCTTGCTCAAGGGGGACAGTAACCACCCACTTCGTCAGTGAAACTTCTTACAACCTGAGGGAGGCTGGAACTCCCGTCTACCAGATGGCAAGAGAGAACGTTACCACTGAGCCAGCGAGCGGTGTGTGTGTGTGTGTGTGTGTGTGTGTGTGTGTGTGTGTGTGTGTGTGAGAGAGAGAGAGAGAGAGAGAGGGGGGGGGAGAACTGTAGAAGTTTGTTCTCTCCTTCATTAATTCCTTCAATCAACACTCTTTCCATATATATATATATATTTTGTACTAATGTACAATTTAATTTAGGAGGGATTTTATGATCTGACTCCTTGGCCTGTATTTTCGTCGGTTAAGGAGGCTCCCTAGCACCTTTTCTTTAGCGATTTATTTTTGGATACGGCCAGTTCGTTTAATTTCGTGCGTTATTTTTAAAAAGTGTTCCTATATCTGAATTATTTAAATAACACAGACCATGATAATAAGGTGTGATAAGTGAAATAAAAAGCTTTGGAACAGGTGTTAGGGAGCCTCTTTAACCGACGGGAATACTGGCTCTTGACTATTAAATTTGGAATAGTAAGCTGAATAAAATCTTCTGGATGTGTGTGTGTGTGTGTGTGTAATTCACCGGGAAATTCACCGGGTCGGTCAGGATCACCTGATGGTCGTGATCGTCAGCTTTTACCCTTCCGGAAGGGAGCTGAGAGCTCATATAGTCCGATCTAAGGGCAAGGCTGTGACCTTCACACACGCACACACCCGTCCCCTTGCTCAAGGGGGACAGTAACCACCCACTTCGTCAGTGAAACTTTTCGCAACCTGAGCGAGGCGCGAACTCCCGTCTACCAGATGGCAAGCGAGAACGTTACCACTGCACCAGCGAGCGGTGTGTGTGTGTGTGTGTGTGTGTGTGTGTGTGTGTGTGTGTGTGTGTGTGTGTGTGTGTGTGTGTGTATACAATAATGGGGTGGGCTGAGAGAGAGAGAGAGAGAGAGAGAGAGAGAGAGAGAGAGAGAGAGAGAGAGAAATTGCTATTTCCTGCTCGCCATTATAATCCTCGTGGTTGATGCTCGTGCCGGTCAGACTGGTGGACACAGTGTTTTCCCTTGTCCCTGTGCACATGAGAACCTGGTTGTAACATGAGACGTGCAGGTCGTGTTCTAGGGGAAGTCTTGGAGTGAGATGAATGAATTGCTTGTACTGTCCCCTCCACTGAAATTTGTATATGTTTGTTTACAGATTTTTTCACTTCTTTATTATCTACTTATTTATTTTTATTTATTCATCTGAATATATATTTATGTACTTATTTGTTTATATATTGATTCCCTTATATATTTATTGATTAATTAATGTATTCATTCATTCATTCATTCATTATCTTTGCTTATGTATTTTTTATTTATTTTGTCATTTTATTCATCAGTTTATCCATTCATTACCTGATGTCATTAATTTATTTTTATCTATTTGTATTCCTTCATTCATTTTAGTTCCTTCAGTCGACAAGATTAATTTTCATAAATACTAGATATTTAATACATATGCAGCCTCTGTTTACCCCTTGTGTACTAGAAAACGTTCCAAACTTTAAATTTAAAAAAAAAATAAATTGGAGTTTGTCACCCAATTTTGTCGATCGGCATAAATCTCTGTTTGTCTGTCTGTCTGTCTGTGTCACCTATATACCGGGCAGATAATATTTTTGATCATGTTAGTGTAGCAGAAAGCCTTTCTTAATTCAGGTTTAAATATTAGCTTTAAAATCCATGTTTCCCTCACATGTAAGCAGAATCGATTTATATTACTTACAATACAATGATATACAGTATTTCCTCCACCACGACAGGTTTACTTTTTCCTATTACTTAAGGAAGATCTCTTGTCCTATTATCGATTTGTGTTTATCTGACGGAACTGTGCAACTCTCGCAACCTGATTCTAAGATGTGATTGCGTGAAATTCCACAAGCCCTCGTTATGAGACAGGACTGATCTCCTTCGTTACAAGTAAAAGTGACTTAATTCTGACTACACTTGGCCATCAACTGAGCTGGAAGGGGTTCGGAATCTTGGTCAGATGGAAACAGGCTCACTTTATCTTTTTACTCCAACTTGGCCCAGATTTTCGTTCTATTGCAGCTTATTTTTTTTTTTTTCCGTAGCTCGATGCTAGAATATGATAATACTGCAACTCTACATCCACTTGTTGGCACTTCTTCGTGACTATCATGATATTTTAGTGATGATTCAGTGTTATCACCGAGCATTGAAGATGGAGAGATGTCAATTTTAGGCCAAGTTAGAGCAAAACGAATGTAGTAGTCGCAACCCTAGGCTCAACTGAATGTAAACCCGGTGGACTGCAGGCTGAAGTTACCCTCCTGATATCCATTATCTTCCTTTTGAGGGATAGGGAGGAGGTGAGGAACATTTGTATAACCAGGCACTTGAGCAGCCTAGTTATATCGATGCCACCACGTGAAGGCATATGGGTTAATGAAGGATTTATCCCTCCCGAGCATGTCGAAACGTCCCTCCTATCCTTAATATGATTCCTTGAAGGTAGCCATGTGGAGAGGATAGCGAATGAGAGACTGACCAGACGAGTAAATGAGTGAAGTGGAGGAATAAGGAGGAGGAGGGGGAGACCTAGGATGAGATGGAGGGGTGCAGTGGAGAGATATATGAGAAAGGGGTGTGTGAACTGAAGGGAGGGTAGGATAGAGCGACGTAGAGGCGATTTGTTTGTGACCATCCTTCACGGGATTCAGATGTCTGGCAATAGATGGATGGGAGAACAAAATTAAGCTAGGTTATTGGACACAACGGGTTAAAGGTCATGGGTCAAAAGTCACAGCCTCTCACACGGAAAGAAAGCCACTTTAACTGAGACTTTCTGACTGGTTTCTATGAGTTTTTTTTTTTTTTTCACAGCCTGATGATGCTTAGAGGTTTAGCAAGAGGCTGGAAATAAACTCAGTCCATCAGGAGGTGTATAGCTGCCCTGATGATCCTGGTTTTATGCATGGGAAGTTCCTGAAGAGAAGGGCAGAACATTGTAAAATGACAGATCAGAGAATTCTCAATAAAAAATGCCTTATCACTATAAGCCGAATTTTCAACTACTGTTAACAGAGCAACAGTTACTGATTACCTGACTGATGAATTATGAAAGAGAACATTTCAGCCAATAAACAGACGGACAAACAGACTGACAGACAGACAGACAGACAGACAGACACACATATATATATATATATATATATATATATATATATATATATATATATATATATATTCTGGCCAAAGGCTTCACAGTCTGCTCCCAAGGTCCAGTAGTCCTCCTACATATACACCTCTACAGGTCACCACTTCGGCGCTAACACCCAGGTCCATACTGAATACATGCTAGGGCTGTCTCATACAGGACTGGCGTATTGGTATTAGTGGGGGTATTTTTACATGTCGGCGGGACTTCTGGTAGATCAGTAAAGTCTGCTTTTACTCAATTCAAATCCTTAAACTGTTCCCTGCCCCAGCGGGGATTTGAACCTGGGTCCAGTGGGACTGCAGGCCACCTCTCTACCGACTGAGCTACCACCTCCCCCGAATATGTATAAAGATTTCACTCTCCTTCCCCTCCACTTTTCCGCTTTCCCGTCTCTGTTCCCCTCTATAATTTTCCTGCTCTCCGCCTTCCTCCCCTTCTCCCTTCCACCAGCTTCCTCTCTGCCTCATTCTTACCCTCAATAATTTTCCTCCTCTTCCTGCTCCTCCTCTCCTCCCCTCGCCTGCTGCCCCTCGCTCATTACTTGCTCCCCACGCACTTGAAATGACCACACACAAAGCGCAGGAAATTGCTGCTTGGTTTTTAGGGCCGAAATAGCCGCTGCTTCCTCCCGCTGCCATGAACCCTGACCCAAGGCTACGCTGACCTACAATAATCTCTGACACGCTACCATGCCTTAGTCCCCGCTACCATGAACTACTATCTGCTTCTGACACAGGACCATCCATTGCAATCCCCTCTACCATGACCTATCATGCTCTCTTTTGACACATTACCGTGAATTGCAACTACCATGATCGACTACACCCTCTTGCTTCACTACCATGCACTGTAACTCTCTGACCTACTATGCTGTCTCACACTACCATAACTTGAGACCCTGGCTACCATGATCTACCATATTCTGACACACGACCATGCATTACCACCCCGTCTTCAAGGTCTACTCTCATCTGACCTACCATGATATACAACCCTGCTACCATGGCCTATCACACACTCTTTTGCCATACTACCATGAAGAACCCTGGCTAGTATTACCTACCATACTCTCTCTCTCTCTCTCTCTCTCATCCAGGCTAATTGTGACCTACGTCCCCAGTTCTGGCAAGATCGATGGACAATTATAGTCTTAGGTCCGTACTCACGTCGGGTAAGGAAGCTCCCTAAGATCTTTTCTTAAGTGACTTATTTTTCTTATACACCTTTCTGTCAATCTCAGTGTTACATATATCATTCTAATATGGCCATATTCTGCATAGATAAGGTGCAAAAGGATATTAACCAGCCATATCCAAAAATAAATCGCTAAGGAAACGGTGCTAGAGGCCTATGTATTGGCTTGTCTTTCCTTCCTTATTTTATACATTCCATCCTTACTATGAGTTCCATTTTTGTTTCATTCTTAATTATATCAGACGACTTAGCTCAGCTTTGGGGGAGATTTCCCTTCGGGTTCCACTGCAGCATCGAACCTACTCCCTGCAGGAAGAGTGATGGCTAGAACCAACCCTTCCTCATACTGGGCATGTACGTCTAATAGCAAAAGTTTGTCTGCCCTTCTAAGCTGACTGTGGCAATGGAAAGTATTGGCAGAAATATTTTGATGTAACTGAGATGTGAAGGAAGGATACCAGCTGTAATTAAGGATACCAGCTGTCATTAAAGACACCAGCTGTCATTATGGATACCAGCTGTCATTAAGGATACCAGCTGTCATTAAGGATACCAGCTGCCATTAAGGATACCAGCTGCCATTAAGGATACCAGCTGTTATTAAGGATACCAGCTGTCATTAAGGATACCAGCTGTCATTAAGGATACCAGCTGTCATTAAGGATGCCAACTGTCACAAAGGATACCAGCTGTCATTAAGGATTCCAGCTGTCATTAAGGATTCCAGCTGTCATTAAGGATACCTGCGGTCATTAAGGATACCAGCTGTCATTAAGGATACCAGCTCTCATTAAGGATACCTGCTGTCATTAAGGATACCAGCTGTCATTAGGGATACCAGCTGTCATTAAGGATACAAGCTGTCATTAGGGATACCAGCTGTCATTAGGGATACCAGCTGTCATTAAGGATACCAGCTGTCATTAAGGATACCAGTTGTCATTAAAGATAGCTGCTGTCATTAAGGATACCAGCTGTCATTAAGGATACCAGCTGTCATTAAAGATAGCTGCTGTCATTAAGGATACCAGCTGTCATTAAGGATACCAGCTGTCATAAAGGATACCAGCAGTCATTAAGGATACCTCCTGTCATTAAGGATACCAGCTGTCATTATGAATACCAGCTGTCAATTAGGATACCTGCTGTCATTAAGGATACCTGCTGTCACTAAGGATACCACCTTTCATCATGGATACCTGCTGTCATCAAGGATACCAGCTGTCATTAAAGATAGCTGCTGTCATTAAGGATACCAGCTGTCATTAAGGATACCAGCTGTCATTATGAATACCAGGTGTCATTAATGATACCCGCTGTCATTAAGGATACCAGCTGTCATTAAGGATACCAGCTGTCATTAAGGATACTAGCTGTCATTAAGGATACTAGCTGTCATTAAGGATACCAGCTGTCATTAAGGACACCAGCTGTCTTTAAGGATACCAGCTGTCATTAATGATACCTGCTGTCATTAAGGATACTAGCTGTCATTAAGGACACCAGCTGTCATTAAGGATACCTGCTGTCATTAAGGACACCAGCTGTCATTAAGGATACCAGCTGTCATTATAGCTCCGTAGCACCTCTTCCTTAGCAATTTATTTTTTAGAATTGGATGGTTAACATCCTTTGGCACGGTATGTACGCAGAGCATGGTGTTAATATAGTGAATTATGGAACGCGGAGATGGACAGCAATATGTAATTAACAAAAGTCGCATAGGAAAAGGTGTTAGGGATCTTCCTTAACCCACCAGAATATGATCCTGTCCTTATCAGTTTACTATATTGCTTTAACGTGGCCTAGATTTTCGTCCTTCTGCAGCATATTTCACGTTGCTCGTGGGTAGAAGACAATACTGCAGCTCTACATCCTTTCCATAGCATTTCTTAATGACCAGCATCACAGTCTAGTGCCAGTCTATTCATACAACTCAGCAGTCAAGATGAGGAGATGGGATTTTTAGGCCTAGTTAGAATAAAAGGAGTATATTTGCCAGCATATAGCACTTAAAGGGGCTTACTACTTGAAGCCAGTTTAACCCTTCCATGGTGGGTACAAGTCAAGTATTCTAGTCAATTTAGCAACCCCCCCCCCACCTCTCTCTCTCTCTCTCTCTCTCTCTCTCTCTCTTCACCTGAGGGTATGCATAGGT
The DNA here is from genome assembly GCF_032717465.1 of Coenobita brevimanus. Lineage (NCBI taxonomy): Eukaryota > Metazoa > Arthropoda > Malacostraca > Decapoda > Coenobitidae > Coenobita > Coenobita brevimanus. The sequence goes on from NC_137042.1 coordinate 1,728,841, forward strand.
CACTGAGAGTTTCAATACTGCCACCATTAACCCTTTTATAGCTGGGCAAAATTCAGATATTCTCCCCCAGCTAACGCGAGAGGATCATAGTCAGCTGAGAGTGAGTCAGGGGAGCCCCAAGCTGTTAAATGCCGGCCACGGCCTGGGCTGCGTTTCAACAGCTGAAGCGCCACGGAAAGTGACGGCGCTTTCGAGAGCGACAGTGTGGGGGGTGAAGGGGGGGTTGTCGCGGCCTCCGTCGCGGTTGGAACTATTTGGTGAGGTGGGTCTCTCTGGCGACATCTGACAGCTGTAAATGGTTTAGATCACTGTCGTGTAAAGGATAACAGAACTCTCAAGGCCAGGGTATTATTCTGTGTAATTTGGGAGAGTGAACGGATTTTGAATACTAACATGTCATAAATGAAAAGTTTTGTTACAATACCCTCTTCATTTCAATTAAGTATTGATTTTCGGCAGAAAGTAAAGGCTATGCGGATCTAAAGAGTACGGACTGAAGGTTTGTTATCATTCATTCCCGCGAAAATCATACTTCCATGAAGTACCTTCTCACCTCTGCACAATGATCATATCTTCCAAAGTCATCTTGTACCACTGTAGTCTTGCACTGCTGGATTCATTTCGTCTTCAAAATCGGAGGGATTTACAAGAGGAAGTAGCTGTGGCAAAGGCAGGATTTGTTATGGTTCTTCATTACGGCTTAAATATTTCCAAAGTATTTCGGCAATATGCATTTACAATTATATTATTCATGTAACATTAATACAGTTGTTAGTAATGATCAAATATACATCACTGCTAAGTATTCTGAACGAAGGATATCTAGAGTAAAAGCGAATTCGCGCTCCAAGAATTTGGTGGTTTCACTGCTACCCCCACTACCCCCGGACCGCTCTGGGGCGCTAAGGCCTGTTGAAACGCAGCCCTGGATTCGTACCCTGGATTACCGTCACTGAACCACCGCGGCGTCACAGTCAAGTAATTTGTATATAATTGCTGGCAGGGATAAGAGCTTGAACAATGGGGGGATATAATTTGTCTCCGTTACCCCCAACTTTTTTTTTTTTTTTTTTTTTTTTTTGAGAATACATGTTGTTTGAAGTTATTAAGAATACATTTTTAGCCTCTCATGCTGGGGATAACTCTTGTATTTTTATTCTATTTAAAATCAGACAATTTTATAATGTGTCACTGTACCTTTGACAATGGAGTTGATTTATTGCTCTTAACGGAGTAACAACAGATTAACCTATTTATGTTTAGAATATATTACTTTGAAAAGATTAACAGCAGATTAACCCCTGTATGCTTAGGATAATTATAGTTACAGCTAAGGTCTGGAGAAGTGATTAACCTTAATAATTATAGAGTATGCTTGGCAGACTGGCTAATCAGAGCACCAGTTATTTTATTTGAAGTTTATATTTCTAAAGGTAAGTACTGGAGACCTTTATTATTTTAGAGGGAAAAGTTATTCTACTCTTTTTTTTTCTTTTTCGACTTTTATTCTACTCATTTTTATTTTACTCGTCTAACTTGGACTACAAGTATCACCTCTGCATCTTAAGTACTGACCTATAATAAGAGATTAGGTCATGCACATAAACCTTCAATCGTAAAGTGGAGTGCAAACGCCTAATCTTTGACGGTCATTTAGGGAACGCCTGTAGATATTACGCATGGTTATTATGCATCCCATACTAAAGAACGCAGTCAGCAACTATACAGGAAGGCAAGACACGTTCTATTATTGCCAGGAACATTAACAATAATCATCAAATTGGGGTTTGCATCACATATCACTTCTCAGGTTTGAACATACGATTTTAACATTAGAACATGATGCTTTACTCCTTTCACCTTAACCTGACCTACATTTTCGCGGCTTCATTTAGGTAGCTCATTAGCAGAAATAGGCAATCCTACTATTCGTCTTTATCATTGCACTTATTCCGTGATTAGCATCGTATTCTAGTATTAATGTATGTTTATGGTTCTGCATTGAAGATAGAGAGACAGCAATTCGAGGCCAAGTTAGAATAAATGGAGTATAGTTAACAAAGCAGATTATGATGCTAGCCACCAAAAAATGCACTGTAAAGAATGTAGAGCCGTAGTATTGTTGTTACATGCTAATGATGTACATGAAATAAACTGCAAAGGATGAAAATCTGCGCCAAGTAAAGCTGAGAAGGACATAGTGTGTGAAGAAGCCTTGAAGTGGTGGAGAGAAACCGAATGGCCTCTACGTCTAATTAACTAATGTGAGTCAGTGGAGGCGAAATGAGATGATACTGTCACCTTCAACTCTCGTGGTGGGGACAAGAAAAGCATGTAATACCAGGTAACACAAGACAATTTTGATAGGTTAGTGTCTGCCACAAAAGACTGAGTGTGATAACAGACGTAACGGACTATCCCATGGTTAGGAAATTAGGAACAGACGATATTATTCAACTGGGAGTGAGTCGGAAGCCAAAGACTGATAAGAACGTCAAATGTTGCAGGTTATCAGTTGCTCCTTATTATGTTGGTGTCGATTTTATTACTACTGAGACGATAAGGAACTGCCTAAATTGCAACGTATTTGAACACTTGGAAGCTTCCACTCGTGTTCCTGAACTTAATTCTTCTGAAATCTCTAGTCTCTGGCTTCGGCTTTCCTGTTATTCTCTGACTAAATATATCTGCTCTGTTTACTTATCTCTTAATTCTACTGACTATAAAAAATTCTTCGACTATCTTACTTCTACGATGGAACACATTCTATCCATTTCTCCTTTTTCTGAAATCTCCATTCCAGGAGATTTCAATGTTCACCGCCACCTTTGGCTCTCCTTTCCCTTCACTGGTCCACCTGGTTAACAAGCCTACATGTTTTCTATCCTTAATGACCTAGAGCAGCTTGTACAGCACCCTACCCGTATCCCTGACCGCCTTGGCGAGAGCTCCAACATACTTGACCTCCTCCTCACAACTAATCCTTCTACTTACGCTATTACTCTTTCCTCTCCATTGAGCTCCTCCGATCACATTCTTATTACCTTGACCTGTCCTAAAGTTCCGGTAAGGCCTGTGGACCCTCTGAAGAAACGTCGTCTGTGGCACTTTGGAGCTGCAGATTGGGAGGCCCTCAGGCACTACTTCTTTGATTGTCCCTGGAATGATTATTGCTTCCATGGGCGGGTGCCATCTGAGTGTGCATTGTGCATTATGGAGGTTATTCTCTCGGGCATGGAAGCATATTTCCCTTCTCATATCCTTTGACTAATGCAAGAAAGCCTTAGTTTAATCATGCTTGTTCTAATGTTGTTCGCAACAAGGAGAGGACCTATAAAAGGTACCAGAGCCAACCAAGCCCTGAATCACATGTTGTTTATGTTTCTGACCAGAATCGTGCTAAGTGCATTCTTCACTCTGCTAAAAATAGTTTCATCCGTACTAAATGCTCTCAACTCTCCAACCCGAATTCTCCTCGCTCCTTCTGGCACCTTGCCAAAAACCTTTCTAACAACTTTACCTCATCATCCTTCCCTCCTCTTTTCTATTCTGATGGCTCTGTAGGTATTTCTTTTACTGATAAAGCAGATCTCTTTCCTCAGACTTTCTCCTCCAATTCCACATTAGACGATTCCAGTGCTGTTCCTCCATCACTTCCCCTCTCTGACTTTCTCATGGCTGACATTAAAATTTCATCAGCTGATGTATTTTCTGCCATCACTGGCCTTAATACTAACAAGGCATATGGGCCTGATGGAGTCCCTCCTGTTGTCCTCAAGAACTGTGCATCAATGCTTACACCCTGCCTAGGTAAGCTCTTTTGCCTTTGTCTGTCAACTTGTACCTTCCCTTTTTGCTGGAAGTTTGCTCTCATTCAGCCAGTCCCAAAGAAGGGTGACCATTCCCAATCCTCTAACTATCGTCCAGTTGCTTTAACATCCTGTGTCTCAAAAGTTTTCGAGTCAATTCATAACAGAAAAATTATAAAACATCTTTCCTGTCACAACCTTCTTTCTGATCGCCAGTATGGGTTCCGTCAGGGACGCTCCACTGGCGATCTTCTCACCTACCTTTTAGATTTCTTGTCATCCTCCTATCGGGACTTTGGCGAAAGCTTTGCCATTGCACTTGACATATCAAAGGCTTTCGATCGAGTCTGGCATAAATCTTTAATTTTCCAAACTGTCTTCTTACAGTTTCTATCCTTCTATCTGTGCCTTCATCTCTAGCTTCCTTTCTGGTCGTTCTACAGCCGCTGTCGTAGACGGCCATCGCTCGTCTCCTAGATCTATCAACAGTGGTTCCTCAAGGCTTTGTCCTATCACCAATTCTCTTCCTTTTATTCATCATGACCTTCTAAACTGTACATCTAACCCTATCCACTCGTACGCTGATGATTCCACCCTTCACCATTCCATTCAATTCCCACAACGTTACTTCAATAAAAATAGGATGAGGCTATGGCACACCTAATGTCTGACTTGGCTCGTATCTCTGACTGAGGTAAAAATAATCTTGTTGTTTTTAATGCATCAAAAACTCATTTTTGACAGCTATCAGCCCAACACAGTCTTCCACAGGAGTACCCACTAATGTTTAATAATATCCAGCTCAATCCTGCATCATCCTTGAACTTGCTTGGGGTACCATTCACTCGGGATTTATCTTGGAAAGATCATATTACATCTTTTGTAAAATCTGCTTCCAAGAGATTAGGTGTGCCAAGCCGACTCCGTACCTTCTTATCCTTGCACGGATGTTGACTTTATACACGGGTTTTATTCGCCCCAGTTTAGAGTACAACTCTCATGTGTCGGGAGGCTCCCTACATACAGCCCTTGTCAACAGGAGGGAGTCAAAGGCTTTTCGTCTCATCAACTCTCCTCCTCTTACTGGGTCCCTTCAACCTCTGTCTCTTCGCCGCACTATTGCATCTTTATCTCTTTTCTATCGCTACTTTAATGATCACTGCTCCTCTGAACTGTCTGCCTGCATCCCTTCACCTCTACGACGGGTGCGTAGCACCCGTGTAGCAACAAACTCTCATCCATTTTCTGTCCAACTCTCTAATGCAAGAGTTAACCGTTACACACAGTCCTTCATTTATGCAACAGGTCAACTCTGGAACTGTTTCCTTCTGTCAGTATTTCCTACTTCCTATGATCTCCAGTCTTTCAAACGCAGTGTGTCCAAGCATCTCGAAATGAATGGATCTTGAATTTGGCTCTCGGAAGGAACAGTTTGCGGGCTCCTGTCCTTTGGTTCCTTCTCTCTTGCATAAAAAGAATAAAATCGATAATACAACAAAGAATGAACACACACCTAATGTTTTTCTTTAAAGGGATGAGGAAATATACCAAACGCGACAGTGAATGGCAGAAGTAAAACAATTAGTATACTGAAAATGTCTTCAGTCTCACCTGGATTTTATGGCAAAATATAAAGGCATATTAATCCTCTTCATGTGCTGTGTTCATGTTGGTAATCTTTTTTATTACACTAAAATCAAAATGAGTCAATAATAGCTATCAGTTTACCCATTTACCTATCTGTCTACATGTATATATCTTTCTATATTATCAAGACAGAAAAACAGGTAGATAGATAGACTGACCGACAGGTAGACAGTTGGAGGGATATGGCACTGCCTGCCTTTACCGCTCTCACCCCTGCACTGTACACTCAGATAAGCTGAAGTAAAAAGGCACACATAAAATATAATGAACTGTTAGAGAACGTTTGAGTAACTGTTAATGAGGATATTAATTTTGATGCAGATATCATTATACTTGTATATGTTTATTATACGTGCAAATATGGTAGAACCTTTCGAAGTGAAGGAATTGATAAGAACTAAGACATCATTTCAGCTTCAGTCCTACCACCCCAGATGATTCCAGTTCATTTGTTCTGCCACTGACTATTCAACATCATTATTATCACCCCAGACAATTTAATTCATTCCACACAGATGACACAGTTTCTTTCCTACCACCTGAGATGATTTTATTTCATTCCATCCACACCACACGATTCTTCCCATCCCCGATGAATCTTCATAACTCTCACCCCAAAGGATTATTATTCATTTCAACCAGTCCAGATGATTCCATATCAATCCTACAACTCTAGATGCCACGTCATTCCGTCCTCTCGATACGATTTCTTACAGGTTAGGAAGAACGTCTGACAAGGAATGGGTAAGATAGTCTCTATGACCCTCAAACAAAACTAAAACAGTCAAGCTGTTTACTGCCCGACCCTACGGAGTTTTAGTACAAAAGGATTTTTAAAAATATAATGGCCTGAAAGACCTTTTGAAGCCATTTTAAGATTATGAATTCTTATTCATAAACAATCTTAAAGTATATATTCATGAACATCTCAACTTAAGAATCTTTGTGAATATGACTCAAGTCGCTGAGAATCATATAGATGGATCCTAAGAAAGCACCTGTAACTCACAGAGGCTCAGGGGGGGTGGGGAAGTTGGAAAGGAGTAATTTCTAATCCATCCTCAGTGAGTCAGTAAATCAATGACACTGGATCGTAAAATTACACATGCCGTGCAATCACCAACACAATACACTTACATAAATACAAGTGTAAGGCGCAACACAATCACACAGAAGTATGTAAAGTATAGGTTTATCATAATGCATATATCTCAGAGTCGGTGTTCATAGAATAGTGCCAGTAAACACACACACACACACACACACACACACACACACACACACACACACACACACACACACACACACAGCTATATTATGTAACGGTCTGGTAAATACACTGACCTTCACTACACCCTGCTGGTCATTGCTGTCTACAGTATCTGCCCATTTATTAATAATCTATTATCACCTCATCAGGAGCGTAGGGGGCCGGGGATACTGTATTGAATGTATGTGCAATGGAAGGGAAATCGCGTGGGAATGAGAGGGAATGGATGCATTGATCAATATATATATATATATATATATATATATATATATATATATATATATATATATATATATATATATTGTTACGGAACAGAGAAAGATAATGTACACTTTAAGTGAGAATACGAAGAGTCACTACTGTCCCGTAAAGTTCCAGGTTCAAAACAAAAGAGTTAGGTAAAATTACAAGTTAAAGTTTAATGCTTAAATTAACAACAAAACATTCAGGACTCATGAGGTTAATGTAATGGCAAAAACAGGTTAAATATATGGTTAACTGCAATAGCCTCTATTAACACGAAATTAGCAAGAGTAAATTTATCTAAGTCAGCCCTGATGAAATGAGATACCAGATAATACTCAGTGAATGCCAGATAAATAATTACAGATACAAACTATTATCAAAAATGACTGACATAAAGAACCCCACACGAATTACAAAAACTTCACTAGGCCTACAAATTAAACTTATGCTATACAGTACAAGAAAAAATGCAACAACAGTTATACTCAAATTACACACAGCTGCTAGATGGTTGGAGATTTCTTGAGCACTCACAATAATAATATCTGTACAGGGGAGGACAGAGATGTGAACAAAATGAGGAGCAGATCTAAGTGGAAATGATGCAGAGACTGAGCTCATTATATAGGGGCCGGCAGAGCCTGACACAACTTGTAATAAGGACGCGCAAATGAAGCGATGGGGACAAACGGTCGACAATCCCGCACTGAATAACAGAAAGGACGACTTACTCTACTATAACGGTAGAAGGGGGGGACTGAGGCAGAACACGCTCGTGATCAAACATGCAGCATACTGTGCGTTAAAATTACACAAAGGATGATGAAATCATAGGCTATGTAACACCTCCCCACAAAGAAAAAAGAAATTTACAAAGGAAATTTCTTATTACTCTAAAACAATCTGTACATGGCATTACAGACCATCCAAAGGTCTTTCCTAATGTTACAAAAAATGAGATCTCCCTAGCACGTTCAGTCATAGGTACTTGCCAGTATCCCTTTAACAAATCAAACTTACTTATGTACCTAGCCTTTCCGATCTTGTCTATGCAATCTTCCACGCGAGGGAGAGGGTAAGTGTCTGTTTTGGTTATCTGATTAACACGTCTGTAGTCGATGCAAAACCTCTGTGACCCACCTGGCTTAGGGACTAGAGTGACAGGAGAACTCCACTCGCTCTGACAGGGCTCAATCATCTTGTGGTCCAACAGGTAGCCAAGCTCCTTCTGGATGAGAGGAACTTTCACTGGGTTCACACGGTAAGGAGGCAATTTAATTGGCTTTGCGTCTCCAACATCGACATCATGCATCAACACAGTGGTTCTTCCTGGAGTAGCACGGAACACTTGCGGGTACTCCTGCAGTAATGCCGAAAACTCCTGCCTTTACTTTGGAGGTAGATGAGAAAGCTTAGTCTGGAGATCATTCATGATATCAGGATTCTTCCCCAAACTATCACTCAGGCTCATGCTGCATGGGAGAACTTCACTTGTAGACTCGGGTGGAACAGCTACAGTGCAGACTGGATTATTTTCGTCCCGCCTGTGATATAACTTTAGCATGTTGATGTGACATAGTTGCTTGCTCTTTCTACGATCTGGCGTGGCGATGACATAGTTGACATCACTGAGTTTCTTCTCCACGAAATAAGGACCACTAAACTTGGCTTGAAGAGGTTGCCCATGAACTGGTAGCAGAATCAAAACCTGATCTCCTGGCTGAAAGTGGCGTAACCTGGACTTCTTATCATACCAAGTCTTCATCTTCTCCTGAGCAGCTCCTAAATTCTCTCTCGCTAGCTGTAAAGCAGTGGACAGCCGTTCTTTGAAATTCATCACATACTCCAACAGGTTGACGTCATCTTCCTCCGACAGCCAGCATTCCTTGAGTAACTTAAGGGGTCCTCTTACTTCATGGCCAAACAGTAGTTCAAAAGGTGAGAAGCCCAGTGATTCATTTGGAGATTCTCTTGCGGCAAAACACAACGAATGGAAGACCTTTATCCCAGTCTTTCTGATGTTCCAAACAGTATTTCTTGAGCATCGATTTGAGTGTTTGATGATATCTCTCCAACGCTCCTTGGGTCTGGGGATGGTAAGCTGAAGACGTGATCTGGGTGATGCCCAACTCTTTTAGAGACTGCTTGAAAACGTTTGACATGAAATTACTTCCTCGGTCTGACTGTACCTCCTTGGGCAGACCAAACTTTGTGAAGAACCCCAGCATTTCCTTAACCACGTTCTTTGCTGAGATATTTCTAAGTGGAATGGCTTCAGGATAACGAGTAGCCATATCAATCATGGTCAACACATAAGAAAATCCTGAAGAAGTCTTAGGAAGAGGGCCCACAATATCCACCAACACACGGGTGAAAGGCGCCTCAAAAGGAGGAATGGGAACTAGAGGTGCAACCTTTTCGGTCTGATTACACTTCCCCACAACTTGACAGGTGTGACAAGACTTACAATACCAGGAAACATCCCTGAAGATACCTGGCCAGTAGAAGTGTTTCAAAATGCGTGCCACAGTCTTCCTCACTCCAAGGTGTCCTGCCAAACTGGAATCATGAGCCACTCTAATGATATCCTGCCTACAAACACGAGGGATGACAACTTGATGTACAACCTCCCATTCACAGTCGGCTGATGCTGTTGGGGGTCTCCACTTCCTCATAAGTACTCCTGACTTTACATAATAACAAGTAGAAGCACCGGCTGACTCTTCCTCACTGCAAGCAGAGTTAGCTAGACCTTTCAACTCAGGGTCAGCAACCTGCAACTCAACCAACTCTTGATAAGACAAATTATCAACACTACGGGGTACTGCCTCATCTGGTGAGTGGTCCAAATTAGCAAGAAAAGTGTCAGCTAGGATAACATCATCATCATCATTATCCTCTAAATCACCAGTAACTTTAGACTTAGCCCTAGTGACAGCACATGCAGGGAACACGTCAGGGACATCACAATCCTGGGACGCAGCCACTGGCTCACTAGACAACTGAGGAGCTGGACACACTTGACTTCCACCAATATCATTTCCAAGTAAGAAAGTTACACCTGACATTGGGAGTGTCTCAACCAACCCAACCATAACAGATCCATTAACAAAACCAGACTCTAAATTCACTCTGCACAGAGGAACAGAGAAGTAATTATTCCCTACACCTTGTAAGATTACAGTTTCATCAGAGGAATTAACATTAGAGCCTAGAACACTGGTCAGCATAAGGGATTGGCAAGCACCTGTATCACGATATATTTGAACTGATTTCCTGTCATTACTGTCCAGAGGACTGACAAAACCATCAGACAGGAAATTAGCACATGAACTCTTGAGAGTGTCACCCACGTTACTGCTCAAAAGAGGAGCTCCATCATGAGAATTTAAGTTACCCCTCAAAGCAGGTTCAGTTAACTCAGTTAAAGAATTCTGGGAACTCTCAAGAGTGGACACTAGACCAATTGACTGAATATTTAAAGACTCCTTTTTTGTTCACATCACGCTGTCTCCTGAAACATCTCTCCGTAGTATGACCAAGCTTACTACAATAAGTACATTTACTTTTCTGAAATCTAGAGGTGAAGCTGGTATTTACTTCCTGAGAAACATCATCCTTATTCTCTTTCCTGTTACCTGTACTCTGAGTAGAGGCAACGTACTCTCAGCTTTCCCTTTTTCTCTAGAATATCTCTTGTGAGTGAGAACATACTCATCAGCTAAAACTGCAGCATCAGACAAATTATCTATTCTTTTCTCATCAAGATATAGGCTTACATCTTTACTAATACACCTTTTGAAATCCTCCAGCAAAATCATCTGCTTAAATTTACCAAAATCAGAATCCACATTCTTAGAATTTAACCACTGCTCTAACAAATCTTCTTTGATTTTTGCATACTCAACATGGGATTGCTTATCTTGCTTGTAAGTTGTCCTAAATTTTACTCTATAAGCTTCAGGAACAAGCTCATAGGCCTTAAGAATCAAGCTCTTAACTACATCATAATTATCAGACTGATCCTGAGGCAAAGATGCATAAGTTACTTGAGCTTTACCGGTGAGAACAGTTTGAAGGAGTACTGGCCAATACTCCTTAGGCCAATTAAAACCTGTAGCTACCCTCTCAAACAACTGAAAATACTTTGTTAAATCAGATTCATTAAAAGGAGGGACAAGTTTAACATTTTTAGCCACATCAAAATCATCAGAGCAAGATGATCCAGTTCCACCTTGTTTCATGCGATACTCATGGTCTGCCTGAATCCTGGCAAGTTCAATTTGTGCCTGAGCCTGTACCTGTGCCTCTTCAATACGAGCCTGAGATTCCGCCTCCTTAGCCTGAGACTCAGCCTCCTTAGCACGTGCTTGAAATTCAGCTTCCTTCACACGAGCCTCCTGCAGGGCTAGCTGTAACTTAGCTAATTCAATCTGCGTTTGCTCATTTGGAGGAGTTACATTAAACAAGCTTTTTATTAATCATGCCAACAATTTGATCCTTAGAATGATGAGAGTGAACTGCAATTCCCAATTGTTGAGCAACAAGCTTAAGTTCATTCTTTGTTCTGTTTTCTATATCACACACTGTTTGCACATTTGACAAAAAATCTTTGGCTTCATCAAGTGTAGAAATAGTAGCCATCATGAATATATCACAGTCACAAAATATCAAACAATATCCTTATGATAATATCCTGAATATCCTGGCGAGGTCGCCAAATTTATGTTACGGAACAGAGAAAGATAATGTACACTTTAAGTGAGAATACGAAGAGTCACTACTGTCCCGTAAAGTTCCAGGTTCAAAACAAAAGAGTTAGGTAAAATTACAAGTTAAAGTTTAATGCTTAAATTAACAACAAAACATTCAGGACTCATGAGGATAATGTAATGGCAAAAACAGGTTAAATATATGGTTAACTGCAATAGCCTCTATTAACACGAAATTAGCAAGAGTAAATTTATCTAAGTCAGCCCTGATGAAATGAGATACCAGATAATACTCAGTGAATGCCAGATAAATAATTACAGATACAAACTATTATCAAAAATGACTGACATAAAGAACCCCACACGAATTACAAAAACTTCACTAGGCCTACAAATTAAACTTATGCTATACAGTACAAGAAAAAATGCAACAACAGTTATACTCAAATTACACACAGCTGCTAGATGGTTGGAGATTTCTTGAGCACTCACAATAATAATATCTGTACAGGGGAGGACAGAGATGTGAACAAAATGAGGAGCAGATCTAAATGGAAATGATGCAGAGACTGAGCTCATTATATAGGGGCCGGCAGAGCCTGACACAACTTGTAATAAGGACGCGCAAATGAAGCGATGGGGACAAACGGTCGACAATCCCGCACTGAATAACAGAAAGGACGACTTACTCTACTATAACGGTAGAAGGGGGGGACTGAGGCAGAACACGCTCGTGATCAAACATGCAGCATACTGTGCGTTAAAATTACACAAAGGATGATGAAATCATAGGCTATGTAACAATATATATATATATATATATATATATATATATATATATATATATGGAGATAGATAGATAGGTAGACAGATAGATAGGAAGTTGGATAGATCGACTGATGGATAGACAGATAGACAGGTACCTTCGTCGTAGTGAAGGGCTAGATGTAAATTTTTCCTTACACATTTACTGCTAGAGATTCATAGGCTGAACAGAATGACAGTATTTGGCAGTAGTGAGAATGTCCTCCCCGTAAAACAAATAACAAAGTCGAGTGGCCACCCTTTACTGGATTATGGCGTCTGGCAATAGATAGATAGATAGATAGATAGAGATTAAAACTGTATGTCATGATGGAAGTAAAGAAAGTAATAAAAGGCAATGCTTCCTGGGAGACATTAAAACCAACCATAATTAATTTAGCCTTAGAATATTACTAATACAGGGATGGACAAATAGAACAACTCAGCCATCAGCAAAGACCAGCAATAGTTCACACCTAGCCCCGTATTCTCGTCGGTTAAGGTAGCTCCCTAACACTTTTTCCTAAGCGATTTTTTTCCTTGTTACACCTTGCTGTCCTTAGTGTTCCTTAAATCATTGTAATATCGACATACTCTGCATATATATAATCGCTAAGGATGAGGTGCTAGGGGACCTCCATACCCAACGGGAACACGAGCCATAAACACAAAGTCAGCACCCCAGGCCAGGGGATGGTTGACTGTGTAAAATGGAGCAGCCTCTCATCCTGAAATTCTGTGGAAATATTGAACCTGCAGCTATGAATTTTACCTTTTTTAACTCCTCATACAAAACAAATTCAACCACGTGAAGCAGACCTCAAAATTCACATTTCATTTTATTACTAAAAAGTATGAATGAGATTGTCATGGTCTTTGATGTTAAGATTTTTCACAGTAGTTCATTTGAATGTACAGTACTGTATATTACTTGAAAAAAAAAGTTAGGATTTGCCATTTAAGTGATGAATAGTAGTTCAGAAATAACTATTGTGTGAGATATGTGACCAATTTCTTTCTTTTTTCTTTCTTTAATTATCTCTTGATGTCTAGCACTGCTGCCTCCACATCTAATATGTGGCAATAAAAGCTCTGGCATGAGACCCAGTTCATGACTTGCCTGTTTCGTTTCTGCCAAAAGAAAACCAGTAAATAAAAACAACCTCAGCCAAAGCAAGAGGTCAAACTACAATAGGAAGGGGTGAATCTGAACCATATCTGTGGCCAACATTATTTTCATCAAAAGCTAATAGACACGAAGAAGGTCCACGTATTTCACATAGTAGTAGGTCGATTTTGTTTTCTTCCGTTCAAAGACTAGAGAGCCAGTTCACTAAGGCCCAGTAGTCCCCAGTGTGCAACAGATCAACACATATCACCACAACGGCACTAACACCCACCACCATGATAGGGCTGTCTCAGTTATGTCTGGTATTATCGGGGGTGATTTTATGGCATTTCGACACCTTTTCGTAAATTCAGTAAAGTCTGTTTTAAAAAATTCGAATCAACAGGATCCCTACCCCAGAATAAGACCGAACTCTCCTTCACACAAACGAACTACCTTTCTGTCTCTATGTATTTAATTATCTATATACTATATATTTAAGCTACATGATTATTTCCGTAAGAAGTAATCAACCAAAAATAATTTATTGAATTCTTTATTAGCCGGGGTCCCATTCCATGTCTCATAAAACATTAAGCTTCCGGGATCCATTGGCTGTATCAATAAAGTTTCCCAAGCTTAAGCTGAATTTAAGATTTTTTTGACATAACTTTACCCTCCAAGCAAATCAAAATTAAGATTGACATTAAACAGACCAAAAATGAAAAGCAAAACTGTCTGGGAAAATAAATATCTTTTAAGGAGACTTGTTTATGATAGAAATTGATTAGGATTTTTATATATACGACTCCTAAGTCCGTATCCTCCTCGGGTAGGGAAGCACCCTAACATCTCTTCCTTAGAGATTTATTTTTGGATATACAGTAGGTGGCTAATATGCTTTAGTACCTTACTCCTGTAAGGTATGGTGACATCAGAAGGATTTATAGCACGTAGCACAGGACAATAAGGTGTAGAAAGCAGAATAAATCGTTTAGGAAAAGGTGTCAGGGACGAAAATATGGGCCCTGATCATTCCGTTTCTCGCATTTTTCCGGGTCAGGCCTTCTCCTTTCCGTGACAATCCCACATTTCACCAATCGATTCTCCCACCATCCACACCGCTGATACTGCCATATATCAAGCTTTTCCAACCCTAGATTTCATTTTCATCTTATTTTTTATGCTGCCAAAGAATTTTAGGCAGGTTAGATCAGCAGCTTGTCGTATTGGGGTTAAAGAAGGCAATGACCCGTATTTTTATCGGCTGAGAGCTACCTATCACCTTCCCTGAACGATTTTCTTTATTACATTTTACTGTCCTCCTCTGTGTTATATCCTTCCAATATCGCCATACTCTACATCATGATGTACAAAACGATATTAACCACCCATATCCAAAAATATATTGCTACTTAAGAATTCTCGTTGGTTCAGAGAGCTCCGTAACACCTTCTCCTAAGCGACTGTGTTTATTGCCTCCTACTGCTAGATTAATCCTTCCAATATCACAATACTCAGCATAAATAACGTAGAAAAGGATATTAACCACCCATATCCAAGAATAAATCGCTTAGGAAAAGGTGTTAGGGAGCTTCCTTAACCGACGATAATACGAGCCTGTATATAATTCCTGCAGTTAGAAAAAATATGAATGAATAAGTAAATTAGACGAAAATCGTCTGAGGGTAGTAAATAAAAGAAAATGGGTAAATGGATTGAGGGGGTGTAACTATAGTAATCTTATATTATTGTAGATTTTCGTACCTTCCAAGGTTATTTCACGTAGCTCAGTGGTGGGTAAAGACAATGCTTTGACCTTACCTTCTACCCATAGTACTTCCTCGTGACTAGCATCATTTTTAGTATCAGTCCATAGGTACAACGCAGCCTTCAAGATGGAAAGGTGGGAAATTTAGGTGAGGCTGAAGAGAAAAGGGTATAGTGATAGAGTATGGTAAGTGTACTGGAATGGTGTATAACTGAATGAATAATGCCACTTGAGAGAGAGAGAGAGAGAGAGAGAGAGAGAGAGAGAGAGAGAGAGAGAGAGAGAGAGAGAGAGAGAGACAGAGACAGACAGACAGACAGAGACAGAGACAGACAGACAGACAGACAGAGAAAGGGAGAGAAAGGGTACATTAGGCAGTACAAATGCTACAAAACGTGATGAAGTAGCCTACGTCCTTTGCATTTACTTTAATTGTTAACACACGCCACTTTATCTGTAGCGAGACTGACCTTTGGAATTGATTAAGACTTTTCTCTATATGAGATTAACTTTTAAGAATTTATGATGGCTTCTCCGAAATGACATTTTACATAGACCTACGGAAGCGCTGGATAAGGTTAATCTATGACCATGACCATTAACTATGTCATTGTCTGTGTGTGTGTGTGTGTGTGTGTGTGTGTGTGTGTGTGTGTTGTATCTCTTCCGCTATACAAGGTGTCCAGGAAAAGTGTACCTAACATTAGTTTATTCAAGGGTTGATTTAGAGCAACATAGGTAGTATTTCCAGACGTCAAGGGGCTTAGTTACTGATGATCTTAGGGAAGAAAATAGATTTCCTCAAAATCCACTCAAGGTCATAAGTAGTAGTAGTTCCGTAATGCTTGGCAAGTTGATCCATGTCGATCCTTCCCCATACCCCCAATTTTTCACTCAATATTAGCATAAGTTCCAGAAGTTTTGCACAGTTTTTATGAAACATCATGTATATCAGTGTCTGTGTAATTGTCTATGTTGCTATTATGACAGAGCGATACTATACCTGCTGTCAGGCAACTAGTCTCTTATGCCCTGCCCTCTTTTTGAAGTCTTGGCCCCGCCCCTCCTCACCCACTCTACGGACTGTGGGTTAGGAAGGGCGGGGCTTAAGAGTCAAGTTGCCTGGTGCCAGGTATAGAATGAAACCTGTGATAGCAATATTTGCCACCAGAACAAAACAATGCTAAAGAAACATTCCCGTCAACTGTAAGTAGGCCATTAATTAAAATGTCCAATTATGTTAACCATTAATCTTACTCTACACTGTGATACGAAACCATCGATTTTACACTTCATGTTCCTACTTGAGTTCTAGGTACGAGCGAGCTGGAATAAGGAAGACCTCGCACAAATGTGCCATGCCGATCCGAGAATCGAACCCGGGACTGCGGGTTAAATGTGCTGCCATTTTTAATTTCTGCAGATATGAAATAACGCGTGGTTTACATCTCGCTAAACTCGTTCTGTCCAAATAAAAATTGAACAGTAAAGAAATACAAATTCAAGCTTCTTTTTTTCCGAGATACTTGAACATCCTGCAATTAAAAGGCTGGTGACAATAGGTGGACTGAGGTATATGGTTCCAGCGTAGACTAAATGCCTACAAGAACTGGACAGAAAATGAGTGAGAGTGTGTAAATGTGCAGATGCTGAGTGCCTACTACCGTCTGTGCCTGGTCCATCCGACGAATATTGTACTGAATACCATTCCACTGAAGATACAGATAGATAGATAGATATAGATAGATAGATATACACGTATTACTCTTAAATATATAGTTTAATCTTTACATGACCAGACATCATTGCTAAAGCAGAGTGAAACAGTGACAATAACGAGAATATAAAACTTAGGACGTATCACGATTTACAACAGTAACATAATGGATACCTGAAATGAACTGCCATGAAATTGTACATATCAAAGCAATATTCTCCTGCAAAAGTAACATCGCTTTATGTACTATACCTGGAAGGGACTGTGCAGTGTTGGGTGTAAATCGATAACATACCTACGGACTAGGCCATACGATAGGCTATATATTACATTTACAGCACTGACGGATGTTTTATTCAGCTTAGAAGAGACTTTGCAAATTGTCCCGCTCTGAATAGTCTTCCTTAGCCTTTCACAGCTTGGCATGCCCCTGAAACTTAAATAAAATCTGTTGGCAGTAGCGAGAACTTGAAAATATCGCATGCAAAGTGTCATTCAGTTTTCTATCAATTGCCAATAAATATTTGTTGTTAAAAACTTCGTCTGCTGAGGAAGTAATAAAGCAAAATTTATTATACAAGGAATGGTATCGTGAAGTGCTGTGTGTGTGTGTGTGTGTGTGTGTGTGTGTGTCCCAACCCCACTCCAGAACA
Source organism: Coenobita brevimanus (assembly GCF_032717465.1). Classification (NCBI taxonomy): domain Eukaryota; kingdom Metazoa; phylum Arthropoda; class Malacostraca; order Decapoda; family Coenobitidae; genus Coenobita; species Coenobita brevimanus. The sequence goes on from NC_137042.1 coordinate 1,746,578, forward strand.
GTAATATAGGTCAAGCCAATTGATATTGAAACGTCATTCTTATTTCATTCTTGACATATCCAGATGACATACCAACTCTATATTAAACTAGAGCTTGCCAGTAAAAATTTTCTGGATTAACTACTCGCAATAGCCTTTCCATCGCAAAATGTTTGCAAATTCCATTACCTGTTTCTGTACTCGTTACTGAGCCCACAGTGACCAGTTCTAACCAAAAATCGAAAAAATGAATATTTTCTTATATTTTCGCTTCGTGATTTCCAACAAGTTCGCGCGGTTTCGTCGCTCGCGATCTCCAAAACTTAGGTTTGACATTTTCTGACACTCCCTTGACCTACCCCGACCTAATACAAAAAGAAATAGATCAGTCATTATCGTCCTCATAAAAGAACCGAAAAAACGCACCTACAGTCACGGACACATATACACAGCTTGATTTTATTATTTAGATGGAAGGGATAGATACAGAAACTTCTTCGCCCTTCATCAGGACAGTTTTTCTCTAAGGTAAAAAAATATTTGGAAATACGGAAAAAGTTACTCCTTTAGAAATGGCTCAATCATTCATTTTGCTAAAGAAATTAACAAAGTATAATGTGATATATCAGGAAGGCATTCGTGTAGTGTTGTGACTGTACAACATCTGTAGAGTATCGAGGTTAAGGGAATGGATTTTGGAAATGCATGTACATAAACATAATAATAATAATTATCATCATCATCATCATCTGGACCTCCTTTCCCACCCTAGGGCAGGGTGAGGAGTAGCAATGTCCAGACAGCTCAAAATTGCCCAGCACAATGGGCCATGCTTCCATTCACTCACCATTCAAGCCACCGGAATACTGGTTCTATTTGATATGCCAAAAACATTCATCACGTTCTGTAGCTTCACTCAAAAGTATTCGATAGAGTCAGTCCGGACGCTGTCACGTTAAAAAAGCGGTGCCACGTCCCTGGTCATGCGCTTCTCCTCACAATATTCATTCAGCCAGCTCGATCTCTTGTCAGTTCCTTAGCCTCATCGACTTCCAAACCTCTCTTCCTCACATGACACTCATCCACTATATCCCTTCACCTTCTCTTTGACCTACCTCGCCTCCTCCCTCCTTCAGATTCTCTCAGATATATCTTTTTCACCACTCTATTGTTATTCTTTCTCTCCACAGTACATACCATCTCAGTACACTCTTTTCGATTCTTGTGTCCACAGACTTCCTCACTGCACATCTTTCACGAATCACATTATTTCGTATCCTATCCACCCTCTGTACTCCACATACATTCCTAATAATGATAATAATAATAACAATAACAACAACAATAACGCAAAACACACACACACACACACACACACACACACACACACACACACACACACACACACACACACACACACACCTTCCTCGTAGTGTAGAGATTAAAGTAAATTTTTACCTACACCTTCACTGCAAGAGATTCATAGGCTGAACAAAACTGCAGTATTTCGAAGTAGTCACAATACGACTACATTTCTCATCGAAGTAAAGAAGGTAATAAAAGGCAATGCTTCCTGGGAGACATTCAAACCAACCATAATTAATTTAGCCTTAGAATAATACTAATACAGGGATGGATGTACAGCTACTAGACAAATAGAGCAACTCAGCAATCATACAGCAAAGACCAGCATTAGTTCAGACCTAGTCTCGTATTCTCGTCGGTTAAGGTAGCACCCTAACACCATTCCCTAAGCGATTCATCTTGCATATAACACCTTACTCTCTTGTGTGTTCCAAAAATCATTGTAATATCGCCATGCTCTGCATAGAGAAGGTACAAAAGGAGACTAACCAGCCAAATACATAAATCGCTAAGGAAAAGGTGCTAGGGGACCTCCATACCCACCCGGAACACGGGTCTTAAGCACAAAGGTAGCACCCCAGGCTAGCGGATGATTGGCTGTGTATAATGGAGTAGCCTCTCATCCTGAAACTCTGTGGAAATATTGAACTTACAGATATGAACGTTTCCTTTTTTAACTCATATACAACTGATTCGACCATGTGAAGCACACCTCAAAATTCACATTTTTTTTTTTTTATTATCAAAAGTATGAATGAAATTGTTATGGTCTTGAATAAACTGATGCAGATATTTTTCTTAGTTCATTTAATTGCTTCTTCCTAAAATAAATAAATAAATAAAAAGAGGATTAGCCATTTAAATGATGGACAATAGTTCAGAAATAACGACTGTGTGAGATATGTGGCCAATTTCTTTTTTCCTTTCTTTTTTTATGTCTAGTACGGCTGCCACCACATCCAAAATGCTCCAATAAATCCTTTGGCACACAACCCAATTCGCCACTTGCCTGTTTGATATCTGCCGAAAGAGATCAACGAAATCAAAGCAACCTCAGCCAAAGCAGGAGGTCAAACTACAATAGAAAAGGGTGAATCTGAGCCATATCTGTACCCAACATAATTTTCATCAAAAGTTATCGACTCGAAGAAGGTCCACGTATATCACATACCTAGCAGTGGGTCGATTTTTTTTATTTGCCTCGATTCAAAGACTAGACAGCCAGTTCACTAAGGCCCAGTAGTCCCCAGCGTGCCACAGATCAACACATATCACCACTACGACACTAACACCCACCGTCATGATAGGGCTGTCTCAGTTATGCCTGGTATTATCGGGGGTGATTTTATGGCATTTCGACATCTTTTCGTAAATTCAGTAAAGTCTGTTTTAAAAAATTCGAATCAACAGGATCCCAACCCCAGAATAGGATCGAACTCTCTTCCAGACAAGCAGAGTACCTTTCGGTCTCTATGTATTTATTTCCTATTTATTTAAGCTACATGAGTATATCCGAAAGAAGCCAGGAACCAAGAATGATTTATTAAATCCTGACGTAGCCGGAGTCCCATTCCATGACTCGTAAATCATTAAGCTTCCGGGCTCATTGGCAATACTTATAAAGTCTCCTAAGCTTAAGCTGAATTTTAAGATTGTTTTTATATATGTCTACCTTTTAAGCAGATGAAAATAAACTTAAAATGTATATTAAACTGACTAAATATGAAAAGCAAAACGGTCCCGGAAAATAGATATCTTTTACAGAGACCTTTTTATGATAGAAACTGGTCGGCTTTTTTTTTTTTTTTTTTTTTTTTTTTGTAAATATACACAGCTCCTGGGTCCGTAATCCTTCTCGGGTAAGAAGCTCCCTAACATCTCTTCCCTAGCGATTTATTTTTGGATATAGCTGGTTCATATCCTTTAGAACATCACTTCTGTTGGGTATGGCGACATCAGAAGGATTTATAAAACACAGATTAAGACAGTTAGGAGTAGTAGGCAAAATAAGTCGTTTAGGAATAGGTATTAGGGACGACAACATGGGTTCTGGTGATACCGTTCCTCACCTTTTTCAGGGTCAGGCCTTCCCCATTAGGTCACAATCCCACATTTCACCCAAAGATTCTCCCCCACCATCCACACCCCCTGATACTGCCACATATTCATACCTTCCACCCTAGTACATCATTTTCATCTTCATTTTGAGACTGCTGGAGAATTTTATGGCAAATTACAAAAGCAGCTTATAAAATGGAGGTTATAGAAGGCTATGGTCAGTATGCACGTCGACTGAGAGCTCCCAAACACTTTTTCCTAAGCGATTATTTTCCTTGCTACACCTTAACTGTCTTCTTCAGTGTTACATAAATCCTTCCAATATCGCCCCACCCTACATAAATGAGGAAGAAAAGCATAATACTAACCAGACATATTCAAAAATAAATCGCTAAGGAAAACGTGTTAGGGAACGTCCTTATCCGAAGAGATTACGAGCCTATATATAGCCCCTTCAGTTCGAAAAAATAAATATATAAAGAACATAAAATAAAGTCGCATGAAGATGATAAATAAAGGGATAATGGGTAACTGGACTGAAGGGGGTAACTGCTGTAGTATTGTATTACCTTAGATTCTCAGTATTTTCCAAGAATATTTCACCTAGTTCACTGGTAGGTAAAGACAGTGCTTTGGCCTTATATTTTACCCATAGCACTTCCTCGTGACTAGCATCATTTTTAGTATCAGTCCACAGGTACAACTCAGCCTTCAAGATGGAAAGGTGGGAAATTTAGGTGAGGCTGAAGAGAAATGGGTATAGTGATAGAGTATGGTAAGTGTACTGGAATGGTGTATAACTGAATGAAGAATGCCACTTGAGAGAGAGAGAGAGAGAGAGAGAGTACTGTACATCAGGTAGTACACAAATGCTACGAAACGTGATGAAGTACCTCCCTTGACGTTTAATTCAATTGTTAACACAGGCTACTCTATCTGTGACGAGACTGACCTTTGGAAAGACTTTTGTAGGTAAGAGATCAACTTTTAAAGAATTTATGATGGCTGCTCCCAAATTACATTTTACACAGACCTGCGGAACGGCTGAATAAGGTTATTCGATGACCATTAACTATGTCATTGTGTGTGTGTGTGTGTGTGTGTGTGTGTGTGTGTGTGTGTGTGTGTGTGTGTGTTTTATCTCTTCCGCTATAAAAGGTGTCCAGGAAAAGTATATCTAACACGAAGTTATTCATGGGTTGATTTAGAGCAATAAATGCTATGTCAACATGGGCAGTATTCCCGGACATCGAGGGATTTAGTAACTGATGATCTTGAGGGCGAAAATAGATTTCCTCAAAATCCACTCAAGGTCATAAGTAGGAATAGCTCTGTGATCCTGAACAAGTTGCTCTATGTAGACCCATTTATTTCTTTTTTAACTCAAAATTAGCACATGGATAAGTTTCTGAAACTTTGCACGCATTATGAGATATCATGTATATCAGCGGGGTTGTAGTTGTGTGTGTCGCTATTATGACAGAGCGATACTATACCTGCTGTCAGGCAACTTGTCTCTTATGCCCTACTCTCTTTTTGAAGTCTTGGCCCCGCCCCTCCTCACCCACTCTACGGACTGTGGGTTAGGAAGGGCGGGGCTTAAAAGGCAAGTTGCCTGGTGCCGGGTACAGAATGAAACCTGGTGATGACAGAATGTGCCACCAGAACAAAACAAGTCTAAAGAATAATGCCTGTCAGTTGTACGTAGGCCATTAATTAAAACGTTCAATTATGCAAACCACTAATCTTACTCTGCACTGATATGAAACCGTTGATTTTACACTCCGTGTCCCTACTTGAGTTCAAGGTACGAGCTAGCTGAGATAAGGGAGACATCGCCCTAAGGTACAAGGACGGTCAGAGAATCGAACACGGGACTTCTTGGCTGCGGGTTAAGTGTGTTGCCAATTTTAATTTCTGCAGAAATGAAATAACACGTGGCTTACATCTTGCCAAACTCATTCTTTCCAAATAAAAATTGAACAGTGAAGAATTACACATTCAAGTTTTTTTTTTTTTTTTCCGAGATGCTTGAACGCCCTGCAGTTAAAAGGCTGGTGACAATGGGTGGACTTATGCATATGGTTCCAGAGTAGACTAAAAGTGTACAGGATATGGACAGAAAATGGTTGAGAGTGTGTAAGTAGACGGATGCTGAGTGCCTACCACTGTCCGTGTCTGGTCCATTTGATGTATAATGATTGTATTAAGTCTACTATTCAGCTGAAGATATAGATATATAGGTAGACAGAGATACACGTAGTACTCTTAAATATAGAGTTTAATCTTTACATGACGAGACATTGCTACAGCAGAGAGAAATAGTGACCACTGCGAGAATATAAAACTTAGGACGATCACGATTTACAACATTAACGTAATGGTTACCCGAGATGAACTGCCATGAAACTGTACATGTCAAAGCAATATTCTCCTGCAAAAGTAACAATACATTATATGCTATACCTGGAAGGGACCGTGAAGTGTTGAGTGTGGGTTGATAACATCCCTTGATACTAGGCTATACGATAGGCTATATATTATATTTACAGCACTGGCGGATGTTTTATTCAGCTTAAGAGAGACTTTGCGAATTGTCCCGTTATGAATACTCTTCCTCAGCCTTTCACAGCCAGGTGTGCCCCTGAAACTTAAATAAAATCTATTGGTAGTACCGAGAATGTCAAAAATCGCATGCAATGGTCCGTTTAGTTTTCAATCAATTGGCAATAAATATTTCATGTCAAATACTTCGTCTGCAGAGGAAGTCATAAAGCAAAATTTATTATATGAGGAATGGCATCGTGAAGTGCTGTGTGTGTGTGTGTGTGTGTGTGTGTGTGTGTGTGTGTGTGTGTGTGTGTGTGTGTGTGTGTGTGTGTGTGTGTGTGTGTGTGTGTGACCAAACCGCATTCCAGAACAGTCCTACAGGCCAAGCAAATGGACACTGGAACGTTATTCTTATTTCATTCTTGCCATCTCCAGACGACACAGTGTACTGCAACACAAGGACATTATATTCTCGGGAGGAGTTGGATGTATTATTCACTAAACTTTTATCGGAACAAGCAGAAGAATCTAGAAATATGATAAATAAATAAAAAAAAATCGTGTGAAAGGAGTTCTGTCAATTTCTTTCCCCTCAGAGATTGATTAAGTATAATGTGATTTATCAGGAATGCATTCGTGTAGGGTTATGAATGTACAATATCAGTATAGTACCCGAGGTTAAGGCAATTGATTGTGGCAATATACGCGTACCTGATAATAATAACTGTAAGGCCAGAGAGAGAGAGAGAGGGAGAGAGAGAGAGAGAGAGAGAGAGAGAGAGAGAGAGAGGGTGGGGGGCGGGAAGGGGGGAAGATTGTAATGAAAGATTTTTTTTTTTCCATGAATGGAGGACGGAAAAACAAAGGAAAGAAAAAGAAATTCTTGTGCCTAAAAGCATCCTCCATTCTTAAAATATTTATAACAACTGGATTTAAATAAAAGTGGATCAAATATTTGTGGGAAACAACTCCCAGGAAGTGAATTTCAGAGAGTAGTAGTTCTGGGGATAAATGAATTTTGATAAGCAGAGGTTCTGCATTGCGGGGGAGAGCGTAAGTTCATGGGCGCTCCCAGCTGCCCGAGTATTTCGGGAGAAAATGTGAACTGGAGGCACAATTGAAGGTGGTTCGTCAGAGCACATACGGTAAAAATATCGGTAAAATAATGCTAAAGAAGCAACATCGCTACCTACTGATAAAAGAGGAAGGTGCTGCTTAATGGCAGGATTATTGATTAATCTAATGGCTTTATTTGGAATTTTGTCCAACTGCCTCAGTGCAACCACTCCACATCCACTCCACAGTGGTGAACAGTATTCGATCTGAGAACGCACATGACTGTTGTATAACTGCTCGTTAGCGAAGAATTCACGAACTCTACAGAAGTCCCAGTTTTTTTAAAATATTTTTATCAAGGGATTTAACATATGCTGACCAGCTTAATGTGACACTTAACTACTAAACCATTTCATCCCCAGAGGCCTCTCCTTAAATGAATAAATTCTATGGCGTTGGAAAGAGCAAAATGAAATCTATCCTCTGAAGATGAGTGATATAAGATTCTTAATTGCCTGTTAAAAGAAAAAATAATTTAGTTGTGCAAGAAAATCAAATGAATTACATGAGCGGTAATTTCCTCTATAATGTTCAGTTGGTTATTTGTGTTGTAAGCCAAGCCCATCTTAAATCCCCTGACCTTCTCCTGCAGTCCATTATCCTCCTTTTCCGGGATACATAAGGCAGTGAGGGACATTTGCATAGCCGTGCAGCCGAGTCACTAGGGCCAGTATTCTTGTTGGCTGAGGAAGCTACCTAACATCTTTTTCTAGGCGATTTATTTTGTTTATCTTACTTTACTGTCCTACTCTGATACATAAATCTTTCTAATAACGCCATACTCTGCAGTAATAATGTAAAAAAGGATATTAACCACCCATGCCCGTGTCAGTCAGGAGACAGGACGTGTGTGCTGGGCAATCCCCAGGTCCTGTCCTCCCCACTTACTATTTTTTAATCAGCCCATACCCCACTGACCGGGCTAATGTATGGCCCGGCCTGCACTACATGTGCAGGGAATCTTTCAACAACAACAACCATGCCCGTGTTAGAGGGCTTCCTTAACCGGCTAGACTATGAGCCCTGGTTATATCGGTGCCACCACACGAAGGCGTCACTTTACACCACCAAGGTAAATTAACGAACACGAAAGGAGGCTCCCTGCACCTCTTTCTTAGCGATTTATTTTCCAAAGTACCCATTAATATCCACTTATTTTTCAGTCTATATCTTTGTAATGTCGACACTGATTGCTCGAATAACCCACAAGAATAAGTAACGGAACAGAATCAGACATAAACCGGTAAGGATGGGGTGTTAGCAAGCTTCCTTACCTCACCAGCCTATCGCTCACAGATTCCAACTCGCTCACCACACCGGATGATTTAATTCTCGCTGTGGGTAGGCCTGTGGTAGTGAAGAGGCGGTGGTCAAATCAAGATGGTTTGCAGTACTAATCTACCCAGGTTCGAATCCTAGCTGGGACAGGGAACAGTTTAAGGATTTCAGTTAAGTTAAATCAGACTTTACTGATCTACTATGCCATAAAACCCACCGATATGTGTAAATATACTACCAATACACCAGCCATGTAAAAAGCAGCCTTAGCATGAATTCAATAAGGATGGTGGGTGTTAACGCCGAAGTGGTGGCATGTGGAGGTGTACAGTACGTAGGACGACTGTTGGGCCTCAGGGAACGGGATGTGACGCATAGCCTATGCCCAGAGTCAGACACATAAGAAAAACAAAAATCTGCCAAGGCCTCTCCAAAGCTAAGTATTCTTGCAGGAAGATGGAAGGGACAAAATTTATAGTGCGATATCGTTATAAAACCTAACTTTTCTTCTATATTTCATTCATGTTGCTATAGCACAGTTAAAATAATTCTGACATAGCTCTGTAGCCTCGTTTTAGCTTGTTTAATAACCAAGTGTAGCTAAACGAAGGCTTGATCTGACTGGTAACCAAGAATATTCATTCCTACCTAATCAAGAGGATTGCAGAATTTTACGAAAGCACAAATTAGTCTTCAAGTTGAGCAAGTGACAAATACTCTTACTCTTGTCACGTATGGAAGCTCCCTAACACTTTTTCTTAATTTTACGAAAGCACAAATTAGTCTTCAAGTTGAGCAAGTGACAAATACTCTTACTCTTGTCACGTATGGAAGCTCCCTAACACTTTTTCTTAAGTGATTTGTTTTGGTTATTACACTTTACTGTCCTCCTCGGTGTTAAATAAATCCATCTATTATCGCGATACTCTCCATAAAGTACAAACTGATATTAGCCAGGCATATCCAAAAAATAAATCGCTAAGGAAGAGGTGCTAGGGGACCTCCTTAAGCAAAGAGAATACGGGCTCAAGTTCCTATGATGCCAAAGCTTTAACTCAGCTCAGGAGAGACTTTACGTACAGGCATGGGCAAAAATTAGCCACCAGTCCTCTATCATCATCATGCCCTGCCTCCCATACTGCCCATTCCTCCCTGGTTCTCCAGCATCCTTCCTTTTCAAACTCTGTGTGTGTGTGTGTGTGTGTGTGTGTGTGTGTGTGTGTGTGTGTGTGTGTGTGTGTGTGTGTGTGTGTGTGTGTGTGTGTGTGTGTGTGTGTGTGTGTGTGTGTGTGTGTGTGTGTGTGTGTGTGTGTGTGTGTGTGTGTGTGTGTGTGTGTATTTCATGCTGCTATCACATTAAAACAACAAAGTGCCGACTAACTTTTGTTCACACCTGTACCAGAAGTATTAAAATGGATATTAATAAGCTCCCTCGCTCCTACAGGCTTTCCAAAAGTTAAATATATTTCCCTCGTGGAAGGAAGGACGAAAAAAAGGGTGGGGTGGGGGAGAGGTCCGTAGATAGCGCTGGTGTTATTTTTCGTGTTATGAGGACGGCTCAGACTGCTGGTGTGGGCGTGGGTGTGGCAGTGGAAGTAAGCAGTGAATACGTGATGCAGGGCAGACACTGACAAGGTTAACTGAGTCGTCCCTGTAACACGCAAAAAATCGGTCTTAGAGTGGAAGAGGAGCATTATACGACTATATGAACCGTACCGCATGTAACACGTCAGCGTATTGAACGAGCTGAGTGAAAACCGAAGTGACCTCCCGTAAATTTCTGTCGCAATGGCTTCCTCCGCCTCGACAATAATGCTGAATGTCATATTACACAAGTATAGAGTGTGTTGTGACTATCGCATTCCATCACACCTCTGGACATTGTCAAGATAATGAATCTTGGAGCGTCATTTTAATTTCTTTCATAGTGATGCAGTTTATATCGTATATGAGTGTTGTAAGAATTGTCGGGACTGTAAAAGAGAAAATGTGTGCCGAGTACTTGTGAATTTCTCAGGAAGAACTAGCACTTTTTTAGAACAAAACACCTGCATCTGATCAGAGATGAACCAAAACACTGAAAATAGCACAGGCCGCGCTCTTGGCTGCTGTGCATACACCTAATGAAGAAATAATAGGCAATCCATTACTAGATGTCGTGGGTGCTGCTGCGGACAGAAATACAGGGTTGGAGAGAGAGACAGTGAGACAACCTCGACGAAGAAGTCCGAACTGGGTCGAAAATTATGTGGAGGCGATAGTGCCAGCGTGTAGTGGCATTGTATATTTACGTCACATTATCTGTATATCCTATAACAATTAACTACTTACCACAATGATTATGGTGATGTTATACCTCCCCATAGGCGATAAAAGGCCCACAGTTGGCCCAGTTTAATTACGTGGTTGAAGTTTATGTCGCCGTCTTTGTTTACAGACACAGGAGCTCCACCTCTAGCTCGCATTATCGTTGCCCGGTGCGTGAAAAACCGTAGCCCTAACTGTGGTCCAGTCTACTGGCAGATTCCTATACTCAAGGCTGATAAGATATTACTGAGCCAGGTAGACGAAGTTTATGGCCATTATTTTTGTACGAAATGTATCTGTGTGTGTCTGTGTCGGAAACTCAAATCTCAGAACATCCAGGTAGAGGAAGTCGATGGTCATTAATTTTGTACGAAATGTATCTGTGTGTGTCTGTGCCGAAAACTCAAATCTCAGAAAGTATTGATTGTAGAAGGAAAAGTTATGAATAAAAGCTGTTTAGAGTAACAACAGTAGTTCGCATGTCACTCAACCAGCACTGGGAGTCTTCCAGGATGGATACCTAAGAGTCAAGTTTTCATCTAACAGTATTATTACAATCTACCTGGCTCACAGATGACGTGTTAGTCTTGTTCTTGGTATTTTCAGTCATTTGTTGTTTCTGTTCTCTATATCTGTCTATCTGTCAGCCAGTTAATTTCTCTATTAATCTGTCTCTATCTTTCTATATCTATCTCTGTCTGACTACCTGTCTATTTGTATGTCTAGATGGATAGGTTGATACACAGACATAGAGAAATGGATAGAGAGCTAGATAGCAGGTAACCAGCCAACCAGACAGACACACAAACATAAAAAGATAAATAGACAGATAGATAGATTTAGATACAAGTATATTTCACATCTGTTGGCTTTATTCATCGTCACATAACGTTTTGTTACATTTTCCAAAAGCCATTCACTAGAGTACGAAACACACGTCAATGGATTTAATTTTACAAGAGTTCTGTTTGGCTATCAACGAAAAGGGTCTAGTATGAGAGAGAGAGAGAGAGAGAGAGAGAGAGAGAGAGAGAGAGAGAGAGAGAGAGAAAGAGAGAGAGAAACAGACAGACAGACAGACAGACAATCTTTATATTTCCAGTCTGTATCTCACTATAAATTCATCCAGAGGTCATCTAAAGTCATATACTTGTTTCTCTTTATCACTATACCACGTTATTGAGAGCTTTCATACAGCTTAACTCTCTGTCTGTCTGTCTGTCTGCCTGTCTCTCTCTCTCTCTCAATCCACAGTATCTAAGGTCTCTCTCTTTCTCTCTCTCTCAATCCACAGTATCTAAGGTCTTATTTTATACTCTGTTATTCCTACCCATTCTCTCACTCCTGTCTCGTTTGTAATCCCTGACGGCATCCACCAAGAATAATTTATTTCCATATTTTTGCAATGATTTAGTAGTTCAATTAAAATTCCCTTAGGATAATATTATTAGACTTGTCCTATTGGAGGGGTTAATGAGGTTAATCCCTAATCGCTTCGGTCTGAATGGTCTCTGCTAAGCCTAATGAAGGCGCCGAATAATGTCACGAATGACACAGAACAGGCGTTAGAGAAGTGGGAGTATTATGAAAAACTTGTACTGAGAAACTTGATGAAGGCGATGTCTAACCCTCAGACCCATCCCCCTTTTTGAACAAATCGTCCCCAAATAAAATACATGAAAGGAGGAAGTATAAAATACAAAAGACTTCCTCTGGCAGCTGGTATTACATTACGTTTCTCCCTCATTATGACCACTACGCTTATATTAATCTTCCTACCTTATTTCAGACTCTCTCTCTCTCTCTCTCTCTCTCTCTCTCTCTCTCTCTCTCTCTCTCTCATTTAACCTATCCAGTTCTTCCACTCCTTCTCCGACCTGTCTCTCTCAAAGTCAAATCTCCCAGGTTATTCATAGTCAAACCACAGACTCCCTCTATATCAAAATCCTTTCTTTCTTTTCTGTTTTTTTTTTTTTTATATTCAATAACGAAGCATGTTTTCCCTATCTCTGTTCATCTAGCAGAATAATAATAACCTGGATGTAATATCGACTATCAAGGTGGCATTTTAGGAGCAGACTAATAATATTAAAGGTTGATTTTATGCCTTAGCGACCATCGTAAAATGTTAAGGCTTTTGTCCTAAATTTTCTTTTTCTTCCTAAGACAGAGTTGCATTTTTGGTGGTAGGGCATGTTTCGTAGTGGCTCTTTCAAAGTTTTATTGTCATCATCGTCGTTGTCATTATTATTATTATTATTATTATTATTATTATTATTGTTAAAACTTATCAGATCCATAATGGAAGTTTTATTGTTTTTGTTGGTATAATTATTATTCTAGGGAGAGTTAAATCGCTGCCATTTGCATACCCATTGAGCTACAGCCTTCATTCTTTGTCATGTTATAGTACTAGTTGGCCTCTTCACCTGACCAAATATCCTCTTGATCCGACCACAGGAACCACCATTGGATCCGGAACAAAACAAAACAAGAAAATGGGGGAGGGGGATCCCTAATGTTCAAGGATCACTTAAGTTATGGAACTGCCATTTTGATGGCATATACTTGGGACATGGGCAGAATGCAGTGCTTAATATAGGCACGATAGGATCATTATTCTCTGAGATCGGCTGTGGTCCAAAACTACGGACAACTCCGGAAGAAGGAGAAGTCACCTGATTTTGGGTGAAAGAATAAAGCTAGAGCCACCATGCATGGTAGACTTATAGATCTTGATGACCTAAGGCAACATGCACAGGATCAGTGACCTTGACCTCGAGGTCCTTTTATAGTTCGGCTTCTAGCAGGCACTGGCTGTGGGAAGTTTTTCTTTATCAAAATTTTCCTTGGACAACTTTATGGCGTTCTAGTTGTTATTATTATCCTCACCAGCATTTCCCTTCGTTTTAAATATTTTCCATGTTATATAACAACAATCTTTGAGATGTTATTTTTACTACTTTAATGCCAACATAATTATCATAATAAATTCCAAGACTAATATATTGAATAAATCGCTAAGGATAACGTGTTACGAAATCCCCAGAGTCGCTTACTCTCACCACTCCTCATTATCTCTCTGCCTTACTTGCCAATCCTTCCACTCTTTTTACTTTAGCTTGGCCCAGATTTTCGTCTTTTTGCTGCTTATTTCACATAGCTAAGTGGCGGGAAAAGACATGTTATTGCCATACATAGCTCCCATAACACTTCATCGTGACTAGCATCATATTTTATTGTCAATCTATCGCCAGACCTCAGTGTTTAAGATGGAGAGATATCAATTTTAGGCCAAGTTAGAGGAAAAATGAGACAGTTACTCAGATCACGTCTTCCGTCTCGTCCTCTTCTCTTCCCATCTCTCTCTCTCTCTCTCTCTCTCTCTTTCTCGTGTGTGTGTGTGTGCTGGGTGGGTGTGTGGTAGGCAATTTATCAGCAGTTTCGCTCTGAGTCGAAGGATTTTCTTGCCATTTGTTCGTATTGTTGAGAGAGAGAGAGAGAGAGAGAGAGAGAGAGAAACTTAGTCATAACTGGTGTGGCGTAGATAGGGGGGTCGTTACTGAGGAGGGTGGAAACGAGGCCAACCCCAACCCCTGTATGATGTGGCGTTTAGAGAGAGACAGAGAGACAGACAGACAGACATAGATAGACAGACACAGATAGACAGGAAGACATATGTTGGGGAAATAAGACGAAAATAAGCCATTTTGGAAGTACTGGAACATTGATACAGAGATGTGAGATTTGTGACAGATAAATTAGTGTCACATACATATTCGAACGAGCGAGTGAAGCGAGCGAGGGAGAATATTATGCACGAAATTTGCCTCCCAGGCGATCGGATGTGTAGTGAGTGTAAACTGGGGTAGCGTCTAATCTAAACAATAAGATATATTGTTGTATTAGCTGGTCTTGTGTACTATACTCTTTTTATTCTAACTTGGTCTAAAATTCCCATCTCTTCATCTGGCTTGCTGAGTTGTTAGCACAATTTGACACTAGATTATGTTGCTAGTCACAAGGAAGTGCTAGGGATAATATGTACAGCGGTAGCGCTGTCTTTTTCTGCCACAGAGCTAAGTGAAATAAGCTGCAAAGCGACGAAAATCTGGCCCAAGTCAGAGTAAAAACGGAAGAATGGGTGTTGACATGATCATAATTGTCATAGTCATTACTATAATCATTACCATCATCATCATCGTCATCATCAACACCAGGTAGCATTATTGTCATTAAATATAACAAATATCCAGCTTGCAACTATAGTCCTTCCACTTTATTTTAGCTCAGAATCTGTATTTTTGCAGTTTATTTCACGTGCTGTAGTTTAGAGTAAGAAAAAAACAGTGCTACAGCTCTACATCCTTCCACTAGCACTTCTTCGTGACAAGCGCTGTATTCTAGTGATAATATATTGTTGCAACTCACAATTCAAGCTGGAGATATGGCAATTTTAGGCCAAGTTAGAGCACAAGTATTATAGTCAGGTATCCTCCTCACTATGAATTAATTAGCCATTTCCTGCTGGAATCATCATTGGCATCATCATCATCATCTTCCTTATTATTGTCATAGTCATTATCATCATCAACGGTGTCTTAATAAATATTATCATCAGCAGCGTCTTCAATATCATTCTCATGATCATCATCATAATCATTATCATCATCATCATCATCATTGTCATCATCATCATCAGCATTGTCATTCTCATTATTATCACGGTCTTCATTATCATCATCATCATCACCATCATCATCATCATCATGGAGCTGAAGCGACCCACGAAGAGTCAAAGGAAAGCACAAACCTGGATAACCGTCATATAATGGTCAGTAAAATAACACACGAATTATAACACAGGGTGGTCTAAATATAAAGCTTCTCGTCCACTCGTTGGGTGATTTCTCGTGTATTGCGGGAACAGCTCAGGCAGCATTATCATGTGTGTAGCTTGCATTATCTATACATTTCTTACTCCAACAGCCACACCCACACGCACACCAGCTGACTGAGGGTCCTCGCAACACACAAAATACCCCTAGGTGATTCTCTAGTGTAGCGCTATTTACGGACTGCCCGGTATTATACCAGGCTCTTTCAACAATGATTTGCGGTTACACCCTTATAGTGGCGTTTTAGGGGGACGCCTTCACGCGGTGGCACCAAGCTCCTGGTCAAATAAACGTCCGTCAAGTCCCTCCCTATCCCCTGAAAAAAAGGATGGTTTACTGCACGAGAAGGGCAATTTCAGCCTGCAGTCCACCGTGTTCACGTGCTGATGAACCTGGATCCACAACAATAACAACAACGACTACTTAACCCTTTGGATACACTGGCATCCTTGATTCTTTTATCTCTGGTGCCAAAAGAGTATTTAATTTAACTTAGGATTAACCTCTAGGGATAACAGCGCTAAAGAGGACTATATCTCATTCCCAGGATCACATTGTATTCCATAAACCAAACATCATGGTCTGCAGGTATTAATGAAGAAGACGTCATCATCGTTATGCCTCATTTTGGGCTGAGCGATGAACTATGATTGAAAAAGAACAATAATGATTTACATTGATATTTGTTACACGACACTCATTAAAGCAGACAGTCAGTTTTAGATAAGTCATAGTCTTCCCTAAGAGCATTTGGTGTGTGTGTGTGTGTGTGTGTGTGTGTGTGTGTGTGTGTGTGTGTGTGTGTGTATGCCTATAAGTGCCTGCGTGCTTGCATGTGTGCGTGGTGGCAGACAGTGCATCAAAAGATAACCTGCAGAATGAGTATACTGTAAGTTTAATTAACACTGCAACATAGAATAAAGTGATGTTCATTGTTATGGGACTGTGCTGGATATTTGTAATTCAGAACTAGTACTAATCCCATTGTCACAAGAATATCATTCTCAGTAACACCAGATGATACTGTTCAGCCTGCCTGTGATGTCCTCCCGCTGAATGGATACCATGCAGTGTGGAAATTACCCCTTCAGTAATATTACCTTCTCACATACTACACTATTCTGGCTCTCTCTCTCTCTCTCTCTCTCTCTCTCTCTCTCTCTCTCTCTCTCTCTTTCTCTCTCTCTCTCTCTCTCTCACACACACACACACACACACACACACATACACAAACATATTCAGCCAAGATACAGGTTCTTGCGCATAAGGATTTTGAAATACTCCCAAATGAATTCTGTCCAACTGTAATTCGTGTATGTTCAAGAATAATATAAGTAGTATTCCTTGTCTGTACCTCTGTTGTAAACATAAAATTGCAATAAATGTTCAGACTTCAAGATAACTGGCCGAAGCAACACTATATATTTCTTCATCTCATTGCACTCTCCAACATATTCACAACCATTTTCAGACTCACTCACACTTTCATGCATATGCTTCATTCCAACGAGTTTTTAAACTTTGAGCCTGAAGTCAGCTGTTGCCATAGTTGTATCTCATCACATGGGAGGAAACAAGATTAGTGTGAAATTCGTAACTAAAAGCTGAGCTCTACTCTCTCCTGGGATTTTTTTCACGTCCTTTCAAACACATCCTAACATTCTATCCCTTGTGTAGGAAATATAAAAGACTGCAGCAATATTCAGCACACGGGGAAATAATGAGGATCCTGTACTCTTTTTTCGGTCTTTCTTCCTGTACTACATATTATCCCTTGACCACCACCCACCCCAAGGAAAGCACGAGAGGGGAGGTAATTGCTGATGAGATGCCAGGTTGCTTTCATGCCAGAGCGACTGCATGAAGGTCACTGAAAGGGAGGAGGGATGGATGCAGTTCTTACCCTTATATTTTCAGTAAGGGAATCCGATATAAACTTGTGGAGCTTGTGAGAGTAGTATTATCCACAAGATGGGTTCCAAATCTTTATCACTCGTTGAAGTGGTTTTCTCTCTCTCTCTCTCTCTCTCTCTCTCTCTCTCTCTCTCTCTCTCTCTCGTAAATGTCCTATTGCGCCAAGGAACACAATGTCTGCAACACATTTTCATTTCTCGGTCACCTTACTGATATCCAGCATCTACATTTCAGACCCAAAGTTGAAAGAATCACTGAACCACAAAATACAGTCTAATATCTGTGCACCCCATAATGATAGAGGAAGAAGGAAGAGATTTATAATGTTATTTTACTCTGGACAATCATCACGTCTGAACAATTATCCCTTTTTAAATTCTGGATACCTAAGCACAGAAACGGATAACTCTTCATTTTTCTTATGCTCCTGTGTATACAAAGATTAGCACCGAATAATATTAACTAAAGATTAAGTGCATCAGTCCAAGATTCTCTCGCTCCCCTTGAATACATTCGCCTGTCATTAGCCAGAAACTTGGAATATTAGTAATACAATAGGTCTTTTTTTCTAACTTAGCCTAAAATTGCCAACTCTCCATCTTGAATGCTGAGCTGTTGCAATAAATTAGCACTAGAATATGATGCTAGTTACAAATAAGGGCTTTGGAAACGCTGCATAGCCAACTAGAATAGGTTGCTAGTCACGATGAAGGGCAATGGAAATCCTGTATAGCTATAGTACTGTCATTTTCTTCCACTTTGCTAGGTGAAATAATTTGCAAAGAGGTCAGAAATCAAGACCAAGTTAAGGTAAAAGATACTAGGCTTTTTATTCTAACTTGACATAAATTTTCGTCTTTTTGCAACTTATTTCACATAGTTCAGTGGCAGATAAAGACAGTAAAATGGTTCTACATCCTTCCCATTGCGCTTCGTGACTACCTTCATATCTTGCATGAATCTCTTATTGCAACTCGGTTTTCAAAATGGAGAGATGGCAGTTTTAGGCTAAGTTAGATTAAAAAGGGTAAGGTATAAGAAATATGGATGCTTCTCCTCCTCCCGCCTGCACACACCCTTACCCCCAGGACCACCCTTCCTTCCTGCCTTCTTTCCCTTCCTCCTTCCTTTCTTCCTTCCCTTCCTCCTTCCTTTCTTCCTTCTTTCTTTTCTTTCTTCTTTCCTTCCCTTCTCCCTTCATTCCTCCTTCCTCTCTTCCTTCCTTCTTCATTGTCTTCATTTCTTTCTTCATTCTTTCCTCCCCTTTGTTTACCAATAAGTCCTTTGAATCAAGACCATGCGTCTTATCCTGTTTATTAAGCTGATTTGCCCCTGACTTTCGTCCTTGTGCATCTTATTTCTCCTAGCTCAGTGGCAGAAAAAGACAATACTACAGCTCTACATCCATGCCATAGTACTTTTTTGTGACTAGCATAATACCGCAGAGTTAAACTATTCCTTCAACTCAGCATTCAAGATGGTGAAGTTGCAACTGAAGGTCACGTTAAAATAAAAATAGTAAAGTCATGGAAGCTGGCAGTTCTAAGTGGGTCATGTGCAAGTGAAGCCAAGTGTACAGTGGTGGTCAATAACTTTATAACAAGTGTGTGTATTCACATCAGTGAAGGGAAAATACAACTAATACAAATTGCTTGAATATTGTTGGATATATTACCAACTGTTAATAGGATATTGTCCAAATTTCGAGACTGCAAAAGAACTATTAACTTAATAAATGAAACCAACTGCAACCATTTCATCTATAGTCTTTTTACTCTAAATTGGCCCAGACTTTCGTCTGTTTGTAGCTTATTTCATGTAGTTCAGGGGCAGAAAAAGAAAATACTACGGCCCTACATTTTTCTCGGAGCACTTCTTCGTGACAAACAACATATAATAGTGCTAATCTATTATAACAACTCACCTTTCAAGGTGGGGAGACAGCAATTTTAGGCCAAGTCTGAGTAAAAAGTATATAGCATCAGTAAACTCTGATTCGGTAAGTAGGATCACATAAGGCTTTGACACTGATCTGAAATGATATCGAAAAGAATTATTCAAAAACTGAAGAGTTAACTATGAAGAAATGAAGAGGACTGGGATGTGGTGATAACAAGAGAGAGAAAGCGTGCAGAGGGAGATTAGTGTGACGTTAAAATGAAAGGGAACGAAGACATTATAATAAAAATGACGACCAAGAGAATTAAAGGATATTAAAGGGAGAGAGAGAGAGAGAGAGAGAGAGAGAGAGAGAGAGAGAGAGAGAGAGAGAGAGAGTAATAAAAGTAATGTCGAAGATAAGGGATTAGAGAGAAGAGAAAAAAGAGAACGATAAGAGGACAGGAAGGAAAAGACCGGGTTAAGGCGGGCAGACAAGCGGAATAAACGGAGAGAGAGAGAGAGAGAGAGAGAGAGAGAGAGAGAGAGAGAGAGAGAGAGAGAGAGAGAGAGAGAGAGAGAGAGAGAGAGGTCACAAAGACAATTAGTATTCCAAAAGATCTTACGACTTTATCGATACAATGAATGAAGTTGTGGTAAAAATGAAGGCTCTCCCCACCCACCCCTCACACTTATAGAATGGGCACGGAAAAGGAAGTATAACTAATCATCAGGAAAAAGAGCGGATTATGAAATTCTACGGGAAATGAGGGAGCATTCAGTCTACTATTAAGTTAGGCCTAAGAAAAAATGTCTAATATAGTATAAAACTCTGACTCCTGGTACTGCAGATCTTATATGAGAAGGATCTGTTTAATGCATCATGTTGATAATGCCTCAGGTCATGCTTACACCCATGATTTCTCGTTGATTTGCTGTTTAAGCTGCATCATGTGTTGGGCGTCACTATATTCAAATCCATGAAGGATTCTGAAAACCTCAGTTAGCTGTGCGTGCAAACAGCTTGCATCTAACGACAAGAAGTCCACTTCCTGCAGCCTTCACTGGAATCTCCTTATGTCTAATTGATAGAAACAGTTTTGTATCCCGTGCCTTGACTCGCTCAGGTCTCACAAAATCCTTCTTCGAGGTCGCCAACCAGAATTCCATTGCATATTCCGGATGCGGCCATACTGGAGGACTCCATAAATATTACTATTTCCATGTTTCTGTACCTAACCTGCCTCGTTATAACCCACCAGTCTCTCTGCTTTCTTCTGTATTTCAGTGCACCTGTTTGGAGGCTATGACGACATTGCCAAATAGCACATCTAAGTTTGTCTCCAGGTCAGGACAGCTGATCTCACTTCCTAACAAGGACTACTTGTTTCTTGGATTTGCATGACCGACGTTCACCATACTGCACTAATCCAGAGTGAGCAACATTTACCACTGTCCAGATCACTTCCCTATTTTAACCAAGTTCTAACTCAGTTCATCTCTCTTCTAGAATGATGGGGCATGACCTCCTAGCTTTGTGTCATCTGCAAACATCGCTGTTCAGTTGACGATGCCACATCTGTTTCATTGACGTATATGATTCGTAATACTGGCTACAGAACTGAGCCCTGGGGAACTCCACTTGTAAAAAATACCCGATCACAGGTTTCCCCACTGACAACCTCTTCGGTGCCAGCCAGGGACCAATTTTCAGTCCTTACAGCTAATTCTCCCCGATTTCTCATTATAAGGTTTTTGACATCAATCTTCGATGCGGTAAACTAATTATTTCCTTTTGGAAGTCCTGATAATGAATGTCAACTACCCGGCACTGGTCATAGTCAGGGGGCATGCTGTGCAAAATTTTAATCAAATTGGTCAAACGTAAACCTCCTAAAGTCAAGTGACGAATCATGCAGTAACTTATTTCATTTCTAGCTGATCTACAGTTCTATCTGCAACTCTCTCCTCCAGTACCAATCCTACCACAGTTGAAAGGGTAAGTGAATGGTAATTTCCCCGAGAGTGGCGACATCCTTCATTTTATGGGGGTTGAATTAACTTTCAGTCTCATCGTACTTATTCAGTAACCAGCAAAGTAAAAAAAATAACAGTTAAGTGAGGTGCCACCTGGTCACGCAGTTCTAGCAGGATTCTTGGAAAGAAGACCTCCGGACCGGGAAATTTGTTGGGTCTTCATTTACGTAGCATTTCAGACACTTCTACTTCGGTACAACAAACACTGTCTGAAGTCACACCCTCATGAGTAATACCTGGCTCAGGGCTGTCATCTCCCTCCTCACTACTGAACACTGATGGCAACTGGGAATCACGAATGTCTGGCATCTCGTGATCGCAGTTTCTCAAATCCCTGTTTGCATCAACCAGTGGCTGATTTTGTTCGTAACTGACTTTATGCTGTTCACATAAAGAACTCCTTGGGATTCTGCTCACATTTTTTGGTAAACATACACTTCGAGCAACAGAAGTTGCTCACAAAATCAATTCTTCCTAGTAGTCTTTTACATTCTTCAGGTTATTTTTTGGTTGGTAAAGGAACGATTCACGTTTGAATTTCTTTCCCTGTTGTTTTTACCCATGTTCCCTGCTCTGTATCAACTGTTCCTCGCTTGTAATGGCGGACACTAACTCCATCATGCGTCTCGGGGGGCCTTTCAGTACCTTTTCCTAGCCTTACATTTTAACCTAACCAAACCTAACCTAGGTATTTAACTTAACCTGACCTAAATTAACCAAGATTCGAGCAAATTATAGCAAATCCGCCATTACAAACATCGATGAGGGATGAACATGATGACAACAACAGGTAGAATAAAAGCCAACAAGAAATAATTGTTTACTACCATGAAAATAGAAAAATACAAAACACAAACTAGAGTAATAGCAAGTGAATTAGTAAGTCCTTCTGCTGCTTAAAATAAAACATACATATACCCATTTTGTACAGATGAACAATGAAAGGAAAAACATTAAATTTAAACTTCCATACACTAGATTACTGGTGTGTTATCCGGAGTTCCCCATTGTACATAGCCCCGTGTACTTCAAACTATGTAAACGAATGTAATCATTTTAGACTGCTGGAATACAAGTGTCTTTGAACCTGCGGGACGAGAGAGA
This sequence comes from Coenobita brevimanus, assembly GCF_032717465.1. NCBI lineage: Eukaryota > Metazoa > Arthropoda > Malacostraca > Decapoda > Coenobitidae > Coenobita > Coenobita brevimanus. The sequence goes on from NC_137042.1 coordinate 1,769,062, forward strand.
GAGAGAGAGAGAGGAGGGGGGAGAGAGTATCTTTCGCCTTCGTTCATTATTATGCATCGTTTCCTTCCTAGAGAGAGAGAGAGAGAGAGAGAGTACAAGTACCTGTGAGTGTCTGAGGTAGTCTCCACTTGAATACACTCATTCTATTTATAACATTCTCACTTACTCCTCACACACGCCATCTCTACACAGTACACACTGCCCACTACACCATAAAAAACCTCTCTCTCTCTCCCTCTCTCTCTCTCTCTCTCTCTCTGTACACACTGCTACACCGTGAGTGAACCTTGCTTCCTAATTTCCATCCAGCATCATTCTGTTTACACAACCTAGAAATAATGTTTTCTAATTTCCTGTATTTATGAAAGCTCACAGTACAAAAGGTAAACAGCGCTAATAAAAAACCCTACGTGTGATTAAGCTCTGCACAATGGATTGAGTGAAGCAGCTGCGGCATTCACCCAGAAGTCAAACTTCCTCATACTTTCCTGCACCTGGCCGTGGGGAAGGACTCTAGTTAGACCTTGCTGAGGCGCTGTTTACCACAAAGGGATGCCTGTTCCCTACACGGTGTATGTACTGTACTGTGCCTGTTGGACGGTCCCACAGAAGCAGTTGTTTACCTGTGGTCGACGGGTGTGCTTGGCGAAGCAGAACTGAATTAAGCAACAATATTACATGAGGGCACAGGTTCTGGCACCCGTCTCACGTTTCTTTTACTTGTTTCCACAACGCTGGGAATACGTGGTTTTACTATTTTTATTTCAACGTGGTACGATTTTTGTCCTTTCGCAGCTTATTTCACATAATTCTTTGTCACAAAAAGACAACGCTATGGGTCTACATCCTTTATATAGCACTTCTTCCTTACTAGCATCTTATTTTACTGTTAACTTACTGGTACATCTTGGCAATTAAATGAAGAGATGGCAATTTTAAGCCAAGTTAAAAAAAGGGGTATAGTAATCTTTTCACTTATCCCATGAGAAGACACTGCATAATTAATTACATTGATGTGATAGTTGCATTTCCATTGGAGTTATAACTGCACGAAAGTGATATGTATATGCAGTCGTCCTAACCTCGACTTTGACTGTGGAAATATGGTGGAGTTCCCTGCCTGACAGTGCTGCGTAAGGCCAGCTAATGGGTTTTCTGGACACCACTCCCTCGTAATAATGTACAGCCAAGTATCAACGTTCCCTCGCCTCTCTTGCCTCTATCTTCATCACTGGATTTATTACAGGTTTGAATATGTGATATGTGACTGAGGTGAATATTATCATTCATTTGTGGGTCTTACCATGCACCTTTGTCTACTACGTCTCATTTAAGCATCAATGAATCCAGCAACGGGGCAGAGACAGGGGAGACGAATGGACTTTTTTACAGGGTTGTATCTTTCAGGGATGATCAGATGTGAAAGGTGCGAGAGGAAGTGTGTGGCGGTGAGGGGGAGGACGAGGAGGAAGTAGAAGGATGATGTAGAAGAGAGCCTGAGTTACAGAGCTGTGAGCATCCACGAGGGTGAGAGACGTGTAGGAACGGAACTAACAGGAATGACGTGGTTCATGGAGGATAACTCACCTGTAACTTCTCTGGAGTTAGAAAGCTAATCAGAGAACGTATACCCCAACAACTAATGATATATAAACAAGCCTCCATCTAACGTCGTCGGCAGTGGTAATTAATTCTATGGTCTTAGTCTGCATTTTTACACAAACTCTTAAAATGCATACCTCAGCTGGCGCCAATGAAATTTATTATTTTTCCTGCATCCGGATCTACCTTACAATCTAAGCAACTCTACTTTGAATCACTGCCCACATAGCCATCAAATATCTTTGAAAATCGATAGCAACATTTCAAGAAGTCTTGTGCACGAACACGGGTGGATATTACCTCCGTCCTATTTAACTGGCGGGATAATAAGCATCAAGTGACGGTATAAAATAAGGAAAAATCATCACTGCACATCTAAGGCAAAAATTTCGTGCTCCATTATCTATCTATCTGTATCAATCTATCTACCTACCTATCTGTCTATCCATCTCTCTCTCTCTCTCTCTCTCTCTCTCTCTCTCTCTCCAGGCATATATATATATATATATATATATATATATATATATATATATATATATATATATATATATATAATCTCATCAGCCGTTTGAGTGTCCACTGCAGGACCGACCTATCCCTACCGAAGTGGGGACGATACAGCCAATGTATCTCTACCAAGTGGCTTAGGCTGTCTGGTAGAGATTGTATGTAGGGTGAGAAGTGCTTGTAAGTGTAACTGTAGTGTTGCAGTGGCTTTGGATGTGTGTGTAGTCTGTGAACCAAGTGTAATCGGCCTGCGCAAGCCGACTGGGTGCAAACATACTTCATAGTATGCGACACTGGTTCAACCACAGCACCCCTTATGTCTGCCAAGCAGTACGTGGCCAGAAGAACGTTCCCAATATTTATTACCCTGGCGGGGGGCTAACCCTCGTTCTTCAGTGTACGAAAACGCACACTTTACCACTGTACCACAGAGGCTCCATATACAAGTCTATATATATATATATTATATTATATTATATTATATTATATATATATATATATATATATATATATATATATATATATATATCAATCAATCAATCAATCATTTCCTGTGGCACCCTCGGGGATGCATAGGGCCTCGATGAACTCACACCACCACATCCTATCCTGTGCTAACTCCTCAAGATCTCCCCAACACTCATCTCCAGCTTCCCGTCTCATTGTCCTCACCCACGTCTCTTTTGGCCCTCCTCTACCTCTCCTACCAAGTGCCACCCACCCTGGTGTACCTCGTACTATTCCCTGTCTCCTATACACATGTCCTAGCCACTTCCATCGTGAGAATCTAACATATTCATCGATCGGTTGCACTCCCGTTATTTCTCTAATTCTACTATTTGGTATCCTTTCCCACCACTTAACTCCTAATATTCTTCTAAGTGCTTTATTTTCAAACACCAAGAATTTATTTTCCATAGTCACTGTGCTGTACCAAGACTCGTGTCCATAAATTAAGATACTCCTAACCATTACCTTATAAAGTTTGATTTTTGTATGCACAGAAAAATTGTTATTATTCCAAATACTTTAAAGCATTCCCATTGCCTGATTAGCCTTCTTTAACCTTTCCTCGAATTCAAAGTTCAAAGAACCATCCTTGGCTAAATAAGTACCTAAATATTTAAACCTATCAACTTGCTTTACAACCATACCTCCAATTACACATTCCTGCGCATTTTCCATGTTCATATTGATTATTTCAGTTTTTCCACAATTAATAACCAAACCCACCTTGCGACCTTCACTCACCAAACAGTCCAACACTCTCTGCATCTCTTCTGGCCCATCACAAATCAAAACTATATCATCTGCATAATCTAAATCCAAAAGTTTCCTGTTCTTCCCAAAGTATACCTGCACCGGTTTCGTTCCAACGCGTTTCATAATGTAATCAATGACCAATATAAATAGTAAAGGCGATAGAACACCACCTTGAATTACTCCGGACTTGACTTCAAACGAATCACTCAGACAACCATCAACCATCACTTTACAAAATGTGTCCTCATGCATGTTCATAATGACCCTCACAAACTCCTCTCTGGTATTCCATAGTGTCTCATGATCTTCCCCATAGTCTCTCTCGAAACACTATCAAAAGCCTTTTCAAAATCAACAAAACAAAGACTTAACGGTACTCTCATTTCATTAACTTGCTGCATCAAATGCCTAACTATAAAGATCTGATCATTGCAACCACGTCCCTTTCTAAAACCAGCCTGTTCATCCCTCAGAATACCCTCAACCACCGGCTCCAACCTATTTAACAACACTCTACTGAAAACTTTCAAAGCTATCGGTGACAAAGAGATTTCCCTCCAATTACCACATTCACTCAGGTCTCCCTTCTTCGGAACTTTAACAATTACACCATTCTTCCAAACTGATGGTAGTAACCCCGTCACCCATATCTTATTGAATAGCTTGGTCAAGATCATTATTAATCTATCCCCTCCACTTTAAACATTTCCGGAAATAAACCATCCTCCCCTGGTGCCTTATTATTCTTTAACTGTTTTACTGCTTTCTCCACTTCTGCAAGCCTCAACTCTCCTGTTTCTATATTTAAATCTTCCTGAGCAGACGGTATATCCTCTTCTGGTGGTATTGGTCTATTAAGAACTGTCTCAAAATGCTCTTTCCATCTATTTTTAATATCTCCATCTTTGGTCAATAAATTTCCTTCCCTATCTCTAACTGGTATTTCCTTGCGTTTACCTGCATTACCACTCAGTTCTCTAATCGATTCATATGCTATTCTTTGACTCTGTCCATCATTTTTGTTTATTAAGATTTCAGTCTCTGCAACTTTTTCATCCACACATCTTCTTTTATCTCTCCTAGCTAACCTTCTTACTTCTGAATTCAAACTCCAGTACGCAGCTCTTGCTAATTCAATCTCTCGTTCATCAACGCATTGCATCTCACTCCTCAATTTAGCCTCACCTCTTTTTTTTATCATATCCCACGTTTCCTCTGATATCCATTTCTTTCTCCTGAATCTATGTCTCCTTCCAATCGTACATTCAGCAGTCTCATGCAAAACTTTGTTCACATCCTCCCACATCTCATCTACACTTCTCTCCCCCTCTTCCAACGTTTCCAACACCAAAAACCTATTTCTGCATTCTAATCTGAATTCCTCCTTTTCTTCTCCTTCCCTTCTAAGCTTAACAATATCGTATCTACCAACACCAGATTTTTCCTTCTTCTGATTTTAAGTTTAAACCTTATTTTTGCAATGCTGAGTTGATGGTCACTACCAATATCCGCTCCCCGTTTAACATGAACATCTAGCAGAGAATTTCTATGCCTCCTACTGATAGCGATGTGATCAATCTGATTTTTATATTTTCCACACGGCGACACCCAAGTTGTCTTGTGTATATTGCAATGTTGAAAGAGTGTGCCCCCGATGACTAAGTCATCGGGAGGTGAGTATATTAAGAAGTCATATATATATATATATATATATATATATATATATATACCGGTATATATATATGTTAATAATTCCGGGTGTTATAACTTTGAATTCGTGTACGAAATATATTTACCAATAAGATTAAATATAAATAGGTATAATATAGACTAAAGATACGTTAAAAAATATTCTTACACATCTCCATACTCTTGATTATGAAATAAATGGAGGCTAATGAATATAGAAATTTGTATCAGTGAATATAAATTGTTGTTGGTTCACTGAAAGCAGTGATGAGAAATAGGGAGGTGAGTATATTAAGAAGTCACTGCATGATGGTATTGTGATCCCTACCCTGACGTATGGAAGCGAAGCGTGGACCTTGCAAGAGGGGAACAAATCAAGAGTGAGAGCAGTGGAAATGAGGTACTTAAGAGGAGCGTATGGAGTGACATGGAGGGACAGGTTGACGAATGAAGAAGTGAAGGAACGCTGTGGGGTGGATGTGGATGTGGTTGAGAAGATTAGGAGAAATACACTGAGGTGGTTTGGACATGTGAAGAAAATGGAGAATGAAAGACTGACTAAGAGGGTGTATGTAGGTGAGGTGGAGGGAGGGAGAGGGAGAGGTAGACCGAGGATGAGGTGGAGGGATGGAGTTGAGAGGTATATGAGGGAGGGGGGGTGAGTCGGGGGGAGGGTAGTCAAATGGTGGGTGACAGAGCGACTTGGAGGCGTTTTGTCTGCGGCCACCCTTTGCGGGATTAGGGCGTCGGGCTATAGATAGATAGATAGAACTTTTTGAGTAGGCTAATCCTGATAACAGACAGACAAACAAACAGACAAACAAACCAAAGCGGGCAAAAACCTAACCTCCTTGGCGGAGGTAAAAATGAACTGGTCTTCATACCCCCATCCCATTTGGCCAATAGAAACTGTTCTCGAAAATTAAAATTTTCACGGAATATTATTGACATGGTATCATGACCTGGGTAAAATTTCGACTGAAAGTTGGTCAAAAATTGGTCACAGGTTGAAGTGCTTTTCGCCAGTTTCAGTATATAGCTCCTTTAGTGTGCGATAGAGAGAGACGCCCCCATGTGGTGGCACCTATATAACTGGGCAGCTTCACTGTCCAGTTATACAAAAGTTCCTCAACTTTTCATCTACAGCCTACACACCGAGCCTACACCCGACACACACACACACACACACACACACACACACACACACACACACACACACACACACACACATTGTATCTCCCCATACAGACAGAATTGATAAATACATACATAATTTATCAACTCCCTGTGATCACCTCTTATATATCTTTCCCCCATTGCTTAACATCTTGAAACCACAGACTTCTGCTTCGGTTTTAATAGTCCCGTCCTCTCTCTCTCTCTCTCTCTCTCTCTCTCTCTCTCTCTCTCTCGGGTTCCGTCTCCCACGCACACTTTCATGTAAAGTGTACACGAAGCAGTGATTGTGTCAAGACACATCTCTCGTTCAGACTGATAATTTGATATATAAACAGGTAAAAAAAAAGACACACAGATAGACAGACAGACAGACAGACAGATATGGAGATAGATAGATAGTTAAATGTATGTTACATGCACTATTCGCGCTTTAAAACCCACACACGTCTCCCACACACTCGTTCACTGTGAAATAATGGTACACACACACACACACACACACACACACACACACACACACACACACACACACACACACACACACAAAACCAATAATCTTCAAACCTATTGCCTTTTTCCACATTGTTTGTATATATATGCATTTATTTTTGTAAATAGATAAGCATTAACATTTTTGCATAAACGATGGGAAAATAATACTGCAGCAAATATTTGTAGTTTATATTAAAATGATTTCACCTCCATTTGTTTCAAGAAAGGTGAGCATTATGTATAACTATTACATAAACACTGCCACTCCGCCGGGACATTTCTCGTGTGTTGTGTGCACGGCTTAGTGTTATTAATTCCTGCTCTACAGGTATATCCTTTACTGATTTCCTCCCCCCACTGCCACAGCTGCTCCCACACCAGCCGACTGAGCAGTCTCTGTAACACATAAGACACTGCCACGTGAGATTCAAGTAAGCGTAATTTATGGGCTAATCTATAAATTGTATTCCGTATATTTTTATGAGTTTGTCAGTAACTGTAAATATTGAAGAGTGTTATGGTAAGCGAATGAAGGGAGTGCATATTTGCCCTAAGGACTCTAGTTGTGTTGTTATTATTATCATTATTATTATTATTATTATTATTATTATTATTATTATTATTAAAGTAGTAGTGGTAATATTAATAATAGTAGTCGTAGTAGTAGTTGTAATAATAGTAGTAGCAGTAGCACCGGTAATATTGTTATTGTTATTATTAGTAGTAGCAGGAGTAGTAGCAGCAATCGTAGTAGTAGCAGTAGTAGTATTTTATTTCTGTGTCTTTACAAATTAGTATACAATAGTAGGATTATGATGGTGATGATGATGAATGTGATGATGATACTGACACTGATACTGATGCTGATGATGATGATAACGATAACGATGACACTGATACCGATGATAATGATGATGTTGACACTGCTGCTGATGATGATGATGATGATGACATTCAGTGCTTGTGTGCTACCCCTTATTCGTTTTGTCAGCCGAGTGAGGGTGTTTTCAATTTTCTTGACAAAAAGGTCAGTGGGCCAGAAAGTGTGTAGAAGCCTGGGGGAGAATGTACACTCACCTTGGTACACACACACACACACACACACACACACACACACACACACGATCAAAACACAAATCCTTCTCTTTCTTCGCAAACTTGTGCGTAAAAAAAATCGTCTCGGTCGTCGACATTTTTACCACTCAATTTTGTTTCTTTACTGCCACCTAAATTAAGTCTGCCAGTCACAATACAGGCCCCATTCTAGCTGACTGGTGAGTTCGTAACATATCCTCTTTACCGATTTAGTTCGCAGAAATCTATATCTGTGTGGGAGACATGTGTATGTGGGTGGAGGTTGTCCCGAGTTCACCATTATTTCTGCCTTGACAAATGCGTAGGAGAGAGAGAGAGAGAGAGAGAGAGAGAGAGAGAGAGAGAGAGAGAGAGTGTGTGTGTGTGTGTGTGTGTGTGTGTGTGTGTGTGTGTGTGTGTGTGTGTGTGTGTGTGTGTGTGTGTGTGTGTGTGTGTGTGTGTGTGTGAGTCGTTTGAAAGACGCCCCGTACTGAATGGGTTACGACTCTCTCTAGCCCCTTCACTTCTAAAAGTATTTCTCTCTCTCTCTCTCTCTCTCTCTCTCTCTCTTGCCAGAAACTTCAGTTCCGTAAGGGGTGGCCACAAACATATCACCTCCTTGTCGTCCTGTCCCCTGCCATTTCGATGTCCTCCCCTTAGCTCACACTCCCCTGTCTCATATACCTCTCCACTCCATCCCTCCATCTCATCCTCGGTCTCTCCCTGGTTCACCGCCCCCCCTCCACCTCACTCACAGACACTATTGTCGTTAGTTTCTCGCTCTCAAACCTCTCCCGGGGTAAATAAAATGTATGAATATATACGGTAGCGAATATACCATAATGAAAATGACAATAGTACTAGATGATGGAAAATAAGGTTCCTTCGGTTAAAGCCCTGGTGTGGTGTGGAATGGGAAGGTGATTTTGTGTGGTGTGGTGTGGTATGGGAGGGTGATGTTGTGTGGTGTGGTGTGGTGTAGCATGGGAGGGTGATTTTGTGTGGTGTGGTGTGGTATGGGAGGGTGATGTTGTGTGGTGTGGTGTGGTGTGGCATGGGAGGGTGATTTTGTGTGGTGTGGTATGGTATGGGTAGGTGATTTTGTGGTGTGGTGAGGTATGAGAGGATGATTTTGTGTGGTGTGGTGTGGTGTGTGGCGTGATGGGGTATGGGAGGGCGATGTTGTGTGGTGTGGTGTGGTGTGGCATGGGAGGGTGATATTGTGTGGTGTGGTGTGATATGGTACGATGATTTTGTGTGGTGTGGTGTGGTATGGGAGGGTGATATTGTGTGGTGTGGTGTGGTATGGTACGATGATTTTGTGTGGTGTGGTGTGGTATGGGAGGGTAATATTGTGTGGTGTGGTGTGGTATGGTACGATGATTTTGTGTGGTGTTGTGTGGTATGGTACGATGATTTTGTGTGGTGTGGTGTGGTGTGGTATGGTACGATGATTTTGTGTGGTGTGATGTGGCATGGTAGGGTGATTTTGTGTGGTGTGGTGTGGTATGGTACGATGATTTTGTGTGGTGTGGTGTGGTATGGGAGGGTAATATTGTGTGGTGTGGTGTGGTATGGTACGATGATTTTGTGTGGTGTGGTGTGGTATGGTAGGGTGATTTTGTGTGGTGTGGTGTGGTGAGATGTGGTATGGAAGTGTGATTTTTGTGGTGTGGTGTGGTGTGGTATAGGAGAGTGATTCTGTGAGGCTTGGAGTAAGAGGTTGATGTGATATGGTGTGGTGCGGTATGATGTGTGGTGGTGTATGGTTTCTCTAAAGTCACCGAAGTCCATGGGAGTTAAGCATCTCTTCTCCGAAAATCGTTAGTGAGAGGCAGACTGACAGCGTCCCTCCTTGAGATACTCCTGCATGTAAAAATACTTCATGGGAGTAATGTGGTTAAGCTAAAATAAAATACGGCCAAAATATCTGAGAGAGAGAGAGAGAGAGAGAGAGAGAGAGAGAGAGAGAGAGAGAGAGCAGCAGAAGTCTTAAGGTCCGTGAATAGTAAATAGTGGAACAAAAGAGATATATGAGAGTAAATGACAGGGTAAAGAGTAAGAATGAATAGGGGAAGAATAGGAAGAAAATTGGCCTGAAGTGAATATTGTGAGTGGGCAGCTGAGAATGAGGGAGAATGAATGATGGATTGAAAGTGTGCTGGGGAAGGGGGACAGGAGGGGAGGTTTGGCAGCTGATTTGTTACTTTTGAGGAAAACTAGAGAGAGAGAGAGAGAGAGAGAGAGAGATGAACTACTGCTTTCAGGCTGTGACCCACTCTCAGGAAATCTTCTAGCACCACAAACAGGCGTTAATACTCATTCTTGAACATTGTACGAGCAAAACTTATTATTTTGAAGACCTTGTGATGGCGGGAGATGACAGAGTGAGGACAGAGTGACGGTGTTGGAGTGTGTGTCTGAGGGGACAACTGTTGAGAAAGGGGTATGTTTAATGTAGTGCAGGGGTGTCTAATAAGAGACCCCATATTCCCGGGGACAAGTCTTGTACAATAAACTGTCATGGGAATCTCGCAGCCTGTACCACATACACTTTCTTGGTCTTGAAAATTGTACTATCCTATGCTAGATACCGTCAGACGATTGTATACATTTAAGACTTGGGATACAAGATTCTGAAACTGATGCTATACTCCCTTCACTCTAACTTGCCCAAATTTGCCAATTCTGAAGCCAAAATACTGACTTGTAACAAAGGATCAGCATTAGAATATCATCCTAGTCACAATGAAGTGCTACAGAATGGATGCAAAGCCATATCATCGTTATTTTCTGCTACTGAGCTACGGGAAATATCTGCAAAAGAACGGAAATCTGGGCCAACTGAAGGTAAGAGAACCTTCAACCCTGTAATGGATAAGGCAACCGTAATGTCATATTCCAACGACCGGTAGGCAAATTTATTCAACTGAAACTAAGTCATAAGAGCCAGAGTGTCAAGTATATCCGCGTTGAAGGGAAGGACACAATGGTTCTCGTAGCATTCCGTCTGCTCCCATACCACATATCACACGGATTTTGGATGTTGTGACTGAGTAACTGAGCCGCATTTACTTGTACAACTTTACTAACAATATTGGTGTCTCCACAAAGACCGAGCCAGTTTAGTTCAAGGGAGTGTCAGTTAACTCTTGCATTACACAGTAGGAGGAAAAAGAAGTGAGAGTGTGTTGCCAGATTGTTATGCGCCCTCTGTAGTGGAGGAGTAATAAAGGTAGACAGTTCAGAAGACCAGTGAGCATTGATATGGCAACGATATGGCAAGTCTGAAGCCCAATCCCCCTCATGTACTCCTCTCTGCACACCACAGACAATGAACGGCGCATCAGTGTAAGCAGGCCACTCTATGTTGTGGTTCGAGAAGTGCTATACTGTCTGCAAAGATCCGAGGTCCAACCCAAGCTAAACAGGGAATGACTCGAAACTCTAAATGGCATTAAATGAGATTCTATTTTCCTCGCTCCCGCTAATAGCATTACACCAGCACGAAATGAGACGTCCCACGCAAACACTCAGTATGGTGTGTGGGTATTAGTGCTGAAGTGGTGATGTATGGAGTGTAGTAATTAAGAAGACTGCTGTGTCTCAGGGAATGAACCCTCTAGTTGAAGCCCACGCACACACACACACACACACACACACACACACACACACACACACACACACACACACACACACACACACACACACACACACCGTTCGCTGGCTCAGTGGTAGCGTTCTCGCTTGCCATCTGGTAGACGGGAGTTCGAGCCTCGCTCAGGTTGCGAAAAGTTTCACTGACGAAGTGGGTGGTTACTGTCCCCCTTGAGCAAGGGCACGGGTGTGTGCGTGTGTGAAGGTCACAGCCTTGCCCTTGGATCGGACTATATGAGCTCTCAGCTCCCTTCCGGGAGGGTTTAAGCTGACGATCATTACCATCCAATGATCCTGACCGACCCGGTGAATTACACACACACAAAAGTTTTTTTGTTTCTATTCTAATATTTTTCAGTATTTATTGTCTATCTGTCTGTCTGTCTATCCATCTATCCATCCATCTATCCATCCATCCATCCATCCATCACTGTCTATCTGCTTATCTGCTTGTACGTATGCATGTATCTATTTTAGTATATGTGTATGTGTGTATGTACGTATGTATGTATGTATGTATGTATTTACTGTATGTATGCATGCATGCATGTTTATCTATCTGTCTATCTATCTATCTATCTATCTAACATGAATATTGCTGTCTGTCTATCTGTCGAACATGAATACTGCTGGTAACAGGAGCTTCTGACTGACAACACATCCTTGTCCAAATTAATTGCTTCCAGTATATATATGATGAGGGATTGGGCCTTTTATTATATTGTCAAAAATGATGAATGGACTGAGGGGAAAAAACAATGATCTAATAATGTTCTTTATTTATATCGTGACTAACTCCATGGGGCTAAATAACAAACGTGCATAAAATTAATATGAAAGTAAAAGATGAATGAAAATGTAAATTAGAATCCATGAATACATAAGAGAGGGAAGGTGACCGAGTGATGCATAGGAGATGCGTTACTTGAGAAACACTGTGTGGTAGTGCGTCATAGGAGCCTGATAGTGTTAATATTGGCACGGTTTTATGTCCAGCTCTAACGTACGGAAGCGAGGATTAGACTTTGTTGGAATGACACAAGTCAAGAGTGGGAAAAGTTGAGATGAGTTATTTGACAGGAGCATGTGAAGGTACATAGAGAGACAAACAAATCAGGAAGTGAAGGAGAGCTGTGGTATGGATGTGGATGTGATAGTATGCGTTAGGAGAAATACATATGAGGTAGTTTGGTCATGTAGAGAGGATAGAGAGCGAGAGAATAACGAGGAGAATGTATGTGAGTGATATGGAGGCGGGGAGAGGGAACGGGAGACCGAGGATGAGATGTAGGGATGGAGTAGAGAGGTTTATTAGAAAGGAGGGGGTTGTGAGCTGTGGGGAGGGTAGAAAAATGACAAAGGTCAGGGCGACACGGAAACTATTTGTTTGTGGCCATCCAGTTTGAGATTAAGCATTTCTGGCTATAGACAAACAGGTAGATAGATTTAGTGTGCAAGGTGTTGGTTAATGCATGATCAAACTTATTACCGTAACACATACAGTATGTTATACCTGAGTGGTAACATTTTATCCAAGTGATTTTTTTTCCAGCTTGCTTAGCAGCTCCACAGGGAAAGGGGTTATCAAGACCACACACACACACACACACAGTATTATAGATATGTATGTGTATGTGTGTGTGAGTGTGTGTGTGTTTTTTCCTTTATGTGTCCGACTCTGGTCATAGGCTTCACAGCCTGCTTCCAAGGTCCAGCAGTCCTTCTACATACCATACACCTCTGCATGTCACCACTTCGGCGCTAACACCCACCGTCCATACTGAATACATGCTAGGGCTGTCTCATACGGACTGGTATTAGCGGGGGTACTTTTACATGTTGGCGGGTCTTCTGGTAGATCAGTAAAATCTACTTTTAAGAAATTCATATCCTTAAACTGTTCTTTGCCACATCCAGGATACGAACCTACTGTAGGTCCAATAGGACTGCAGATCACCTCTCTACTGATTCATACAACACCTCCAACGAGGAAATTTTCTCCTAAGCTGAATAAAATCGTATGGAAATAGCAATAATAATACAACACAAGCTTCCTGGGGCTAATAGATTAAACTGACTGTGTGTTATACCTTAAACAGACATTCCATTTTACAGATTCCATCAGATGAATCCGATATGACATGTTTCAGTGCGGCGTATAATGGTATTTCCTGGGAGGCTATAAATCTCTCTCTCTCTCTCTCTCTCTCTCTATTATATATATATGACATGTTTCAGTGTGACGTTTAGTGACATTTCCTGGAAGGCTATAAATCTAAATATGTCATATCGAGAGAGAGAGAGAGAGAGAGAGAGAGAGAGAGAGAGAGAGAGAGAGAGAGAGAGAGAGAGAGAGAGAATACCTTCATAGAAAATCAATAATCGTAAAACTTTTGATGCAGATGATTATAAAAGTTAACCAAAGTATTGTGGTGGTAGCTGCCTTAATTCCTCTGGCCAAGGGCAGCTTTATTTCCACCAGCGTAACAGGGAGGAGGTTATTTACTCTCCCTTGCCTGCCTGTCTCTCTGGCTCGTATGCTCATCGGTTAAAGAAGCTCCCTGACGCCTTTTCCTAAGCGATTTTATTTTGTTTGTCAGACATTACTGTCCTCTTCGGTGCTACATATATCCATCCAATGTAGCCATACTCTGCATAAGTAACGTATATAAGGATATTAACCACCCATATCCAAAAGTAAATCGCTCAGGAAGAGGTGTTAAGGGTCTTTCTCGATTAACAAAAACATAAGCCTTTGCGTACAGGATGCCTCAAAAAGTAGTGTTCGGATGATAATGAATTCTGGTGGACAGGTGGACAGTGGCTCAAAAAAGAGTTGTTTAGATTTTGAAGTAGACCCGCATCTGGATGCAGGAAAAAAATAATACATTTCTTTTCCGTCTTTGGAGGCATGCACTTCCTGAGATTGTGTAACGAGGCAGACTAAGATCTTGGAGTGTACTGATTAACTGTTTGAGACCGTGAAATTATTTGTCTGGTAGCAAAGAGGCATTACAGTTACAGGCTACATCTCAAAATCTATTGACGTTGAAGGAGGTATGCGCTCTCTGAATACGCTCTATATCTATTTACTTTAACTTAGCTTAAAAATTCCATCTCTACCTCCCCAGTGGCGAGTTGTACAAACAGATTAACATTTGAATATGATGTTAGAAAGAGCTGATATGCAAGGATGGAGACTCGAAGCATTGTCTTTTTCTGCCACTGAGCAACAAAAAATATGCAGCAAAAAGACGAGCACCTGGATCAAGTTAATGTACTGTAGAGGAACTATATATTATAATTTCCATGCCGTGTGTGAACGACATAGTTTGGCTTAGGATAAATTATTTGAAAGAAAAGACCAACTGTGACCTTTATCAGTCCTTTGTATGCTAGACCTCATTATGGTGAATATAGCAAGAAAAATATATAGTAATACGTAACTGGAGAGGTGTGTTAATAGGATTGCCTACCAATATCTGAAAAAGTGCGACCTTGACCTGTGTAATCGACGTCTGGGTTTATTAGCTCAAAAGCTCGTCTGATCATTGTAGTGTGAGCACAAAAAGGTCCTCCACACGAAATTTAATTAGTTTATGATTTAAAAAGTTATGGCAGTTTCTGATGACAAAGTCCAATAACAAAATTATTGAGGTTGTTAGTTATCACTTAGCTCGTTGGTAGACTTATAAACAAATTGACGTGTATTGATCTGGTTGGCTAAGGGACTCAACAGCTTGCTGGATTACATTCAGTGGCAGGCTAGCGATTTTTTATTATTATGAGCAGTCAGGGATATGCGACTCTACGCTCCTGTCTTAAATCGTTTCTGTCTAACCTACCTCCAGGTTCTTTATACCTTTATGTCCCTGGAGATGAGGTTAAAGTGAGAGACTAACTAGGAGAGTGTGTGAGGTGGAGGGGGGAGAGGGAGGGAGTGGCCGAGAATGAAATGGAGGGATGGAGTAGAGGGGTATATGAGCGAGGAGAGTGTAAGTTGAGGGAGGGCAGCGAAAGGGCAGGGGACAGGGTGACATGGAGGCGATTTGTTTGTGGCCACCCAGTACGGGATTAAGGCGTCTGGCTATAAACAGAGATAGATAATAACAGATAGACGGAAAATTATTGCGGGAGTCGTAACAATGGGTAGGTATAGGGGAAGGGAGGGAGAAAGACCACTGGAATTACTGAGTGACAGTTTCTCTGCACTTAATTGCCTGTTCATTTCCATTTCATCTTGCTTCACTGTGTACGAGTCAGCTGATATGGGAAGGCGTGAGAGGCAATTTGTTGTGGGTGCGAGGACCGCTAGGCCACAGGGAACGGACTGTGGACCCTGAACCTGGAGTCAAGTAAATACAACGTGCAGAAAATTATATAAGACATGAGAAAAATGAAAGAAAAACCAACAAGACCAACAAGTAAAAACCGAAACAAGAAGGAGAGAGAGAGAGAGAGAGAGAGAGAGAGAGAGAGAGAGAGAGAGAGAGAGAGAGAGAGAGAGTAAAAATACAAAGTTCAAAATATACCAGATATCTCGTGAAGAGAGTTGAATTCCGCATATATTTCCCTTCTAGTAATTACACCCATATTGTTTATCTACTTCATGACCCACGTGTCGTCGATAGGTAGGAATGAATCTTATCTAAATAAAAAATAAAATACAGATACAAGGCCCCCATCCCGCCAGCCACACTTCCATCACGTCTGTCAGAATTATATCAAACTTCACCGAGCTTCAGAAAACCATTGGAAAAATTCACCTGCCCTGTCTGTCAAAGCTTACACACTGGTTGGTAGTGACAGACACAGGAATGTACCGGGAAGGATATTTTGAGAGAGAGAGAGAGAGAGAGAGAGAGAGAGAGAGAGAGAGAGAGAGAAATGCAAGTAAATCACACATATGCATACGAGTATTGTTGCTGCTGATCTTTCCCACAGCCTGCCTGGCCCCGCAGATCCATCAACCGCAGGCAAGCAGCCCCACTCTCACAAACAGGGGCATCCCGCTCAGTGCACCAATATTCCCCTGTGGCTAACAGCGCCTCGCCACAGCAAGGCGTGGGGAAGTGTGGAAGTTTGGTTCCTCGCCATCCAGTTAACAGGAGCACCGTAGTAATCTCCACTGCATCCTGTAATTTGGTTATATGGTTACCACCCAACGTTGTAAATAGTTTCCTGTTACGGGAAACACTTTAGGTGTGTCACTCAGTGCAGAGCCACCTGAAGTGGAAAGAGGCGTAGATAACAGTGACAGGATGGATGGGAGAGAAGGAAGACAGAAAGGTAGACACACAGATAGAATAATAAAGGTGAAGGAAGAAGTAGGCAGCACTACATCATGTGCATGGGTGATGGTCACGCCACCACCCACCACCAGTTCATGCGATTCATATATATGTTAGTATCCACAGAGAAAGACAACACGAAATATCCCAACGCTTTGGTGTATTCACGTGTGCAGGGGAGAACAAAGACCCCTGAAGATGTGAATATACGGAAGCACTCGGGACATTTCCTGTTTCTTTTTTCAATGTCCAAATTTTCATAAGTATACAAATAAATTAATAAATATGTATATTTAGAGACAGATAGAAATATGGATAGATAGATAGATTGATAGCTACGCAGATAAAGACGGATGGATAGATCATGCAATCTTTCCGTCCCATCACAACAGTTAAGACTCGGGACTAGATGAGTCAGTTCCATCATTTAAGGTAAGGGTGACCAGCCACACTCGCCTCTAAGTGATTATTATATGAGCATCACGTTGGGTCTGGTTAGTACTTGGATGGGTGACCGCCTGGGAACACCAGATGCTGTTGGTATAACGTTCTCCCTACGTGTCAAGTGGGGTTGGTGGAGGATTAGTGCCCCTCCCTGTAAAACAATTAACTCTAAGCCTTGGCCACCCCGTTTGGGATACATGGCGTCTGGCAATGAATGAATGATCAACTTCTGGATGTAGCAGCTTTTGGATACTAGCATTTACGGGTCTGAGCTGCTGGGAACAACTTAGCTCACTAAAACATCGGGTGTCATTTGGTTATATGTTTATCACCCAACAGATTAAATAGTTTCCTGGGTTACCGGAAACCATATGCCTAATCACTTAGTGCAGAGTCACCCTAAAATATAATGAAAGGATACCCAAATGCAAACCCGAGAAATGTTATACAGCTGGCCAGACACTGTAGTGGGAGTGAGAGTTCCGGGTACCCTCAAAGGTGAAACGTCAGTGGGCGAGACATGCATGAACACCTTTACTTCTATGGCGGGAAGAGTAAGGTGAAGGTAGACTGACGCAGCTGTGAGTGCGGGTGTATGAGAGGCAACTGTTAAATCCTGCTCTGGTGGGGCCGGCAGCAGCAGGAGGGGTAAAATTAAAGCTCCCCGCTTCACCTCACTGTCGTCCATATTAGCATAGCCACCGTGTTTACCAGGTAGGGGTGGCGCTGAATGAAAACTGTGTCTCATCTAGAACATAAATATATTGGCACCCTCACCAAAACACTCATAAAGCCCAGTTTAATGCGTGAGAACTAAGGAATTCCCAAAGCTACTCCCAAAGCCCAACTAACCTTCGTAAGAGCTTCGAAACGGGTTGCTAAAACATCAGTCACTTTTCTTCCTCTTTTTATTTTTTTTTAATCTTCATTAGTCATTGCTTCAAAACGAAAAGACGCCCACGAACGTACTAAGCACCAAAACGTTCAAATAACCGGGATTATATATATATATATATATATATATATATATATATATATATATATATATATATATATATATATATATATATATAATCCCCGGTTATATATATCTATATCTATATCTATATCTATCTATCTATCTATCTATATAGATAGATATAGATATAGATATAGATATAGATAGATAGATATCTATATCTATATCTATCTATCTATCTATCTATCTATCTATCTATCTATATATATATATATATATATATATATATATATATATATATATATATTTATTTATGCAAGGAAGAAGGAATCAGAGGCTAGAAGTCCGCATATTTTTCTGTCCAAGAAAAGACGAGAGAGAGAGAGAGAGAGAGAGAGAGAGAGCAAAATTCAAAATCCGTTCATTTCTAGATGCCTGGACACACTGAGATATAAAAGACTGGAGAACACAGGAAGTAGGAAATACAGACGAAAGTAGACAATTCCAGAATTGACCTGTTGCATACATGAAGGACTGAGTAACAGTTAACTCTTGCATTAGACAGCTGGACAGAAAAGGGATGAGAGTTTGCTACTAGACTGGTGCTTCGAGCCCGCCGTAATGGTAGAGCGATGCAAACAGACAGTTCAGAGGAGCAGTGACCATTGTAGTAGCGATAGAAGAGAGATAAAGATGGGACAGTGCAGCGAAGAGATAGAGGTTGAAGGGAGCCAGTAAGAGGAGGAGGGTTAATGAGACGAATAGCCTTTGACTCCACATTGTTGAGGAGATCTGTATGATTGGTGTGTCCCCACACAATGGGAGTTGTACCTTACACAGGGGCGAATAAAACCCGTGTACAAAGTCAACAACTGCGCACGGGTAAAGAATGCACGGAGTCGGCTTAGCACACTTAATCTTTTGGAAGCAGATTTTATATGTGAGGCAGTACGATCTTTTGAGGATAAATCCCGAGAAAATGAAATAATGAAATCACAGTTATGTTCAAAGATAAAGCAGGATTGAGGTGGATACTGTACAAAATTAGAGGATACTTCTGTGGTAGAGTTTGATGGACCGAAAGATGAAAGAACTGAGTTTTTGATGCATTAAGAACAAGATTACTTTTATCCCAATCAGAGATACGACCCTAGTCAGACATTTGGTGTGCCATAGCCTCATCCCTTGTTTGTTGATGTAACTGCTGAGATGGACGCTGCGGGAAGAGAATGGAAATGTGAATGGTGGAGTCATCAGCGTATGAGTGGACAGGGTAGGATGTACAACTTCGAAGGTCATTGATGAATAGGAGGAGAGTTGATGATAGGTCAGAGCGGTCAGAGCCCTGAGCAACACCACTATTGATGGCTCGACGAGAAGAGCGGTGGCCGTCTACAACAGCAGTTATAGAACGACCAGAAAGGAAGCGAGAGATGAAGGCACAGATAGAAGGATGGAAACCATAAAGGGGCAGTTTGGAAATTAAAGATTTATGCCAGACCCCATCAAAAGCCTTTGAGATGTCAAGTGCAATGGTAAAGCTTTCTCCAAAGTCCCGGAATGAGAATGACAGTAAACCTTAGAGGAGCATTCCAGCAACAGCACGCTAGTTACAGCCAAAATACCATTCCCTAGCACCCAGACCTCTTTTCAGATTATATGTTGCCCATTTCCACTGGGGTGATACAGTTAGACGTCAGAGTAGAACTAATATGTATTTGGTATCAAGCTTTAACAAAAATCATTTACAAAAGACAGTCTAAATGTTAAGATGGAGGGATGGAAAGAGTGCAGAAACAAGAGACGAATAAGCACAGAAACAAGAGAGCTTTTGGGATGGAAGAGATGCAGGGTTCTATGTCCACTACTACAGTACATTCCACCAGCTACAAAAGTGCGGACGTTAATGTAGAGTTCCTGATGCGGACGCCAAAGTATCAGGAAAGAGAGAGAGAGAGAGAGAGAGAGAGAGAGAGTAGAGTAAACTGAGCAGGGATGAGATAGAGAAAAGGAGAAAAATGAGGGAGAGATGGTGGGGGAATGCAGAATAAATTGAGTATCTAAGAGAGGGAGAAAAGGAGAAATAATGAGAGAGAGAGAGAGAGAGGAATTGCATTATACCTTCACAGAAAAATCAATAATCGTAAAATTTTTTATGCAGATAATTACAAAACTTAACCAAAGTATTGTGGTGGTAGCTGCCTTAATTTCTTCAGGCCAAGGGCAGCTTTATTTCCACCAGCGTAACAAGACGGAGGCATTGTGTTCAGCAGTGTCTGTCTCTGCCTCTTTGGCTTGTATTCTCGACGGTTTAAGAAGCTCCCTGACGCCTCTTCCTAAGCGATTTATTTAGTATGTTAGGCCTTACTGTCCCTTCAGTGTTACATAAATCCATCCAATATAGCCATACTCTGCATACGTAGCGTAGGAAAAGATGTTATCCAGCCATATCCAAAAATCGCTCAGGAAGAGATGTTAAGGGGCTTGCTCAATTAACAAAAATATGTGCTTTTGCGTATACGATTTTTCAAAAAGTTGTGTTCGGATTTTAATGAATTTTGGTAGACAGGTGGGCCGTGACTCAAAAACGAGTTGTTTAGATTTTGAAATAGATCCGAATCTGGATGCAGAAAAAAATTATATTTTTTAAAATTTCTTTTCCGTCTTTGGAGTTATGCACGTTCTGGGATTGCTTAACAAGGCAGCCTAAGACTTTAGAATTTACTTATTAACTACTTGAGACCGTTAAATTTTTCGTTTGGTAGCAAAGACGAATTAACCAACAGAAGGGGACTACATTTTAAAATTTATAGTCGTTGGTATGCGCTCTCTGAATGCATTCTATATCTATTTTGCTTTAAATTAGCTCAAAAATTCCATCTCTCCCTTCCCAATGCTGAGTTGTTAAAATAGGTTAACCATTGAATATGATGTTAGTCAGAAAGACTTGATATACAAGGATGGGGATTCGAAGCATTGTCTTTTTTGCCACTGAGCTACAAGAAATAAGCTGCAAAAAGACGAACACTTGGACCAGATCAATGTATCACATATCTCAGCGACAGAAAAATAAGAGTAAAAGTAGATGATGTACAGTACAAGAATTATAAACTACAGCTGTATATAATGGAGGAGTGTGGACAAATGTGATTGATGGAATAGAGATGAGATGATGCTTAGTATTCAAGTATATTGTTTATTTGTTTGTTTGCTTGCCTTTTATACCCCTACCACCTTGAATGAATTTGGATGCTCACCTAGCAGTGTGGGCCTGTAAATTTGTCATCTAATTAGGACTACATGTATATGAACGAGCAAATATTAAGTCCCCAGCATTGATGTTGATAGGTGATGCAGAATTATGCTGGCGTTGTATCATATCCTCTTCAGATATTTCCAGAATGGTCTTTATATACTGGAGTATTTTCTGGAAGTCTACCATTTTCACTTTCATTTAATCATCCAAATTATAGGGTGGACTCGGTTTTGATAATGGCATTGAATAGGACAATTTTTTATCGAATCCATATAAGATAAATGAATAGAGTTTCACCAATGGATTTATTGATGAAACTATTGACTGAGGTCGTAACCTGAGGTATCCACTCATCTCAACAGGTGTTGTGACTGGACAAATAATGTGATCAATGAATGCACATGCAATGCTCTTAGCAGTCTTGTCTTGGAGACTTACAAGAACACAGTAAAGTGAGAAATGATCAATTCCCACAAACAAATACTCTACAACAGGTTCTGTACTAGGCAATCTAAGGAGGTAAAGCGTAACCTTGCCAAGGAAGCGATGAAACTGGATATTGTACAAATGGAGCATGTAATCCGATTGACCCTTTATTACAATTACATGTAACACAGGAAACACAGTGAACATTGATATCCTTACGCATAGCAGGCCAACAAAATGAAAGACGTGCTTGTTTCAAACACTGATCTTTTCATGGATGGGACGCATGAGGTGTGTTACAGATGATGTGGAGTACTGCAGGTATTAAATCAGTGGGAACAACAAGTTGACTTAACTCTCTATTACGTATGCCACTTCCGGTAAGGGATGTCCTCCAAAACGAAATATCATTGTCTAAAATTAGATGACCTACTGACACTGGCAAAGTAGGTGAGGTTGAAGCATATCCTGACTCTAGGAAGTATATGGCCTTAGACCAAAGAAGGTCTGTGCACTGACGATCAAAAACAAAGTCTGAGGTTAGAGTGGTGTAAGGAATTTCACTTGGTTGACATGGTGAGACTGCCGCGGTTACATGACGTGAAAGAGCATCTGCAGGTACATTTGATTTACAAGTCACGTACTCAAAGGCTGGGTTGAAGCCTTGGATAATAACTGACCATCGTGTTTGACGTCAAATAGGTTTCTTCCTATGAAGAAATCACAAAGTGGGAGATGATCTGTTTGGATATGCACTGGATAACCGTAAATTATATCTGTGAAATGTTTAAGAGACAAAACAGCTGCTAAAGCCTCCCAGTCACTAACACTGTAGTAACGTTCAATGGCAGTGAGGGCATGACTAGCATACGCTGTTACATGTTGGCGAGCAGATGTTTGTTGCTTATCCCTCATGAGTCAGACAACGGTGGTATCTCATGAACTGGCAGAGGACAGCTGCTTCTTGACAGATCTGTTGAAGAGATTGTTCTGCGTGTAAATAGTGTAGTCACGACACTAGGTAGGAAACTCTCTACCTGTGCCTTGAAAGACTGTATGACAGTCAGAGAATAACTACACTCAGTGAGTGTAACATCACAGTTCCCAGTAAAGCATGCAGTAGCAACAGGGGAGGCAGTGGCTGAACTGGTAGAGAGGTGACCTGCACTCCTAGTGGACCCAGGTTCGAATCCCGGCTGAGGCAGGGAACAGTTTATGGATTTGTATTTGAGTAAAGGAGACTTTACTGATCTGCTAGAAGGCCCACCGACATGTCATAAAAATACCCCCACTAACACCAATACACCAGTCCTGTATGAGAAGCCCTAGCATGTATTCAATATGGACAGTGGATATTAGCGCCGAAGCGGTGACATGTAGAGGTGTGCGGTACGTAGGAGGACTCCTGGGCCTTGAAACCAGGCCGTGAAGCCTATGCCCAGAGTCGGACAAAAAAAAAAAAAAAAAAAACATCAGGGTGGTGTGAATAAACATTATGGAACATTCATCTCACTTCCCAACATCATAGCTCGAATGTTTACCAACATATCTCTTCATATTATCCCATCATTTGAAAGATTATTTTATTACCTTTCGAATGGGGCAGTTGGCATTTTGATACGAGGTATGTTTTTCTAGTAATATGCAAAAAAGTAAAAACATTTCCGAAAGACAACAGTTTTTATTCGGGGAGCTCTACCCAAAAACTTTTCTCAGCAGTGTTATGTTTTTTTTCACGATCTTATGCAGAATTTCATGTGCTTTCTCTTGATATAATCAGATATCTCCTATGCCTCACAATTTTTGAGAAAAATGCAAAAAACTACGGTGTACCCATGCTGTGTTGTGACTGTAGGGCAGTTTTGCACTTTCCCCTAAGCTGCTGCACATTTTTCACCATTTCCTTGCACACTAGGTATTGAACACTATATTCACATGAGTCGCTGTCACTATTTTTTTAGTCGAATACTCACATTTGGTGCAGGGTAGAGGCAGTGTACTTCTGGGACCAGGGTTAGAAGCACAATCTTTGTTGGCCCAGCAATAGCTAATAACGGCCATGAACGCATCACAAACACGTAATTTCCTATTGCAAACACCAAATCTTATCACAATTGTGCCCCCAAACCATACATAAGCACTACTGGTATAGCAAAATATGTCACGCAGCCGGGACAGGGGTAATAGAGGAGTTTTAAAAGGACAAGGGACTGTGCACCACCTTCCCCACTGACAGCACATTTGGTACTGAAAAACCTGTGCTGTCACGGGTATTGGGACCTGCTGTTGCCAACTCATTACTTTTGACATGAGCAGGGCAGGCTATGATGCCTCAAAAATGATGCAAATCGACCGAAAACTTCATTTTTGGCAATTTGTTTATTGTTTTATGATGCTAAAGGCATCAATGTGCATTTGCAAAGAAAGACCCAATTGACGCCAAATGTGTCATCGTGTACGAAAGGGTAAATGTAGCTGTATGGTATCAGTGTTCAGTGCTGCTTGGTGTGCCAGCATAACGTTTTGTTGTATGAGGCATGACAGTGGATCAGAGATTACAATGACTTATCTAACATCCTGTATAAATATTCGTGTACATCTCTCTTGCCTGTTTCAATAAGTATACATTATATGTCCGTTGTGTGGACAAATTGATGAGTAGCATTTGACCCAGAATGTCAGTGTGGGGGACCATAAATCCAAACCTCACATAGCACAAGTTTTGCTGCCGCAAATACTGCCCCACAATAAAAAAGTGACAAGTTTACTGCTGTGTCACCACCCTGCCCTGGTCACTGCCACGTCTTCCTTTGTTCTGTCACCCTACTCTCAAAGCAGATCTGCTTATTCCCGTTATATTTCACCAGTACAGGATCATGCAAGTACATAATGTTCAAACATCTGAAAATAATCATGACATGTATTTCATGACGTTTTGCTGAAATGCTGATCTGAAAGCAGCTTTGATGTATGGAAATTCTGTAATGTTGCAGTTCTATTAATCATTTTGTTGCTTCAGTCATTCATGTGGGAAGCAAGAGATGTGCAAGTATAGACAGAGGCTGGAGTGAGCGATGTAGTTATATGTGTTGGACTAAGGAGAGAATCTGTGATTACTCGATGGTTCTTCAATTTTGTGTCACATAATGAAAACAGGAAGCAATAATTTGACAGAAAAGGATGTGAAATTGGTGTATAATAGTAAATAAAAATTACATTTCACAGCTTATACAATAAGATGTTGCTTGTACGTCTGCGAGAAGTCTTTACAGTATCACATATACATGAATACTACATCACATTATTTGATCCTGCTTCTGAAGATCTGTTCTGGCAGTTACATGGTCAGCAGTTTTATCACATCACCCATGTTTCACAAGGGGTGTAAATTGCGAAGACACTGATCCAAATTAAGGAAGCATTAAAATCAAGTTAGTTTAGGTTATGTTAGGTAATATAATCACATAAGATACATGTAAGAGCGAACAGCTTGCAGCTGAGGAATTCTGTCCAGCTTGTCCTTATTTACACAGTAAAAATTGGAACAGTCGTAAAGAGTGCCTCTCCAGTTGTCATAAACGATACATAAACGAACAAAAACAAAAATAAACAATTATAAAAGCGATATATTACTGTCCGAAACTGCAAAATTATCTCATAAAGTCTGCTGAACAGTGTTTACAAGGTATATTTAACTAGGTTAGTTCAGGATATAGAATTAAAGGCATCTGTAACACCTGGTCCTGCCTTCCACCCCGTCGTAAGGTGGAACTAAAGTCAGAGTCTTCAAGATATAATACTACTATGCGGCTGACTGAGGTGTTACCTGAACCGTAGGTAAGGTGATACTTTAAAGGAGAGGAAAGGCAGAAAAAAGTTGCAAGGCTGTAGAATTCGAGTGTAACTGTATGAATTGGATGAGTGGTAAGTCGTTTAGTTGGATGGGTGAGTGAGGAGGTAGGGTAAGTTATAGCATGATCATTATGGAGAAATTTCTCGATTCATAAAAGTAAATAAGCAATGAGTATGTTAGACATATATCAAACACTTGCAATGCTACCCTGTTACTTGACAAAATTTCCTGGGGCAAGAGCACTGAGTAATGAAGGAAGTCCTAATAAGAGGAGAGTGTGAAGGAAGGAGATAGAATTTTCAGACAAGGCGACAAGAATAAGACGTGAAATACAGTTGAGTCATGGTGGGTGGGTGGTGGGCGACTCGGTGAGAGGTGGATAGTTGTCATATTGGATGGGAGTGCTAGTCCTTTCTGGGACAGTGAAGAGTTTAAGAATTTATATTTCTCTAAAATAGACTTTACTAATATACCATACAACCCACCTACAAGTCAGAAAAACATCTCGGCAGTAACCATCAGACAGTCCTGTATGCGACAGCCCTAGTATCCATTCAATATGAAAAGTGGGCTTAGTACCGAATCCGTGACAAGTGAAGGCGTATGGTACTTTGGAAGACAGCTGGGCCTCAGGGAACTGGTTGCAAAGCTTATATGCGGTGTCAGATGCATAAAAAAGTAATCGATGTGGTGAATAATATTTCCTGAGAGGGTATCAGGCTTTCAAAGACTTGGATGATGCGTTACACATCTTGTGACTCATTTTACTGAGAATGCTGTTTTAACGTTCTGCCTTCGTGATTTTTCTAGGTTTGCTTCCGGATCATGCGGCACCTAGCTCTTCGGTATGATGATAATGTGTACGATGTGAGATGGATTGTGGAAAGATACCAAAATCAATGATAGGATGGTGGGATGTGGTATGGCAGAGCACTTGCCACACTGATGTGGGTCCTTGGCTTCAGGTGATATCATCAGGTGGTCAAGTGATTTACATTACGGTATCTCCAACCACACCTTTCTTCAACCTGGGCTTCTGTCAGAGGGTAAGGAGTGAAATAGGGAGTTAGGGATGCGACTGAGAATAGTGAAACATGTTAACTATGGATAGCATTGAATGATAAAATAAACAAACAAAAAATAAGACAAACAGACTTTTAACAAGTGAGAATTTCTGCCTTAAGTCATTTCCACCCTTTCTTAAGCCATATTACTTTCTTTAAGAGACTGGTTGTCAGTGGATACAGGCAAGTGGCTTATGGTGGGTGTGGCTTTGGAGTGGCAGACTTAGGTCACCCAGGAGGAGCGTGGGAGCTGGGCGGGCTGCTGCCAGATGTTAGTGACAGGGAAGACAGGGTGGTGTGCTGGTAGGACGGCAGCAAAGGCTTTAATGTAATTAGTAACGTCACTGCAGATTGGAGAGAGGGAGACTACACTGATGATTTGATTGGAATTGACTACAGTGTAGGAATCTGGTGATATTGAAACCTATTTAGGCAGGACAGGTAATTATACTGTAATTTCTGTCCGTTAACACTCATCACCAACACTGAATCACAAATAATAAGTAATCCCACTCGCTGCAGTGACTTATTCTTCACTAAATCTAATGCTGTCGCCATACAACTATTTTTCCGTTAGCAGGAAAAGCTGGTCATGAATATATTATGAAAAAATAAATAAAACTCTCCAGTAAACACTACACTACACTCTGGCCTCAATTATTGATATTCATGCTGCAAACTGATGGTGTTACTCAGTTTCGAGGAGAAAACCTACAGCAAAGAAGGTAATGACGTATTAAAACAGATTTTGGTACCTGAGAACAACGCGAAAATCATATATAAGGTAATTTACAGAAATGTCAGGGTTACCAGGTTATAATGTAGTGGAACAGTGTACGTCACTCATAAGCATGTCCATATGGAGGTCGTCTATGTACAGCCGTGACCAAAAGTTCACCAACACTTCTTTGCCTTCTGTGTCAATGTGTGGTGTTACATGAACTATTCTTGTGAAAATGTAAATCACGTAACCAAACTGTATGTTTAGGGAGGAATGAGACATGGAAAAAAGACAGTGTTGGTAGTAAAGTGATGACGAACGTTTGCTCATGACAGTACAGTTGCAGCCACTGCTCCTATTGCAAATTCATCTGAGGTTCCAAACGAATGAGTTCAGACTCCAGTTTAGTTTACACGAATGCTGTCAGTAAGTTTACCAAGATATCATCACATTTGGTCATAGTTTTTTAATGTAGCATAACCATTGATCGAAACTGTACCATGTGTTGCCGCTAGATCAGAAAAATAGCATATAATTTATTACGGGGTTTAGTTGTGACAAATGGCGATACAAAAGGTTCTCTCTCTCTCTCTCTCTCTCTCTCTCTCTCTCTCTCTCTCTCTCTCTCTCTCTCACACACACACACACACGGGGTCAAAGAAAACTAATTTATATACTTCATCCTCAGTAATGAATTCTATTGTAGATGGAAATTGGTGTTTTGGTCACGGCCGCAGAAATTTATATAAAGAGAAATAAATGGCCCACATAATTTCAGTATTTATTCACTGAGAAATCCTTAATTACAATACACCGGCAACACTCTGACGACTTTTAAAAATAATATTGCTGATCACTTTACGAATGGTTGTTATTGTCAAGCACCCTCTCTCTCTCTCTCTCTCTCTCTCTCTCTCTCTCTCTCACACACACACACACACACACACACACACACACACAAACAAACATTTACTCGTCCCAACCACACGCACACAAGCACACACGTACACACAACCACATACAAACACACACAACCCCGTACACAAAAATACACTCTTTCTCTCGAGCCTTAAAACACACACACACACACACACACACACACACACACACACACACACACACACACACAAACCAGAAATGCGTATGAGAGAGAGAGAGAGAGGGGGGGGGGATTCTGTAATGAATAACGTGACCCTCGCCCTCCCTCCTTCCCGCACCCTCCCCCTCCCCCCTTCCCTCCCCCTCCCATTCCCTCTCCTCACTTTCCATCTCATCCTCTCCTTCCTCTTCCCTCTTCAATTTCTTATGCTTCTCCTCTCTCTCTCTCTCTCTCTCTCTCTCTCTCTCTTTCAGGATACTCAGACTGGTAGCTTATAGACAAAGTATTATCCTTCTCACTTTTTCCTGCCAGTTTTAGTTGGAGGGTTTGGAGGAGGGGGGAGCCTTCTTGCTTTACTATCCTTGTCCTTTACTATCCTTTACTATCCTTATCCTTATCTTATTTACTATCCTTATCCTAATCCTTTCCTATCCTTTACTATCCTTATCCATTACTATCCTTTACTATCCTTATTCTTTACTCTCCTTTACTGTCCCTATCCTTTACTATCCTTATCCATTACTATCCTTTACTATCCTTATCCTTCAGCATGTAGAATTAGATCTTGTAGTCATAGTCTACTCTGTAACATGCAGCCTCGAAAGGACCATAAGGTGTGCTGCTGTTTGCTTTCCTTTGTATTCCTTTGTATTCCTCCTCCTCCTCCTCCTCCTCCTACTCCTCCTCCTCCTCCTCAGTTTGGAGATCTACGAAAATAAGAATGTTGGAAGAATGAAAGAAGAAATGAGATGGAAGGACGGAAGGAAGGAAGGAAGGAAGGGGGGAGAGAATGAAGGAAAGGATGGAAGGAAGAAGAGAATGACGGAAGGAAAGAATGAAGGAAGGAAAAATAAAAAAAATAAAAGGAAGAAAGGAAGGAAGAAAGAGGAGAATGACAAAAAGAAGGAAATAAGAAAAGAGAGACTGAAGGGAAGAGGGAACGAAGAAAAGAAGGAAGAAAAAAGTCTATAAGGAAGGAAGGAAAAGAGGAAGAAAGAAGAGGGGTGATGGGAAAGATGGAGGGAGTGAGGGAAGGAAAAGGGATGAGAATGAAGGAAAGGAAGGAAGGAAGGAAGGTTTAAAGGGAAGGAAGGAAGGAAGGTTGGAAGAGACTGAAGAAAAAGATGGAAGGAGGGATGGAAGGAAGGAAGGAAGGATGGAGGTGAGTGAAGGAAAAGAAGGAAGGAGGGAAGAAAGATATAAGCGAATGAAGAAGAGGAAGGAAGGAGGCAAGAATGAAGTGAATGAAGGAAAGGACGGAAGGAAGGACGCAAGAAAGAAGAGGCTGAAAGAAAGGAAGCAAATGAGGGAGAGAGAGAAGTTAAGAATGAAGGAGGAGAAGGAAGGAGGTAAGGAAGAAATATGAGTGAAGAAAATGGAGAATGAAGGAAATCAATAAATGGAAGGAAGGAGAGAGGGAAAGAAGAAGATAGAGAATGGAGGGAAGAACTGAGGGAGAAAAAAAAAGAAAATGAAAGAAATGAAGGAAGGAGGGAAGGAAAGAAGGAAGAGAACGAAGGAAAGGAAGGAGGGAGAAAGAAAATGGAGAGGAAGGAAGGATGAAGAGAATGAAGGAGAGAAGGAAGAAGGAAGAAAATGAAAGAAGTGAAGGAAGGAGGGAAGGAAAGAAGGAAGAGAGTGTAGGAAGAGAAGGGAGGAAAGAAGGAGGGAAGGAAGAGACTGAAGGGAAGGAAGCAATTAAGTGGAATGGGAGAATAAACGACTCTTCCTTGAGAAAAAGGAAATATGTCGGTGTTATAAATCTCTCTCTCTCTCTCTCTCTCTCTCTCTCTCTCTCTCTCTCTCTCTCTCTCTCTCTAAGCTGAATAAAATAGCAATAGATGATAAAGAAAATATTAATAAAGCAACTGAACATGAGTATCAGTATTATTGTTAGTGGCTGAATTGGTGATATATAATAATAATAATAATAATAATAATAATAATATTCTAGTAATCTACAAGAACAACTATTACTACTACTGCTACTACTACTACTACCACTAAGAAGATGATGAATATATTACTACTACCACTAATCCCATTATTATTATTATTATTATTATTATTATTATTATTATTATTATTTCACATCGTTATCACCTCTCCCCATCTTCCATCCCCCACCACCACCACCACAACCCCCCCCCATCCCTTTCACCACCACCAACCACCCCAACCCAATTACCCCCCTACCATGTCAGCCAAAAAACTGATATGGTTAGGTTGACGCAAGAGGGAAGGTGCGACAGGTAGGCATGATTCTGTCCAGGTAAGTAGGAGGAATGTCTAAGGGGTAAAGAGTTGTTCCCACGCTGGAGAGGGTGGTGAAGTTGGGAAGGAGGGAGGGAGGGAGGGAGGGAGAGAGAGAGAGAGAGAGAGAGAGAGAGAGAGAGAGAGTAATGAAGGGAGGGGTTGGAATGTTAGTGACATGTTTATGGCCTTTTAAGTGTACACAAACGCGCGCGCGCACACACACACACACACACACACACATGCAACTAGTCAAACAAACTCTCTTTCTCAGTCTATTTTTCCCACTGCCTATGAACTCCAGTATTTTCAGTGCTGTGTATAGGCATCTCAAAAATAAACCCATCTTGAATTAAGCTTTTTTTTTCTTCTTTTTCTTTTTTAATGAAATGTTTGCTGGTTTTATGCCTTGGGTTCTTTTTTTCTTTTTTCTTTGTTCTCTTCTTCCTTTCTTTTTCATTTTTTTTTTTTTTCAAAGGTATGGAGGGGAGGAGAGGGAGGGTACAGAAGAGGGTGACTTGAATGGGAAGGAGGAGGAGGAGAGGGAGAACGAGATGAAGAGGGAGATGGAGGAGAGGGAGAGGAGGAGGGAGAGAGAGAAGGAAAAGGATAGGGGAGGCAGAATCAAATGGAGAGTGCCACCGCGTGAAGGCGCCCCTCACCCACACCTACCTAGTACAGAGGTCAAGGTAGGCAGTCCGATACCTCACTCCTTAGTACCTAGTCAGCCGTGTGGGGTTAAGGGTAGCAATCCTGACCCCTCCTGACCCCCCCTGTCCCCTCCTGACCTCCCCGACCCCCTCCTGACCCCTCCTGACCTCCCCGACCCCTCCTGACTCCCTTCTAACGCGTCCGGGTCGTGTGGTGTATGACCCTCACCTTTTAGGGTTATAATCAGGCGACACTGCGGTAATAACACAACCACAATAACAACTACAACAATAACACAGCTACAATAACACCCACAACAATAACACAACTTCAATAACACCCACAACAATAATAC